>NW_019416491.1:464168-498088 GCF_000390285.2 Anoplophora glabripennis
GCTTCGGTGGCGTTCCCATTAGCACGACCATACATGAAATGCATGTCTGTTAATTCTGCGTTAGAGTAACCAGCCATAGCGAAAGAAAACTTGTGCACTGAGAACAACTGTCAAATACGTACTGTTTATTTCACTAAACATCAACCAACTATTATAAGAAAATACACAACGTTTTTGCAAAATAAAAAAAGGGGCTAAAAAACATAAAACATTCCATATCTCCGCAACCGTTACTTTGCGGACCCATGTTTATTGAGACTTTTCTGCTTATTTTGGTTCATACTATTACCTCCTTAAATATTTTACACTCTTTTTTTAGCACCCTGTATAATGCTTTGCCCGTTTGTTTTAAGTCATACACTATTTTGAACTTTTAAAAAAAGTTAAAGCAATTTCTTTTGGATGATTTTAATACTAGTTAATAATTTACTAGTCACTAAACTGTCTTTTAAGATGTCGTTAACTGTTTGGATTTTTTTTTTTTTTTCACTTAGTCACTACGAGTTTTTCGTTTTGATTCATATATATGTGTATCTTTATATTTTTCAATTTATGTTTATATTCTGTAGGGATTATGTTTAGAGATTCTATTATACTTAGGGCATTTTGTGTTCTTCATTTATTAATTTATTTTTTCTGTTTATTCATCCCCTCTTTCTAGGGGTTAAGTTGAAAAGCAGTTTTAAACTGACTCTTCGCCCCTTTACAAGCTTATTATTTTCTATTTGCTTACATGTACATGAGCTAAATAATTGTAATAAAAGAACACATGAAATACTGATTTTTTTGTATGCCATTGCAAATGTCTAAAGTTTTAATAAGCAGACTTCCATAATTATTGTTATTGGTGTGGCGGAGATGAATTGAACGTCAAGGTATGTAACCCCGGGCATAAAAAGGAATCTCTTTGTTGCCGGAGCAGATATCCACTATTTTAATAAAACAGCTGACGGGTGGCATTAGAGGCGCGCAGCACCATCGCCGAAAAATGGGGTTCGCGCTGTGGAAAAAGAAGGTCGCGATGGGGCGATGTTTTTCTAGACAATTTGCTCGGCGAACATTAATCACGGCGCGTAGCAGGAGCGACAAGTTATGCACGCTCCTCGAGCAAGGATTAAAGGAGAGAGGGGGCTCTCCTGCAGGCGCAGAACCCGCCCGGCAGACACACATGTGGCGCGGGAATAAAGAAAACAGTAATTGCAGATCTCGAGCCGTGTCTTTATGGACGGGGGCGGCCATAAATTCCCAGTTTAATATCTCTCGGCACATAAACGCGCGGGGTCGCAAGCTGACGCCGATGATGGAGTCCGCGGGTTGACCCGCTCCAGCTGCCGCCCGACCCGACCATTTGCTAACGACATAATTACCGGCGGGGGCGGCTGGCCGGGCGCTCCCGGTGCCGGGGGGTCCGATCGCAATCCCGGGTGTCACGTATCGAACAAATCATCGGAACGTCACGCTGACCGCGCCAGAGATCGCCCCTCGTTCGGACCGGGCCGAGAGGAGCATAGAAATCGGGCCTAAACAGGCAATAGCGGGCATTATCGCGGGCCAGTCCAATTCCTTCAGATTTCCCCGGCAATCGGCTGCGGCGGCGGTCGCCGCGCGTTGCGTGTGCGGGATCTACAAATACAGCCGGCGATAATTAGGGCGAGAGGCTAATGCCGCGATAAAAATTCAGGTCGTGCAGCAGCTTTATAGCGCGTACTATTGGATACACGTAGATATGTCACAGCAAATGGTGACTTACTACGGGAATATGCAAGGCTTTTCCCGGTATGATCAAATGCGGACAAATTTACATCCCAACTCGCCGTTAACAATTGATTGTTACATTTATACGCCATGCCAGTGCCACATGAAAGAGTCATATGATAAAACAAACATACCTTTATACGAATACATATAATTTCATCTGAAATCAACATGGCTTTAGAACAGTTAGATCTACAGTAACAACCCTGTATTGATCAGTACACATCATATCTGCCAAAAGTTTTTATTTTTCTGTGGCTACACTTTAAATTTTACCTATTTTCTACAATCGTACCTGTCTGAGACAGAAAATTGTATGTCCAGTACCGTTGATTCACGTCTGTTGAATTATATGTGACATATCAAGTCTTCCTCAATGTTCGGTCTTAGGACCACTCTAGTTTAATTTATTTATAAATTACATCAAGCAAGACAGGCACATCGAAAACACCAACGATTGTTTGGAATTACTGTCTGATCTAACAAAAATTAACGCATAGTGTCTAAGTTAATGTCCTTTTACTTAATATCAAAGCATGTGTTTGTATACCACTTACAAGGACCGCCTAGCCGGGTGTCTTGGCCGGTGGATTTAGATCTGCCGAGGTAAGCATCACGGACGCACGCTGGAATTTGGATGGGTGACCTAAGGCAGGCTGTGGCAGCCTACCAGAGACCTGGGTCGCTCAACATTTTCCGCATGTGTGTGGTCCCCGATAAATGGTAATGAGAAGAAAGCAAAGAAAATCTCTGTAACTCAAGACCATGCTATCATACGTAAACTGTACGAGACTTTGCCACCAAGCCACCCGTGTAGTAAATAGGATGGTTTGAAGAAAAGTACTCGAGTAATGAAGGAGGGTGTACAAGGGGCCTAATAAGGCCTAAATACCGCGGTGGAAAAACAATTCCACCACTCTCCGACGTACATACATACATACATACATACATACATACATACATGCCACTTACAAAAAACACCAAATTGACCTGTATTAATTATGCATATAAAATTGATAAGACATTTTTACAAAATGTGACCATTTCAAATATTTAGTTTTCGGTGAACACTATTAAACTCCTTTCTTATTCTTTTGTTCGCTCTAAACTGAGATATGCTAGTGTAACTCTGGAGTCCAGGATATGGTATTCATAAAAACAGCTTAGAAAAGATACATAGGCAATATATTAAATATGTAAGTTATAAATCTGATAATATTTATTCATCACAACAAATCCCCCGTTCCGAGCTGTTAGCCAGGTTTCAACTCAATAACATAGATCAAAGGCTATATTTTTCTGTTCTGTTTTCATTTAAACCTGTAAATTGCGTAAGTGACGACTGAGAAGTTGTATTATTTAAATATTATTACTTTAAGTTGTGGAACATACCACCAGCATTCATTTTATTTAAAAACATCAAGAACTAATGTTCTTCAATTTGCGCATGCATATTTGCACAATTATACAGGGTGTATCTAAATAACACCGAAAAAATTCAAGGGGCGATTCTCCGATGAAAATTAATAGGGGTCTTTGGTATAAAATTTTTTGAAAAAACCCTCCCCTGAAAAGTTACGCCCCTCCTAAAATTACAAAAAAAAATTGTTTTTCTTTTTTATCTTCCACGTACATCAAGCTAAAGAAACCAAACTTGGTGAACATTATCTGTCAATAAAACTACACTTTTTGAATTTTTTTCAACCCTGAACTATTTTTGTAAGGGGTTGAAATAATCAACCCCTATGACATTTTTTCTTATAATTTTTTTTTCGATAAAATTTTTTCCTTTTAAAAAATATGTCTAAAAAACCCCATTCATTTACTAACTTTTTGATCTCTTCAAGTTTCTTCGAAAAGTTAAGGATTTATGACAAAAAAAAATAAATGTATTGTAATGTATTTTTAAAAAGATGAGCTGTTTAACGCGAGTGTATTTTGCCGAAAGATCTAGTGGCCTGTTCTTTACAATGGAATCCGTAGAAACAAATGTCAATGTCATTTATTGTCATATTAAATAACATTTTATTAAAAAACACTCAACCAAATAGTTGACCTATGATTCTACTAGGCTAAGAAGTTTGGAACTTAGACTAAAAGTGAACAAATGATGAATAATGTTATAACAGTAACAAAAAATAAAAATCTGTCGGATATTGACAATACAATCTACAAAAAATGTTGAAAATGATTGCCTTCAGCTTCAATACAAGCATCTACTCTTGTTCTCATAGAATTGCGTATGCGTTCAAATATTCCTGGTGAATTTTTTATCGTTTCACACCCTGCTACAATGCGGTTTCGCAAATCATTGATATCTTCAACTGGCCTTGAGTAGATCAAAGATTTCAGATATCCCCATATGCAAAAATCCAAAGGATTAAGGTCAGGGGAGCGGGCTGGCCAATTTACATATCCTCCTCGACCTATCCATCGATTGGCATACACCTCATCCAAGTGACGTCTTGCACGTATACTAAAGTGGGCTGGTGCACCGTCGTGCATAAACCATAAACGTTGCCTAATTTGAATGGGAACTTCTTCAAGAATAATAGGTAATTCTTCGAGAAGATGACAATATGAGTCACCATCTAATCGTCGTGGAAGAAAATAGGGACCAATTAAATGATCGTCGATAATTCCGAGCCACACATTTAATGAAAATTGATACTGATGATTTCCTTCAAAAAAGTCATGAGGATTTTCCTCAGCCCAAATATGATTGTTACGAAAATTTCTAATACAGTCTCTTGAGAAATTCGCCTCGTCAGTAAATAAAATATTTCTTAAGAACTGCGGCGCTTGGCCGATCATATTAATAAGCCATTGACAAAAAACCACACGTGGTAAAAAATCTCGAATCAGTAACGACTGCACCCGTTGGAGATGATAGGGATATAACTGTTGTTCTTTTAAAATTCTAAAAACTACCGAATGGCTTACATTTAGGACACGAGCTATTTTCCTGGTACTAGTTTCTGGGGATTCCTCAATTAAATTAAGTACGGCTTCATCGACAGCTTCAGTTCTAACTTCTCGGCTACGGCCACAGTCATGACTTCTCTTTTCAAATTTTCCAAGTTCCCGCAAGCGTTGGTGAATATTTGTGAACGTAGTATGGTGGGGTAATCTACGCTCTGGGTACTGTTCAGCATAAAGTCTTTGCGCTTCCAATGCATTACCGTTAGCATACCCATATGTAAAATGCATATCTGCCATTTCTAAATTCGAATAGTTAACCATATTTTCGGTTTATTAACTAATATTTTCTACACAAAATCATGAAACTTGTGAAATAGTAAGAAACAGTAACAATAAATGACATTGACATTTGTTTCTACGGATTCCATTGTAAAGAACAGGCCACTAGATCTTTCGGCAAAATACACTCGCGTTAAACAGCTCATCTTTTTAAAAATACATTACAATACATTTTTTTTTTTTTGTCATAAATCCTTAACTTTTCGAAGAAACTTGAAGAGATCAAAAAGTTAGTAAATGAATGGGGTTTTTTAGACATATTTTTTAAAAGGAAAAAATTTTATCGAAAAAAAAATTATAAGAAAAAATGTCATAGGGGTTGATTATTTCAACCCCTTACAAAAATAGTTCAGGGTTGAAAAAAATTCAAAAAGTGTAGTTTTATTGACAGATAATGTTCACCAAGTTTGGTTTCTTTAGCTTGATGTACGTGGAAGATAAAAAAGAAAAACAATTTTTTTTTGTAATTTTAGGAGGGGCGTAACTTTCCAGGGGAGGGTTTTTTCAAAAAATTTTATACCAAAGACCCCTATTAATTTTCATCGGAGAATCGCCCCTTGAACTTTTTCGGTGTTATTTAGATACACCCTGTATATAGGCATTATGGTCTATATAATTATATGGTTAGCTTTCTGCTAAATTAATAACTATGGTTAGTATCTTTTTACGATTTAGACTAATCTCTATTCAAATGTCAGTATTATATCTAATAATATAGAAAAATATGCCTATAAAATGTAGTTACGTGAAACATTTAGAGCGTTGACTTTTGAGAGAGACAGAGAGAGCTAGATTGATCTGACGTAGCAAACAGTAACACAGGTACAAATTTAGCAAAAAAGTAAAAGTTTAGTTACAAATGAGAATACCTCCAAATAATAAGTCTCAAATTGACAACTAGGTACATCAGAAAATTAAAACCCACTTCTCTCTGGAACTATCCACTTTAGCGACGTGCAACAAGTATACTTTTTACAGTACTACCCCAAGAGCCTAAGATAACTTGATTAATTCCGGTATTATTTTAGTATGCTTTCGCACACAAATACAAAATCCTTATCAGTTAGCCAATTAGAGAAACGCTATACACATGTAGTCCAAAGCTTTCTGGCCGTGCACGTGCACAAGATGCACAGGGTCGGCCTACGTTTATGGTTAACTTTCTTAATTAATTTTCTCGAAACCAGAAGCATTTAGACTATTAGTTGCTTAATAATAGTTGCTCATTTCCGTGCTCTCTATCACCCTTTTCAAGGAACGCACTTATTTCAGAAACACCCTGTATAATATTGAAACTAATCCATTTTGTTGTTTTATTGTACTTTTTAATTACTGCCTGCTACTGATTCTCTGAAAAACAAAACTGAATTCGATTTGTAGAAATCTACGGGCAAGGAGTGCACTTAACGGCAATTTCTTAATCACCCCGTCACTTTAACCGTCTATTACGCCAGTACGCATTAGAGCGAGTTTTCCAGGAAAGCTTTCGTTCCGCAGACGTCTGTTCACATAATCTACGACCCGCGGTTTCGCGCATAACGATTACCCGGCCGGTAATAGAGTTCGCGTCGTGTGTTCCCTAAAGGTGCTATTAATTGTTTGCATCTGTAGTGTCATTGTCGAGACTCGTAGCCGTCGCGTAGCTAATCAGGCCGGGCCTCGCGGAAACGCGCAGCATTGCGGCCCTGCAACGGCCCGAGTTTATTATCGAGCGTGTGGATCCCAATTAAGCTGCAGCAGCAGCTGTGAAAATTAATGGAGCACAGCTTTTAAGATGTAATTGGGCACATTCATAACTTCGCGCGCCATGATACGTGGCGGCGGCGCGCGTGCTGCTCTACTCGCGACGTCTGATTTTCCCTGCGAGAGCAAATCTTTAAAGCCGTAACGGAAATTGTTCCCTTCGTCGCGAGATACACCTAAAACGCGTATTAAACCCTCCAAGTTGTCATTAGAAACGATTTTGGAAATGTTTTTAGTATTACTACAGCAAACTACGTTTAATTTTTTGTAATTAGTACAAAATAACTTTTAAAACCAGCAAACCACTCACAGAATGGGTATACTTTCAATGAGAATATACAGAAAAGACAAGAAATGTAGAATACAAGAACTATTCTTAGTCAAATTTGTTTATTGCTAGAAAAAAAAATCCTTAATATCGAATCTCGATTGCTATGGATGGCGAGAATCATTAAAATGAGCCCCTTTCTGATATAATCATGGATAGTGGTGTTCAGAATAGAGGATATGTTTATTTCGCTTGTAATACATATAGTCAGTTAGAAGGTGCGAATAAATAAAGAAAAATCGAAAATTTGACACAAATAAGTAAACCCAGACAGTATAAACGAGTTAAGTTGCTTCCTCATGAAAAACAAAAAAGACCACCATTTCTAATATACATGTATACACCATTTGCTGTCGAAATTTTTGGACGCTGCTCTACAGCGGTCTCTATATCCTAAACTTGCAAGTTAACCAACATCATATGTCGAATATCCTATTAATATAATATAATATAATCACACATAATAATGACGTAACGTAAAAGAAAAAAATCTTGCTTACTACATGAGCATAGAACATATGGGTTACATTGTTTGGAAAGAGATTTTAGGTCACAGCAGGAAGAATTTTTGATGCAGATTTGTGACGTACAACACGTAGAACAACCACTTTCTGATATCGATGAGTTACGACTGAAACCATTTATGCATGTTACCACGTATACCAAGCCTAAACACAGTCAAAGGCTCTACTTAGACCAAGGTACAATCCGCACACCAACGACCTTTTATCAACGGAGTCAATAATTTTATTAATAAAAGAAAATAGTTTGCCGGAATCAAATATTCGATAACAGTAATTTTCACTTTTTGATCTAGCAACAATCAGTTTTCTAAAAGAGCCGAAAAATTATACTCTATTCTCTTTGTTCCCCTCTCTACAGAGGTCTGTTCTTCATAATTGTTATTTGAAATTATCGTTTTTTTTGGATGTTGCTATTCTATTTTTTCTTCCTAACAGTTTGAACATCCTAGTATCATCTTTGTTTTTAGAGTTTATTCTTTCCTTCATATTCTAACTATAAGCTTTTTTCGCGACTGAATATTGCTGAATATCTGACTTGTAGTTACTATTTCTATCTTCTTTGATCTTAGTTGTCATATAGTAGTTTAAATCTCTTCATTCACTCATACTACACATACAACAACATACGACTTCACTAGCGAAAAAATGCCTTAATTAAGTGGGTTTAAAGTTATAAGTACCTCTTCACCATTCCCAGTTTTACAGTAACTGATGAAGACTCATTTCCTTCAGTTCTCTTTACCTTTGACATCAACCTTTGCTAATCTACTGCATCAATTTCAGTTACTCCATCTTCCTATTATTTATAAATTATTGTCCTCCAATTCACTCAAGGCCCAAGTTTCTGATCCGTCTTTTTCATTTATTTCGAGATCAATTTTAACGATATTCCAAAATTCGATACCAGCAATTTAATTTTGTCCTCGTTTATTCGCATGACTATTTGTTCTACGTAGTTGGCAAATTACCCACTTTTCGACACCAGAGTCCCATAAGAACTTTTTAAAAACTGCACCCAATCAAAATATATTCACCAATATTCAGTCGCGGAAAAAAGCCAGAATTTTTGACAATGTGTTCCAGCGATTGGTTGGTTTGTACAGAACTGTAGTTCATTCTTCGTTTTCTAAACTTTTATCCAAAAGAAAACATTATGATAGGTTGCTTTGGCGTCAATGAAAAGGTAGCATATATCAGAAATCTACATTTTTTTTCAACTGTTTACATTGAAACTGATCTAATCATTGAGTTTATAAGCTAGACTAACATCTAATTACGTTCAGAATAGACTATAAAGTCTACGAACTTTACAGTCTACATATGCCGAGACCGAGTTTCTTATCTGTCAAAGGATTGCTAGATCAAGTTTATTAATTTGTTGTACAAAAAAGGGCTTTTATGCACAAATTTTGACGTTTGTAGAGTGCCAGGTGTTAAATGAAAATATTAAGTAAATTCGACTCTTACAACCGAACTTAAATCACCATAAAAATGGAATTTAATCTAAATCACTCAAACTTATAACTACCACAACTCGATTCCTACCTATTTCTGCAATTTTTAAACCCTTCAGTCTCTAAAAATTGAAATTAATAAATCGTTAAGTAACAATTTTTCGTTAATGTCATCTGTAATGATAACATATCAAAACACTGACCACATTTGGGACACCGAAACAGATATCTGCTTGAGGAACAAATAGGATAAAATTAAAAGCTACATCGACATTGTTTTCCTAGCGTGTTTGTGTCGCCGGTGCGCCGATATCGATTGGATCGTGGGAGCAAACAGCATTAGGGCGTCAAAGTGGTTCTAACTCATTGTTTTCGTCAACCCTTTGCTCCCGCTATAAGGTTTCACGGAATGCGGCCCATTATTACAACGGAGACTCTAATCCTGCCTAATGATCATCTCTCGCTGACTCCGCCATCCCCTGCCCTAGGCCTCGCCCGCCCCCCCGACACTTGTCTGAGTTTCCGATCGTTGGACTTTTACAAATAAATGTTATTCCAGTTTGCTCCTGCAATTATCGTTTCCGCATTAAGGACGATGAGAAATCGCTTAGCTCACCCCTTCCATTACAAATGATAGATTAGATGTAAAAGGGTTGGACACGAAAACAATTGCAGTGGGGTATGTGCCCGTGCACCCCGATCGATACTGTTTAGGAATCATCAAGTTGGGAGGAACATTATGTATGGAACGGTGATTTCTGATTCAGTCCGTTCAACTCACCAAAAAAAAAAACGTAGACAACCTTATAGTATTTGAATAAACGTAGCAATATCAATCAACTAAATGTCTAATTTTCATGAAGAAATATAAAACTAAGGTCTATCAACATACTGCTAAAAATACGTAAACATTTTTAAAGTGGACCTTTCACCAACATATTGTTTTATATCAATAGCAGGGTACCTATGAAACTAGAAAACGATAAAAAGGGAAGGTAGGGAATTTTGTGTGATATAAAAACTAAATGGATAAAAGGAAAACGGTACAAGAAAGGAAACTGTTAACCTTTATTAGTTGTCAAAATTTTTAGGTCTCGAAAATGTATTTGAAAATAGGAAACCAATAACATTTAAGATATGAAATACTTTACAGGTTATATGTCACCCACACTCAGACACGGAAAAACCTAAAAAAAAAAATTGGAAAAATTTATTTTCAAAATTTGTAAGCTCCCTGTATAAGGAGGCTGATCTAGTTACATGCTCATTTCTTTCTTTTTTAAACTTATTTTTTTGGTTTTAAGAAAACAGTTCATAATTGATCTCCCCACTTTTAAGTTAATTATTTAAGGAGGTTAGCTACCGAAAATAAAATGGTAAGAAAGTTTTCAAAGCAATTGAAATCTGTTAATAAATATGCAAACTGTCTCGTGTAAAAATATCAGATCGATTGCCAATGTAGTTTTTTTGAAAAATGATATTAAAAATTATGCTCTTTTACACAGGCTCTTATGGGAGTTGGGGAAAAAACTTTAATCAAACGTGAATATTGCTCTTAAAAATGGTTAGGATCGGGAAAATAAAATTGTAATTAAAGAATTAAATATTACTAAACATGTTAAAACAATAAAAATATGCACTTACAATATAATTATTGAGATAATGGAATGAATATATAATGTTTTGACAAATTTGAACAAACATCTGTTCCAATGAAAGGAAATATGGCAACACTGTACGCTGTATTTAACGCTTCGACTAACGCGATATATTTGAATAGCTCAATTATAGACTATAAAATGATTCCAGTCGAAAACATATGTAGTAATAATTAATCTTAAATAAATTTTTAATGATCTAATGCAATATAATAGCAATTTGAAACAAAAATGGAAAGGATCTCTGCAAAACGAACAGTATAGATGTTCTGTCATAATCTTCAATTTGACAAGGCGACGTCTCACTATCATACACTGAACTTCTTGATAGTTATCACATGGATTCTGGGTTTGCACATTTTACTTTTTTCTCATCAATCCACATTCTGTTTCATACGCATTTTATATTACTTTTCAGTCATTACTTTTCCTTTGTACCTTGGATGTTCATTCATGTTTACGGAATAAGCGCAAAGTTGACAGTAATGAGTCATTACTAATATATATAATAAAATAACCTATAAGAAATTATATACTTGCTCACAGAGGTTTTTTTATATCTGTTCGAAGAAATATTAAAGATATCAACTAGTTGACATAGATTGCTATTAAAATATCTTGGAATTATATGAAACGGTGAATTTGATTACTATGCGAGAGTTGAGCAGAGAACACCGAGAAATGATGCTTAGCATCGAAGCTAAAAAATTTATCAGAGACAAAATATCAGTATCAAAATATCCATGAACAATTTTATATAACAGAATACAATCAAAAAATTGTTTATATATTTAATATACATATAAAGGAGACCAAATTATTACACTGAAAGAAATGGGCTTATTAAACTGTTTATCTAGAATAATGTGTATAGCGCATATTAAAACTTTTATAACAATGACAGTTGACCCAACATTTACCACCACGCCATGGCAATGTTGCCAGATTTCATTTTACAAGCTCTTAATGAATAAATAGACACTTTTATTCAAATAAAAATTTAATTGCCGTGCATGAAACACGTAAAATATATGCGAGCTAATATGTGTTGTATAAATTTCATTGGCATATATTATATTTAGTTCACTCAAATTAGTTTATGTAAGGTTGGTACTACAACGAAACTACCGTGTATATGTTTTCCTCCCGCACCGCCTGCCCCGCAAGAGATGTATCGAACCTCCTTAATACTGAGTTACCTTGAGTAAAAAAGAATAAAAACTATAATATAGTGTGTCCAAGATAGGGATGGGATAGCATTAGGATCTAGGAAACGATAAGAGATACGGAGTGGCTCAAATTAGAAAAAAGTTGTGTTTTTTTATACCTAACAATATGCCGTTTAGAAAGTTTTATAACTCCGGGTAGTTCCGGAGATATCTGGAAAACCCAAAATTTTACAATATCGTTTTTTTTTCTGGCTTTATTTGAAAACAAATTTAAAAATAAATTGCATATTTAAACTGCCAGTTTTTTCGCACTATCCAATGGCGTCATCATATGGCTAATTTTTTTAAATATGTCGCTGCTATTTTTATGACATAACAGTATAAAAGTCAATAAAATAACACAACTTTTTTCTAATTTGAGCCACCCCGTATCTCTTACCGTTTCCTAGATCCTATTGCTATCCTATCCTTATCTTGGACACACTGTATAAGCAAATATAGATATCCGAATTATTTGTCTTCAAATCGACTGGTGCAACTTTGTTTTGTGAATGTCTAATGTAAATTTAGTTTATAACTATTTCAATAACTTAATACCAAACCTGCCCTGATACATATTGCATTGGCGGCTGAAGCCATGCAAGGTGGAGAATTTATCGAAAGGCCCCCGTGTGTCGCGTACAGGCCATATTTCGATTATCCGGCATCTTCGAGGCTGTAGCTTCCCTCTCGCGTCACACATAAACAAAATTACTAGGAATTTTGTAGGATCAATTTCCCCTATCCATTAGGGAGCGGGTCGGGACCGCTTCCCATGGCGACTATTACACTAGCATCGTTCTCTGTATTATTCATAAAAATATATAGAAAGTGCACTTCGACGATTTCTGACGTGTGGATTTCGACCGACTCGCATCTTCGCGTATATATATCTCTATTACCGATAAGGTGATCTCCATAGAATGCCTTAGAAACACGTATCTGTCTAAAAGTTTTTAAATTATCGTTCTTAGTATTTAAACGTAGTGACCATTTGAGATTATAAGTTGCGCAAGTATATCTCGAGAGTATCTCTACCCAGCAGAGAACGAGTCTATAATTAACTATCGAAGAGATTGGTTATTTTAAATTTTAGCCTTTGACATTAGTTAGCTTTGTTAAAGTGTTAATTCATACTTTTCAAATTTAAATTAATGGTAATTTACGACAAATATAAATTTTTTTTTCAAAAGCTATAAAACCAGAGAAATTAATATTAAATGGATACATTTCTGAGATACAAATGGATATTCTACTAACACTGGTTGCTTTCATATGAACACCTTCCTTAACAAATAATTCGAAACGCTGTTATAATTTAACGATATAAATTTGTTTTGTAGTAGGTAAAAAAACTTTTCATAATGCTGTCGCGACGTCAATTACTTTCAAATGAACACACACACACTTACCTTAGAAAATAATTGGAAACATTGTTAAAATTTAACATAAAGTAGCAAAATTGAAATCTGAAAATGTGTATACAGGGGTTTATCAAAAAGATCTATTAAATGAAAATAGTGTCACCTTCCTCGCACTTCCGGTTATACTGGAAGTCATCATCAACTCTGTTATTTCAAATGGATCACTCTGTATATTTATACATTCTTCAATTCTACGGCAAATTCTAGACTACTTTCATATAAGGAACTATAGGCCAAACTGTGACAGTTTTCAAGTTATTATCAATTTAAAAAAAAAATTGAGAGATGTAAGTGAGTTTTGAAAATACAATAATTTACTCATTTGAAATTTTTGAGTAAGTTCAACTTCAACGTCACAATATTGGCCACACGATTTTAAACACTCTGTATGAATTTTTACAAATTTGACATAAACTGGTTGAATTCCATTGCTTTTAAGTTATCCATGCCAAATTTCATTAATAAATAAAGCAAAATGTCGGAGTTATTCTATTTTCAAAAATCACTTACGTGACTCAATTTTTTTCGAAAATTGATAATAACTTGAAAACTGTTACATTTTGGCCTATAGTACCTTATATGAATGTTTATTGTCTAGAATATGCCGTAGAATTGAAGAATGCACAAATATACAGAGTGCTGCATTTGAAATAACAGAGTTGATGATGACTTCCGGTAAAACCGAAAGTGCGATGAAGTTGAAACTATTTTCATTTAATAGATCTTTTTCATAAACTCCTATATACAAATTTTCAGATTTCAATTCTGACCATTTTTTGTGATCTTACCTTAAGAAATAAATTCTAAACGTTATAATTTAACGGCATTTCACAATTTCTGTAGCTCTCGTTTTACATACATTTTTTTCTAGAACGTTTCTAATGAACCTTAAGAAATAATTAACAGTGTTAGTGCAAATCTCTTTTTAGAAATTTCTTTTCTAATACATAATAAAATGACTTAGCCGCTTTTATAATGAATACTTACCTTAAGAAATAATTCGAAACATCGTTAAAATTTGATGGTATTCTCTTTTTATAAATTTATTTTTTTAATAGCAAAATTGTTTAAATAGCCCTTAAGAGGATATGTTATTAATAGTTACCATCAAGAGAAATTCGCATTAGTTATTTTCAAATGAACACTTACCTTGGGAAATAATTCGCATTAGTTGTTTTCAAATGAGCACTTACCTTGGGAAATAATTCAGAAAGTTAGTTTGATACATTTATTTTCATTTTCTAATAGAAAAATTGTTACAATTACTTTCAAATTGGCAATGACTGAACACTACCAAAAAAAATAATTCAGAACTAATAGCAACTCTTAACCGTAAACTCTGCTTTCAATTGAACATACAAACAGTATTGAAATTTTAATAATTTTCATTTTCAAATTATTTTCTCTTTTCGATAATAAAATTAATTAAACTATTATTAAACGAACCCTAAACAATAATTGGAAACATTGTTCCATCTTAATAACGATTATACAAATAATTTTTGTAATTCCCAAAAGAGCAAAATAAATTTATAGAAAAAATTATTTTCTTCTCTGGTTAATCAAATTATCTAAAATGGACATTTCTACTAATAGTGATAAAAAACTTGCTTTGTATGATCAATACTCACGAAATAATTCGAAACACTGTTAAAATTTAACGGCATGAAGAGACTTCTCTTATTCTCTTCTAAATTTACTTTCTTTTCATTCTTATCTCATTCAGTTTCCGAGTGAACCGTATTCGCTTTCAGTTCACCGGGCTGCGCCCGAATTTTTCCCCGCCACGCCAACAGCTGATGCATGTGGCTGCATTTATACAGCACACGCATCGCTCCGGAAGCGCGACCAATCGGTCGGCAGAAAACCCAATCATTTCCGGTGTCGCGACGCATTAGCGGCAGCGTTATTTTGACGGGCGCTGACAGTCCCACCGACACCGCATCCACGCTTCCCACAGAGCCCAGCTAACGTTGCGCTTTTGTTTCAGGTTCATCAATGCGAGGCGGAGAATAGTACAGCCCATGATCGACCAGTCGAATAGAGCAGGTAAGTGTGCGTGTTGAAGGGAGCAGGGAAGCCGCAGTGCCAGGACCTCGAAGAAGTTGTTTGTTTAGCGGATAGAGAAATTTGAAAATGTGTAGTAAACTCGACTATTTTTTCTGAACACGGTGTTGACTACGTTTTGAAATTATGAATAATTATACCACGGGATGTAATAATATGCAAATAATTACAGTTAAATACACCTTGCAACTCGACATGGTATTAAAAATGGATGAATCCTTGGTCCGCCTTTAAGAACATTTTCTTATAATAACATTTTGATATTGTCTGATGTATTTGTTAACAACGTGATTTTAGTTTTTTCTTGTATTTATTACATATTTTATCAATTTTGAAAAAAATTTGAAAATAATTAACACTTTTTAATTTTTTAATTAAATTTACATTTTTTGATACATCATGTCTGAATATTTTCTGAACAAATGGAGGTACTGAAATGGAATTTTCTGTCAAACAGCATTCAACGTGAAAAAAATTAAGTCTCAGCTCAAATCAGTAGCGTAGATGAAAAATTAAAAAATATGTTGATTACCTACATTTTCCTTAAAAAATGTTCTCACTTTCAATTCTTCAACATTTGAACTTTGTGAAGATTTTCATACACCATTTTTATACCTTTCAAAATTTATAAAGTTTATCAGGTCAAGTCGTTCAACAAGCTTTCAATCAGTCAAAAATAAATTAACTGTCAATATTAAACAACAAAAAACGAATATTAAATAAATCACATGGCCAACTGGAAAAATACCTATACATTTTTTGCATTTTTCTTCATTTAGGCAAATAAAAAGTATATATTATTAGTCAAATACAGAGTGTTCTATTTAATAAAACCTATGGTTATGTAATATCGGAAAACTGTGCGATCTGTAAAAAATCAGAGTACGCCAATGACTTTCTCATAAAAAATAAAACAAATAATGTTCAAACTTTTTTCTTATAAATTTAATGAGATAGAAAGGTTTAATGTAAATGGGAGATTTTTCAAAAAAACTGTATATCTAACAATAATCAAGTTAGCCAAGATTTTGGTACAAGTAAACTCAAAAGAAGAGGACGGAGCATAGATACTTATCAGATTTTTTGTATCTATCACCGCTTTGGTATAAAACTATCGATAATCAATCACCCTGGACATATACAGGGTGATTCACAAATGGTGACCAAAAATTAAACTTATTCTTTGGTGAATTTTAAGGAGAGTCTTTCCTATAAAGTTTTTATCTAGGACGCTTAAAATTCACCAAAGAATACGAGGTGTCATTTTTGGTCATCATTTATGAATCACCCTTTATATTTCCGGGAGTTAGCAAGAAAATTGCATAAAACATTTTTAGTATTTCTTCATATATAAAAAAAGCAAAAGGTAAAATAATAAGGGATGTATGTGAATACATATAGTTGGTCCCCAAATAATTGTTAATTGTACCAAATTTTAAAAGATTAAACTAAAACAACTCGTAAAATAAATGAGAACTTGAAAAAGTAATAACATTTTATCAGCTTGTGCCTCAAATGGATTTTTGCCTTAGATTTACCAGTAATTTTTGGTAAGAAAATCTGCCGAAGAACGATAATAGCCCAGCCTCATAAAGACCTCGCCACACCTTATGGAAATTGGTCTTTCTGAGAAATTTCCTGGAAAATTGATATGTTTTCCTCATTTTACCACTGATCAAAAGTCTTCATGGCAACGAAGCTCCAAATGTTTGACAAAAGTATCAAAAACAGGGAAAAATTGATTCACTATCAAACATCATTTTTTTATCATTAATGTAACAAATTTTGACATATAATGTAGCTTGTTTTCGCCTTGAAAATACAATTTGTTTCTGTGTATGCGCGCGCGCGTGTGTATTTTCAATAAACACACGAAATACCATACAATATTTTTTTTAATACACATGAATTTTTCCAATTTTTTTTTAATTCATGTGTAAAAAAATTATATAGTATTTCGTGTGTTTATTGAAAATACAAACGCAAGCGCACCTGCACACAAACAAGCTGTTCTTTTCAGGGCAAAATGATGTGCAAAACCCGACTTGACAACGTCCTCGTGGTGCACATCGGGTTACTTTAATATCAGCGATAATTGTCGTTATTCTTTATTTGTGAAAGCATTTCACAGATTTCTATATGCTAATCATTGTTAAATAAGCTACATTGTATGTTAAAAAAATTATATTTGATAGTGAATCAATTTTTCACTGTTTTTGACCCTTTTGATGGCCCTACCGCCTCCAGATGGGCATTTGGAGCGTCGTGGTCATGAAGAGTTTTGATCCGTGATAAAAAAGGGACAACATATCAATTTTTCAGGAAATTCACAGGTTCTTTTTATGTAAACAGTTGCATTGCACAAGTATTTTGGGTAAGTGTTTTTTTTTCACCGTGTTCAGCACCAGAATCAGAAATTTTATCACGTTTAGCCGCCTTCGCATCTCTCGTGATTTACGAGCCCTCTAACCATTGTCTCAACATGGAATGAATCCGTATGTATCAGATTTGAGAGAAATATCCCATTTCAAATGCAAGTGCACCAACAACTTCTTCGAGGTCGCGGCACTGGCTGGCCATCGCTCACGGTAAGCCTCCTTGCACCAAGTGCCCTCTTTCACGCCGATGTGGACGATCCCATTGGCCGACGCAGACTCCGTTTTATCACATTTTTTTAATGAATCGAGATTTCCATTAAAGCTTAACGTTGTTATGCATTTTTATGAAGATATGGGCCGATCCCATGCCCGTAATCGAGCTGATATGAATTGTAAGTGGAAAGTCTTGTATGATCGGTTATCGTAACCGAGCCCGTCGCCGTCGTTTTTATTTCGGCATTTCGCTAAGAATTCCTCTACTCGAGAGAGTGCGGATTATTAATGGCTGTCGATGTTAGAGTGTTCTTTCGTACGCTATCGATTCCGGACTTTTCTGTTCCTGCTGGAGACAGGCGAAGAGAAATGGCGGCAGCCATTGACCCTCACGGGCCGATCCATCACGCGGGGCACACAATCGGCCCAACTGACAGCTCCGCAGCTAGGGAGAGATTCGCCCGAATTCATTCAAAATGCGAATGCATACCTCCACTCCGGGATGGAAAAACTACATGTACTACGTTCCGGGAGATTCAATAACGCCCGCCTTACCCCGTCAGACGTAAACAACCAATTACGCAAATATTAATTGAATTTTTTTTACTATTGCATATGCGAGATAATAAAATGCACAGAGTAATTCTAAAACATGATGTCAAACTGAAACTACCTACACATTAACAGAAATATTTTTTGCAAATAGAATATTTTTTAATACCTACTGGCTTACTACAATAATACGAAAAAACATTTTTGGAACCGCTGAATCCATCGATACCTCAACTAGTTGTGTTAAATCGGTAAAAGATACACCACATTTCCATAAATGTAAAACTGATGATTAAAATTGAACTAGCAATTTTTCTGTTTACTGCAAAAAAACGAGACAAAAAAGTGGACGGCGAGCTATCTACGGCCACAACTATTCACCTCTCTTTATGTTGCGAACGATTCCAGAGGTTCTCAATAAGTTTTACCGGTCATAATTGTTATTAATTTTTCAACACCTTTTTATAGTTTCAACCGTTCTTATTATTGAAAATACTTATTATTTTTTTGTAGATACTCTATATTTTTTTTAAATTCTCCGAAGCGACTTATCAGATCCGAATGAAATTTGGTAGAGGCCTTAGATTTTCAATTCGAATAAAAACAAAAAACAAAAATTTTTTTTCACGCATAGTGACGAATATGCGAAATAATTGGGAGAACAAATTTTCCGTGGCATTTTCGGTGAAAAGTATGCTTGTTTCGAAACCTCCCTAGTTTAAGTAGGCTTTAAATATTGCATTAAAGAACTTTACAATCAGATTTCTTACAAACTTGCTTTTTACTTTAATTGGTATAATATATCAGTAAAATTCAACAGTCCATGATTCTTTGACTTTCAAAATCTATATCACCAACCACACTGAAAAAACAACGTGAAAATTCACACAATTGTTTAAAAATTCGACACTTGAGATTATTTTACAATTGTGAAATTATTATCAATAAATTGCAGATTTTCTCCGTTCAAACAATATTGTGTCAAAATTTGATACAATTTATGCCACTATTTTAGGGACAAATGTGTGAATTTTCACGACATCGTTTTCTGGGTACAAAGTACATCTAATATTTTTTTCTACTTTTTAAGATGTTTTTTTTAAGAAATGATTATTTATTTGACAATTAACGCCACTTAAAATGACTTTTAGATAAAAAGAAACTCTGTATTAGGCCCTAAATATTTAAATTTCATTTGGATATAAGCCATTTTGGAGATATTTTATAAAATGTTTTTTTAACAGTGAATCTTTATTTTTTTACAAAATATTTTCAGGGTTCAGTTCATATGAACTTTTTTGCTAAAAATAACTTTTCCTGTTTCAGTTTGACACCATATTTTAAAACCATCCTGTGTAGGTATTTCTCTGACACAAACCTAAATTTTTCAAACAAAAAGCTGCAACAAATAACAACAAATAAAATTCAAAGGAAATTTCATGAGTGAAGTTGCTTTTAATTTGAAAATATTAGTCTTTGACTTTAACCAACGACGTAAACGTAGAATACGCTACAAACAACCAACAGGAATTTATATTTCTAACGCTTTATTATCTCACATCCTGTGTAATAGATGTAAAATGCTTTCATTGTATTCAAATACACACACACCAAAAGCGGCTACCCTTCAAATGTGATTATTTCTTTTATCCAGCGATATTGCTGGAAACAACTACTCTGCTGCCTACAACCCCGACTAGCGTTAGATTACATCCGCTGTATCTAGTAAATTAGATATAACACACTTTGTAAAGCGTCTGAGGAACTATTAATACTATCTTATATTAAAATAGTTTAACTAGTTTCTGATATGATTATTGCCATCGCCTTTAAAGCATAATAATTTCCGCTTAAACTTTTGCATTAATACGTAAGTAGATGTCACATAAATCCAACTTACAACTGATCGAATGAGATTAACAAAAAATTTGGACGTAGTACGTATTATGATCAAATTATTGGCTGATGGGGTTTTATTTTTCCATTTAGTAACAAATATAGAATGTTCAATATTTTAAAATAAAAATGTATGTGGCACTGGTGCAAGGAGTAGACTTCCACCGTTTCAGTCCAAGGGCAGCGTGTTACACCACTAATAGTGTTTTCTCCCCATGCAGGTCCTAGCGGAGCCTACAGTCCCGATGGTACGATGGGCTACATGATGGATGGGCAGCAGATGATGCACCGGCCGCCAGGAGACCCAGCCTTCCACAATCAGTACGCACACTACCCCGAATACTACGGGCACCACCTGTGAGGTAGGTCGCAGAATGCTGTTAATACACTTGTAACTTGATTTGATCGTTCAGTTAGATTTTTTTTTGTTAGGTGATTGATGATGACAGGTTAGCGAAGTTGCGATACGTTTTAAGGAATTATTTTTTATCTTAAAGCAATAAGCAAATAATAACATTTTTTTCTAAATACTTTATGATCCCTCTAATAATTTCACCCGTTACAACCAAAGAACAATAACTGAAGATACAGACTTCAAACTCTGGTAGAGAATTCTGAAAAGAATCAATTGTCAAAAAAAACTTTTTGACGTCAGAGATCTTCCTGCACAGACTTGGATAGACTTAAGTTAGATCTACGCATTTACATGGTTGAAATTGTTGAGAACTTAAAGCAAAGGTCATCGGGCTTTCGTCTTCTATCCACGGAAGATGATGCTTTCAACATTGTCATGGCTTTACAGTTTCTCTTACATGAATGGGAGTAATTTAAGAAACAAACATTTTTATGATGTGTATTAATCTGTAGAACAATATTCCTTTTTATATCAGTTCTTTGGTAACGCCCCTGCTTGATTTTTGTTTATGTATATCTCTAGGGATCTGCACTTTGTTCTTGAGCAATTAAAAATTGTGTTTCACGTAAAACTTAAATTGATATGACTAAAGAAATAAGTACTTGTTTGTCACAATATCGCTGTTATATCTTGTATAGTTGTAACATTATTATTTGTTATTATTTTAGTTATGTCATGTTATATGAATGACAAGTATCAATAAAAGAATATATAAAAGGAAAATGTTGTATTCCAAGTATTATATGTTAAACAAAACTTTAGAATATTAATGTCTGCAGTGTCCGAAGCGAATACACTATACCTCAAAGATAGCTTCCTTGGATATACAGGATTTAGATCAAGTTACCTCCCAGTTTTCTTTCCTTAAAAATTTTAGGACCTTTAAAACCAATTTCTTTTATTTCGCTGTTTTAAGAAAAGTCCATTGTCTTTTTAGATATTTCAAATTTGTTTTAGAGATGGTTTCTACTGTAGCTGAAGATGGACATACTCTTTCGTTTTTTGTTACATTTATTTTAAATTATAACTAGGTGATGTAAATAATTGATAAAAGCAGTAGAAAATTGTAATTGTAATTTCTCTCTAAAATGATGATTATAGAAGTTCAGAAGATTCTGAATATATCTGCCAAAAAAATGTCAAATATAAGATAGTTTCAAATATTCTTAACGATGTTTTAAGTAAAAAATTAGCCTTTGTTCATCTTTGGCTACCCCAAAAACCTTCTTCCACTAAATACCCTTGAAAAGTGACGGAGCTGTATTAAAGAAATGTAATGCAAACAAAGAAAATATATTGAAGGTCACGAACTTGATTAGGAAGCAAAATTATATTAACTTGATCTAAATGGGCTTATTTTCATCCAAGGAGATTCCGGTCATCCTGTAGTAACGTTAAGGAAGAATTTCCATTGCAGTATGTACTACTAACTAAAGTAAAGAAAAATTTCACGCTAAAAAATACTCTTTATAAATATAGATATGTGTATATGAAGTTACTTTCCATTAAAATACCTCGCTGAGTAATAAATTTTTAAAAAAAAGTGATGGTTATATCCCGATAATAATTATAAATCCATCGACCTACTATAAATTTATAAAATTTTCAGATAACAAAATTTATTTTTATAAGTACGTGTTTATGTAATTAATTTGCAATAAAATAAACGATACTGGAACCTTACATCTTGTTATTGACCAATTTAATATTAATAAGCCTATAGGTGTGCAACATGTCACTGAAGTATAACATTAAACATTATTTAAAAAATAATAATCAACTGGATTAAGTTAAGCACAAGCAAATTGTGAACGAATCCCATACCAAAGTGTTTAATAAAAATGAATTACGAGTCTAAAAGTGAATTTAAATGGTTACATAAAATAGCAAACAGCTGCATTCGACTCAAAATATCGAATCGACGAATCGTACGTTGAGATAGGTGGTAATCATAAAACACGTCGTTATTGTCTTTGTAATTTTCTCGTTTAATCGACAATAAAGTTTCCATAATTTCCTTAACGACGTGTCATTTTATAGAAATAATATAGTTAAAGATGTGAAAGACAGCGCAATTTCACGGTTATTAAGGTAATTATTTACTTAGCAGAGATTAAAAATTATGATGGAAACGGCATTTTTTGCGAGTATTTAAATTCTCTAGTACCGTGCAAATTTGTAGTAGGTACAACGTGTTCATCGACAATTCCTTGACTAAAGTTACATAGAAAATAATTAAAGCTATGCAAAAATACATACGAGGTCTGTTCAGAAAATAACCAAATTTTTTGGTTAGGCTCTAATGGAGATATGCGCTTGGCAGCATTGCGTTGCGTATAACCTTCTCTGAATTCACTTGTTCTTGGATTGTGATATCTCATTTAGTTTTCGTTATGTTGTTATTTGAGTGCAATAAGAGTTAGTGACGATTTTTGAATCTGGAACAACAATGCAACGTAAAATTTTTTGTGAAACTAGGGAAAACCTTCACAAAACGTTTCAACTTTCCAAACAAGTTACAGAAATGATGCTCTGGGTCGTACGCAATGTAAAGCTATGGTTTGATAGAGCTGTAGCCAACGCAAAGCAGACAGTCAGTTATGCGCGTCGGACTTAACGCTGAAATCTAGAACACAAGAAGATGCGCAGCCGGTTTGTTAGATTCTACTCAGGTGGACTCACGGTAGGCAGAAAATTTTGTGCGTCGTTAGTTCAGTCGAAATCAAATTTGATTTGATTTCAACGCAGTCGTTCAGATGAGCTCACAGCATACAGTGCTAAAACGCGTTTATATTTAACGAATTTTAAAATGGCAACCAAGTTTTCACCAGAGGAAGACGAGAAATTAATCAATCTCGTACGAGAACATCCCCCATTGTATACCGTTCCTTCCAAACGTCTGTTAGAAAACATTGATCTTCACTTTTATTTTGACTACAACAGATTAAATTCAAAAGAAGATCTTTTTCATGTTCTTCTTCCTCAATAAGTATTGTCACCAAAAAATGTTCAGCCATTGTCATGATAAAAATAAATTTTGCCACAGTAATAATAAATATTTTCGTCTGCATTTACCAGCATACAATCAGAAGCACTAAATCTAACAAAACACTCTCCCTTCAAAACCGATAAAGTTGAACGCTACAGATTCTGCTAACAGCGTATGTCGTCTGCGACACACAGTTCTAACAAACCGAAGCTTAACGAATGGTTTTCACGAGTGGTCGTCACTCAATTGAAGATGATCCTCGTCCAAGAAGGCCTTCGACTTCAAATGATGACTCCCATATTCAGAAAGTCAAAGATCTGGTGCGTGCAAATTGCCGATTGACTGTCAATGAAACTGTAGAAGAGGTTAGCATCTCAATTGGGTCATGCCATGAAATGGCTAACAATGAAATTGAATATGCATCGAGCTGCAGCAAAATTTGTTCGTCGTTTGATGATCCAAAATTAGAAAGGAAATCCTGTGGACGAAAGTGGGGTTTATGGCTACGACATTGAGACAAAAGTTCACTCATCACGATGATGGACTGGCAAAGGATCTCCATGCCCCAATAAAGCACGTCAATCTCGATCCAATATCAAAGTGATGCTCAAGGTTTTTTTCAGCTTTAATGGAGTTGTGCATTTTGAATTCTTGCCTCAAGTTGAAACAGTAACATTTTACAACGGTTACGTGAAAGAAATCCGCAAAGAGATGGCGGGACAACTCATGATTCTTCATCAACCATTCGTCAGTTTCATGAAGAAAATCAGATAACTGTTCTCCCTCACCATCCCTACTCGCCAGACCTGGCTCGTTACGGTTTTTTCTTACTTCCAAAATTACAATCAGTGCTGAAAGGACACTGTTTTCAAACTATTGATGACATCAAACCAAATTCGTCACATACTTTAAAGACCATTTTAAATGAAACTGTCCAGGACTACTTCACGAAATGGAAACACCCGTTACTACCGAGATCGGTGGTAACGAAACACCGCTGAGAAAAATGCGTGAATAGGGGAGGGGAGTACTTTGAGAGACAAGAACCAATAATGTATAAAAATTAATAATAAAGATTAATAAAATTAAATAAAAAAATAATAAATAATAAAATTAATAAAGTTTTAAAGTTCGTTTATTTTCTGAACAGACCTCGTATACGGTGATAAGTTTATCAAAGAAATTAAAGAACATATTGATAGCAGTATTAACATTATTGCTAAACGTAATGTGAATTCGTTTTTTTTTTTGAAAAAAAAAGTTCATTAATAATACTGATGAGAGATAAATTCAAAAGTATATACATCTTGTTGATTGGTTTATTGTATTAACATTTAATTAGCATTTACAATTATGCGATTCGTAATTCGTTTTATCAGCTTTTACAGGTTTAGAATTTACGTTTTCCTCGCTTTATCGTCAAAGCAGCTAAATGAATAATTAAGAAATAATTCGAGAACAAATGGTAGTTATTACGATAAACTGTAAAGGCCTGTATTCGTTCCTGTACATAACATGTAAGTGGTAATTAATAATTTCATGGTTTTCTAAGAAAACATCAAACCACCATTAAGACAACTTGTCCAGTTAAACATGGCTAAAATAGGTATTCCGTTACTCTTCAACATGTGTGTTTGGAGAATTGCAAAGTATTAATATATTTTGAGATACACTTAGTATGTAGTATGTAAATATGACCTAAAGTTTTTTCTTTATTATTAATTTATTTATATCAAAAGAGCATAATTTTGGATAAAATGGTCCTCCAAAAGTATCACCCCATATCTGAAATAATTTACTTTATATTTTTATTTATTTCTTACGTTTACTAAATTTTCGCCCCACTCTAAACTTAAAGACATGTTGAATACAGATAAATTTCTAATTGATCATTTAATCGTGAATCACAAAATAAAGAAAACTTTGATAATTAAAAAAAGAACGTCAATTCGGTCTCTCTTTAAGCCTTTATTTGTTTGTAATTTTCGATTGCACCAGTGGAGAGAAATATGTATTCCTCATATGTGAAGATGTTTCCTTTGTCAAAAGTCCTCGAAATTACATTTCGACTATTTTGAAACTAAATAATTAGAATTATTTAATATATTGTTTTAACCAAATGCGATAATTGTTCTCAAAATATCAATAAAAAGTACAAAGACAAAATTTAGAAGCATACAAAAAAATGTGCATTATTTTATTGAAAAAAAATGATTTTTGTCAACCCTGCTAGTGGAGACAGACGCTTAGGTCATTATATTATAAAAGAAAGTGTATCTAAGGTTTTATCCAAATATGTAAAAATATACTGAGCGCTCATTAAAAAAAAAAGAATGTTGTGGTTATAGCTTGGTAATATGATGTGCAATTGTTTAGGCAACAAAGATATTAAAAAAACTTCACTTGGTGATAGGACTCCTCAAAATAAGAAAAAAGTAATAAACTGTATATTTTGATGAAGCCTGGGTTAATAATTTACTTAATTAAAGGCAAAAATCAAATGAATTGGTTTATAAATATGTCAATGAGTTGTGGAGATATTAAGGTATATGAAGTCCCCAGAATTTTGACACCATTTCTTACTTTGAAAGTTGAACAGGGCAATTTGTTTCCTACTGTTTCTCAGAAAAATGTGTACTTTGTTGAAGAATGAGCCATTATATTTATTTTTAATTTTTTTTAATAAGCTATAAGTATGGATGAATGTGTTTAAAATATCTCTAAATGTTTTTATTTCACAAAAAATATTTAGTCATTTCTTGTTTCAAATACAATTTTATATACAATATAATCATCAAAAGTCTATAGAAGATTGACGTAGATTGATGAATTTTTATTTTCTTTGCTACCTGTACCCTTAGTAGGCTAATACTTTCAGGGTTAGATTCCACTAAATACAGAGTGTAAGAAGTTTGACTGCCATTACTTCAGCATGAGATAGAGTAATCACAAATGAACAAAAAAGTTGTATATTACAGAGGCGTAAGATTAACAGTTTTCAAAATACAGCGAGTATTAATATTGGGGAGTTTCATCACAACGTGACAACAGCGCTTAAGCTGCTGATGAACACCACGTGTACACGCGGCAGACATGTCCTACGGAAGAAATGTAAACAGCTATTATTGTGAAATATTTAGTAAATTTCAAGACAATTGTTTTCCAGTTTTTAAATAAATAAAATAAAATGTATCGATTTTGTAGTACGAAGATAGTGTTGTGGTTAAATTTTAGCTCGAATTTTAATAATTATGAATCTCTTAAAACAGGAACATAACTTTTAATCAAATCACTTACATATTTGAAAAATATGTAATTAAAGTGCCCAAAGATTCACGTCGTCCAAATAGTTATACGTATGTAAAATAATTTAGGAACTTACGAAAAAGCACAATTCTGTAATTTTTAACAACATATGCCCAAAATACCTACCACCATTTTCGATGCACGCACGACACCTTAAATCCAATTTTAGCGCAATCAAGAAATGGAAATAGTGGTACGCAAAAAACACTTCGACGCGGTCGAATCCAGATAGCAACTGAATTGCGTATTGGTGGTTGCTGGACACCTTAGTTCATCGTGTTAATAAACCGCCGCGCCGTTGTCACATTGCTCGATATGAATTTCGTCGAATTTTAAATTTATTACAACGCTAATTATTTTTTAAAATTAAGCATAAGGAAGTTCAAAAAAGTGATAAACATTGTATTTTATGATATTCTATGCACGCAGTTATGTCAATATTCCTTAATTAATCGAACATTTGTACATCAAGTTAGAGATTTGATCATTTTTTCTCGGAAATGGTTGAGTTTAGGACCTATGTCATATAAGGTTTTATTGTTTATTTTAAAAGTCAAACTTCTAACACCCCGTATATCACTCTATTCAAAAGAAACACTGAAACTGAAGAAGGAAGCGATATATCTCTCGAAACGTCGAGAAGTCCAAACGGACGACGTGGTAAGCAGCCTGGAAATTGTTGATCTATTGACAACTGTCACGGAAACCTACAAACCAAGCTAGGTCCTTTGTTAATTTATTTTATCTTTAGATAATTAAAAATTTCCATGGCAATGGTTTTTTTAGACTTTTTGGTGGTAATACTTTATATAAAATTTTATTTGAAACCAAAAATTCCTATTATTTTAAATTTATTCAACTATGTTATACTTAATGTTATTTAAATTAAAAACAAAAATCCATCCAGCCATCCATGATGGCAAGTTTTTCGAATAAAGTGAAGATTCCCTTTTTCTTAAAGACTACATTCGGAATTATACCGGGTGTCCCAGAATATGTGGGCAATCTCTCGGATTTATACAGGGGACGTTAAAATAACATGACAAGTTTCTTAAGCCTATAAAGGACGCCCCTGAAAAATCGATTTTTTTAATAACTTTTAAAATACTTTATGTAATTTAATTATTTTTTAATACATTGCCCACATATTCCGGAACACCCTGTATATTGGATTTAATTGAATAAAGAATGACCCAAGTTTCATACATCTCAACAAAGAAAGTTAACGTAAAGTTTGGCGTGTGCAATAATTAATAATAAGACATTTGCCCTGATTTGTTTTATTGAAACTGGAATTCTTGTTGCAGGTCCCCCCTCTTGTGTCACAACGACATGGACATAGAAATATGCAACTCTTAAATGTGATTATTCTCTGTACAAAGTGTAAATGTAGTTCCCCAGTGTTTAGTTAACGGGAAGAACTTGTACAAAAGTATTAGACTAATCGTGCTCTGACTGCTGTACATAGAAATAGTGGTGAGGTGTGGCCAGCCCCGGAGAGGTGCCCCGCCGCCGAAAAGTATAAAAAAAAAATACTGCACCGTCAGTGAGCAAGGACAACCGCAATCGTGTAAAGTGATGTGGTCTCGTAGCTTAGGTTCCTCGATGTGTTACCTACAACACCCTCGTCCTAGTCCCGACCAGCCAACTTCCCCTCCCCGAAAACGATCAGCCGCTCCCCCCTCCCCACTCTCCCCCAGTCCCCTGTTCCCCCCCACTCTGTCCCCGTCACGTTTCTTAAAAAAATTCAAAAAGTACGACGCGTACAAAAAAATAATTCAAGGTTGTGCTGTTGTAAAATAATAGTTGTTATATCTGTTGTGATTTTTTTGCTAATTGAGAACCCTGGACTCTCCCCTGTCCCGATGATGATATACGATACGATATACGTAACTACTGAACCTAGAGAAGAAACTAACCAGCGAGGATGCCCTCGCATGACTAGGATAATAATATCAAATACACAAGTATACAGAATGTTGCAAAGTTACTCAGGTGGTCCATGGCTGAAACCATTAAAGTTGTAATATCGTACCACTCTAGATTATAAATTCTAACCTCTAATTTGTTACTTGTACCACCCTGATGATTTGGTGTATGACGTGATTATTTACTTGCCACGGTTCCGCAGCCGTCCCCAAGTCTTCATGGGCGCCGCAGAGGGGCCTCGCGGCTGTTGTTACTGTTGTTGTTTAGCGGCGCCGCCGTCGCGGACTTGGGCTCAGCTCCGGGACGCGAGCAGTCCCTTATCACACGTTGCCCGCGCCAGGTACACACGTATACGAATTTAGTGATGTTATATAGGTTTATTAATATTATTATTGTAAAATTATCGCATACAAAAGCTGGCAGGGTGGCGTGTGGCCGGTGGACCGGCTCCCTTGTATATTTAATTGTCCTATTGTTTATACGTATGATGTATTTTTCGTTACCTTTGTTAGGGAGCGGGAGCTGGCGGGGGCCCTTGTTGTATACCATTTACACGAGACCCTGACTTATAGTTTTTGATCTAATGTACTCGAGTATATTGTATATATTGTATTAAGTATATTTATGCCTAAGCTACATTGTATACCGACGCCCCCAGGGGCAACCACCCCCACCTTCTCCCGCCCGCTGTTTTATTGTAAATACAATTACCTCCGATAAGAATGTTGGCTGTTCGTTTTAAGTGATTTCCATCATGAATCATTATCGCCTTATCCAATGTATACGAAAATAAAAAATCAATACAGATCAATGAGAGAATATCGTACCTCTGTGTTATGTATGAGAGGAATCTTTATTGTGTTCTGCTTTTTAATGAAAGTATATATTAATATTATAAACGATTATGGGACGAGATACCTCTAAACTAATTTGGTAACGCCGTGTCCTCTGTATAGTGTTTTTTTGAAACGTGAGCATTAAATGCTACATCTTGTGTACTTATATAATCTGTGTTTTTACTCACCACCCCTCCCCATCCCACATTAGTAATGAGACAGAGAAAAAGTATATATTTATTTATACAGGATGATTCACAACTTATCACAGCTACGCGGATATTTTTTTCAGCAAATTCAGTTATTGCTATTATTATTATTACTTCTTGCTATTTATAATCACAATGTAATTAATACTTTAATAAAGAAAAAAATAATAGTTACATGGTACAATAACAGTTGTTAAAAATGTTATCGTAAACACATTACACATTTGAGAACAGCTGTAGTTGTAATACGTTCACGTAAATCATCAATAGTTTCACTTCAGTACGAGACACATCACCTTTTGAATGTTTCTAGAAAAAAAGTCGGGAGAGTTAAATTCAGGAGACCGCGGTGGTCATACTACCGAACCTCCTCCAAGATATTCTTGTACATTTTGTCCAAAATGGGGGACATCCCATCGTGTAAGAACCAAAGGACACATCTTCAAAAATTTCAGACATTCGATTTGACAAAATGAAACTCGCACAGAAAACACTGCATTTTTGTGTCTCGGCTGCTACAATGTGATGTACGACCTTCATCTCTTTTACGATTTAGTTGCAAATTTCTCCTTTCAGACTCTGCTTGAACCATCCTGGTAAAAGTAGTAAGCAGATGCCTACACGGGAAACGTTCCGCACGCGAACGAGAAGCTGCTAATGTATTTTGTCTTGCTTCGCCATAATTTTAAATAATATCATACACATGTGCCATTTCATACACTTAAAATGTTGACGTAAACAATGAACCACGGTAATAAGAGTACTATGGAAACCACAATAATACTGAATAAATAGACATCTTCACTGGGCTGAAGCTACTTGGAGAGGTGCGTAAAAAGGCGAAATATCTTATAATAAATCCTCTATAGTCATCCAGCTACATAGTGTTTTTTAAATATAACTTCAAATATTTCTTTATCGAAATCTGTAAATATTTTATTACAACTTTTTGGTTACCTATATTAATTCTATTTTTAATGACACATCCCCGAAGTTTTTTAGATAAGTTGTGATTCGGCCTGTATTTTATTTATTTTATTCTGTCCAGACGAAAATCTAATTACAGGACATTATAATATAATTAGTCGTATAAATAGCTACAACAAGTAAGATAAAAAATAATGTTAAAAACTGATATCTACGTACGTTAGATTAGTCCTAAAATTAGGTAAGTGAAAGAAAGAACGTGAAGAAAGGTGAAAAAACGTGAACGAGTATTCAAATTTGGCACTAAAAATGGATAAAGCTGAGCTGGTCGCAAAAATCAACCGCATTATTTATAATAATAATTTGTGCAAACATAAAACATAATAAAAATAATAAATCGGGTCGTAAAGATAAATAAGTTCATGGTAAGTATTAATATAAAACCAAAAAACATCTTTATCTCTAAACGTCTTTATTTATCACAACTAGTTTCGTGACATTAACTTTATCACATCTTCAGGCTACAGTATTAAATATATCAAGATTTATCAAATTTACAGTGTATAACATATCAATAATAGGTAATTTATAACAAATTCTGCCAATAATTTTAAATCACTTTCAAAAATCATATTATTTAATAATAAACTTGATTGATAAATTAAAAAAATTATTTCTGATATATAATACTTATAAATTGTTGAAAACATTTGTTATGAATTACTTATTACTAATATCTTATGTACTGCGACAATTTCATAAACCTTGATATATTTATATTGAAATACCTTTTGCAGACCAAAAATGTAACAAAGTTAATGTGACGAAACCAATTGCAAAAAATAAAGGTGTTTAAAATATAAAAACGTTATTTGGTTATACAAAATGGTCTTATGGGAACTCAGTCTTACAATTAGAAGTTATTATGTTAGCTTGGAAAACTCTATAACTGTCACAATTTTAAAACAAATATAAAATTAAGTTATTTTGTGCAACAAACGCATAAAGATGTAATTCTTATTAAATATATTTTAATCTTTTAAAAATAAAATGAATGTATTTTGTTACTCAGTTATAAAAATAATACAATTTCTGTCTTCCAAAAGATTCATCATGAGAAAATACAATGTGTCCTTTTTACTCAAGACTACTTTGAACTTAGTATATCCTCTTTTACATTATACAAATCGTGTTATTATTTTAAACCCACGATTCACGCCTCTGTAAAATTTTATGGGTAGGCAGAGAAATATATTTATATAAAATATTTTCAAAACAAATTCTGAATAAGTAATGGAGTTAAATGAAATTTTATGGTGAGTAGTTCTCCAATAAATTTGCATCATAATATGAAAAACTCCCCTATGCCTTCCAATCTCTAAATAAAACAGATTTTTACTTCGACATTTCAATAAAACTTTATAAAACAGCACATACTGGCCTCATATGATCACATATTAGCAGTATATACTATTGGACACTTTACTTTTTACAAAACTTGAGGACTTAATTATACAAATAAAAATCAATGTCGCAGCAAATATAAAACCAGTTTAAGATTACATATATTTAAATATTCCGAGGTTATCAAAATAACGGTAAAACAGTGTAAATCTGTTGTCCTGTTTACTTAATTGGCATATAGGCCTTGTCGAAGCAAAGGGTCACTGACCTAGTAGTCAAATCTTATTGACAATATTTCTCACGGAAACCGTTAAATAAAAAATCAATTACAAGGCAAAGTATAGAATTTTTCGTTGGAATAACTACTTACAACTGTACTACTGGCAATACTGAATTGATAATATTTTCATATACTTATTTATTTATGTGTACAAACTTGTAATGTTCCATCCCAACCAATAATCTTTTAAATGATGTAAGTGATAGATAAGTGACAAATATTTATCAGCAAATTCAAGTTAATGTGAAACTATTATATTCAGTGTATCCCCAGATGGGTTACCGCACTCTTGCAAACTTTTTTGTTGTTGATTTTTCGAGAAAAAGTTATTCTTGATAAACAGGTTTGCTTATCTTTGGAAGCCATGGGCTGTAATGAGATATGTTATAAAACAGACATTGCGTCCAAACAATTTCAAAATGTAAAATTTTCCTTAAACAGTGTCTTTAATTTTTGTTTTCGTTAAAAACTGTATTTGACAAAGTTGTTTGAGAACTCAAGAAATGCTTAAATGCGAGGTTTAGTCAGAAAATAACAATAATCACATTTTCCAAGTAAAATTCCGAAATTTTTAACTATCCATATAATTACATGGATATTTCCTTACCAATGTCAAAGTCAATATACATATTTATTTTTAGTAATTACAAACCGAATAATTTTTATTAATAATGCTAACCTTAGAACAACGAAATTATCTTGTGAAATGTTATGGAATCGGTAATGTTTCATATCGATATGCAATACAAATTTTTAATGAAAAGTATCCAAATGTAACTGTAACTCGTAGAGCAGTTAGCAAGCTAATTATAAAATGCAATACCACTAGTGATGTAAAGAATATTAAAAAGATAAAAAAGAATATAACTAAAAAAGGTCAGAAAACGTAGATATTAGCAGATCTCATATTTAAAGAAGTTTAGTATACAACAAAACCCATCCATTCAAATCTGTGTTTAATCATAAATTGCTTGATGGAGATAATGGTCGTCGTTTGAACTTTTATTTAACAATGGGCGAGAAACTGATTGAAAGCAGATTCTTTCATCACAATATTTTATTTACTGACGAATCAACATTCACAACTAATAGCGTGGTTTCCTCTCAAAATTGTAGACACTGGGCTAAAGATAATCCGAATTTTCGATTAATAATAACTAATAG
>NW_019416492.1:0-37068 GCF_000390285.2 Anoplophora glabripennis
AATTGGAAAGCAGCTATGGACAGATAATTCTCTTTCTCTAAAACCACAATAATAAAAAGGATAAAGATAGTCACTTTATCAAACTGAGGAAAATTTCGGAAACACATATAGTAGTTTAATATTAATCTTCGAACATATATGCGTTCGAAGATTTTAATCGAATTCAGTGCTTTGAACGTATGTCTGCACGCGATTTGTAATGGTGATGGGCATAATCGACCAATTTTGATAATCGAGTTATCGGTAATCGAGTACTTCTAATAATCGAGTGATCACTCGAGATACGAGATATTGGTCATTTTCATCCCAGCGGCGCATAAATATGTTTGTATTAGTCATATATTACTTATAAGCGTAGCTAAAAAAAAAAACCCACTTCAAAACCTGACCACTTTTTCGTTTTATTCTAAAAAAAAAGGTTACGCAATCAGTGACTATTTGCAGTATGCACTAACATTTTGGGGTGCAACCGTAGGGTAATTAATCACTCGAGTGGTGGGAGTAAACATCTCGAGATATCTCGAGTGATCTCAATAATCGAGTACCACTCGATTTTTCACTCGAAATCTCCCATCACTAATTTGTAACAGATAAATATGAATGGTATATGAGGATGAGGTATGAGGTTATAAATTCTATAATGTTTATATTTTAAGTTTAGGATAAACTAAAAGGGAAAAATAATAAGTACATAAATGAAAAATGGAAGGTTCTAAGGAAATATTTTGTAGGCTTTGCAATAATACTGTGAGCAATGAACATTTTACAGAGATAGACGAAACTACAAGTTTTAAAGACTGTTTCACTTAATCTGGTAAGTTGTACTGTATACTAATTTTCCAGACTAAGGAAACTCGCTTTTAAAGTGAGCTCAAAGTAGCAGATGTACATTATTACTGCTCATTACATTACCTTACTCTACCAGTAAAAATATTTTAGAACTTAGACGAGATATATAGACATGTCATGTGTCGTACATGTTCTATAAAACTGTATTCTTCATTCGACTTTAAATCCACTTGTCTTTACGTTGAAGAAAAGATTCTTGCTTACGTTAATCCTAAAGTGCCCTTTGTTGACTTAAGAGATGTTTATTTCATGAAACTGGGGAACAGATTTTTAGATAAAATGGAAGACGATCAGAAAATATCTCGATTATGTTTACAGTTAGTTAGCGAAGGATTTGTGCCATTTCAAGATATGAACTTCGTGACGATTCGTAGATATATCCCAGAAGTGGTAATTATCCATTTTACACCCATTTTAAATCTTATACCTGTATCAGTACCTTAACAACCTTTTTTGTCATAGAATTTTTCCATCACTGAAGATCCCATCGTTTGTAGGAAATGTTTTGATTCACCCGGTGTTCATGGTACTTTCATAAAGATTTGTTTGGATGTTGAAGCAAAAATTCACAATATAGGTGACAAGATAATCACAGGTTTCAAGTATAGTAGTATGTTTAGTAAAACTGGAAATGAAATTGAGTTAGGAGACGGAAAGATGAAGGAAGGGTTTAAAATTGAAAAAGAGCTAGAGACGGATGAAACATGCACTGATCAAAACTGAAGAAATTGATATCAAATTTGAAGGAGAAGAATGGGAAAGGTGAGAAAGTTGAAAAATATTGGGATAATATGTATATCTTGAGAAGTCCTCTTTGTATTTCCTTCTTCCTGTATTTATATAAAGAGAGCAGGGATTGTCTAAATTTGTGTTTTTTTTTTATCAACTTGCCTGTACCCTGCAATCTCAAGCCAAATGGACCATCTTATACATTCTTATTTACCAATAGCTTCTCAATTTTCTACCAAGAAGGTTGGCTCGCTTCCAAGATCAAAACCTCTAGATCTTTGATACTAACAATAAGCTGTTTAATTTTTAAAACTGCAACTAAGAAAGTTACAATTGAATTGCTTAGATAGAATATCGATGATTTTCTTTAGACTTTCCTTTAGCTAAACACTTATCAGCATTTATGCAGATTTAGTTAGTAAGCAGTTAAAAATAATAATTGGTCATTTGCGTGTGACATTAAAATTAAAAGTCATACTTTTCAAGACTGGTTCATTTTGTACTTCCACATAATAGAATTTAGTTTGATTTAATTTTTTATACAATTTTTTCCAAAAGTTTTTTTAACTCCCTCAAATAGGCAACTTGCATGAAGATTTAATTTCTTTGAGAACTGTATACATTTGTAGCCTATAACTGGTATTGAATAATTATCTTTTATTCTTATTTTAAATAATAGTAGTATATAGTATACAAGTGACAACTAGCAATGATAACAAAATAATTTCTTTAAACCTGCAAATTAAAGTTATTAAAATTATGTAGAAATTGAAAAAGAAAGCATTGTCTCGTCATTTAGTGCGACCGAGAACACACCCTGTTTATCAGCCGTCTGCCGTCTACAATTTCCATGCGAAACGAGAAGCCAAGTGAATTTGGCTGTCTCTAGGATTCCCGATCGCACTAAGTGACGAATTAACGCGGCAGCAAACATCCGTTGAAAACATTTATTTTACGCACCAAGCTAATACCTATTAATTTTCACTACCATGTATTAAGCTAAATCAAATCAAGTTCTATTATTTTAGATAATTATTAATTGGTTTCTAGCATATCTTTATATTAATATTAAAAAACACGCATGATTTAAACTAAATATCTCTTTAAAGTGGAAATTAATGTGCTCCAGGGATGTGCAAACTGGTCAATAAAGTCAGTAAATCAGTTATTTTTTTAGCACTTAACTGATGAGGATTATTATAGTAGATTCTTATAAAATGTATACTATAAATCATGATCTAATATTTACTTACTTGCTGCCTTGTCAGTGTGGTGGGGAAACTTTTACAATGATAAATTTTTAAAATTAAAATCTCAGTGTAGACTACAAATAAAAGAAGGTGCAGATAAGCTTTGGGGATGGTGAATGTGAAACAAAAGAATAATTTATTTTGTGAAATTTACTTTTTAACTGGAACATAGAAGTCTGCGTAAAAATAGTGTTTTTACAATGAAAATAGTTTATTGATAATATTTACGCCATTGTGATCAATTTTAATTTTTTCAGTGGTTCGCCTTCGTACAACTTACATAATGAAACAATTGGAAACATAATGAGGCACACGAATGAAGATGTAGGAGAAATAAACAATGAAATCGTATATATATGTGAGATGGGGGAAGTTGAAATAAGCAAACCTGAGGCTTTTTCAAAGGTCCCGTCATACAGTAGTCAGTATGAAAACCAGTTACAGACCAGTAACAATGGTCTAAAACAGGAAGCTGCTCTAGAACTTGTACATTATAAGCAAAGATCCACAAGCCACCAGTTAATAAGTAAAGATTTTTCATACATTTCAAAAACCCAAATGTACAAGTGTAATTTGTGTGATTATGAAACTAAATATAAACCAAATATCAAAAAACATCAATTAATACATAAAGATTCTTCAGAAATTCTAATGTACAAGTGTGATGAGTGTAGTTTTGAAACAAAGTATAAAAGATACATAAAAATGCATCAAGTGAAACACAAAGACGCTTTAGAAATTCAAATGTTAAATGCAATATGTGTACCTATGAAACTAAGTTGAAGACATATCTAAAAGTGCATCAGATATCACACAAAGACCCTTCAGAAATCAAAATGTACAAGTGTGATATTTGTACATATGAAGCTAAATATAAGGTTAGTGTAAAGAGGCATAAGTTAACACACAAATATTCCTCAGAGATCCAATTTTACAAATGTGATACTTGTTCATTTCAAACCAAATCTAAGAGTCGTCTAAAATTTCATCAATCAAGGCTCCATCACCCTTCAGAAATCCAAATGTACAAGTGTGATATGTGCAATTATAAAACGGAATATAAGAGTAATCTGACAAGGCATCGGTTGTCCCATAAAATCCCTTTAGAAATTCAAATGTACAGGTGTGATATGTGTAGTTTTGAAACTAAATATGACAAACATCTAAAATTGCATCAGTAAATGCACAAAGAATCTTTAGAAATACAAATGTACAAGTGTGATTCATGTACTTACGTGACTAAACATAAGAATTGTCTAAAAAATCATCAGTTGACGCACAAAGATGCTTCAGAAGTCCAAATGTACAAGTGTGATTTGTGTGATTATGAAACTAAATATAAACCGAATATCAAAAAACATCAATTAATACACATAGATTCTTCAGAAATTCAACTGTATAAATGTGATACATGTAGTTTTGAAACAAAGTATGAGACATTTAAAAATGCATCAGTTAACACGCAAAGACTCTTCAGAAATTCAAATAAACAAATGCAATATGTGTAGTTATGAAACTAAATTTAGGAGATATCTAAAAGTGCATCAGGTATCACACAAAGAACCTTCAGAAATCGGAGGGTACAAGTGTGATACTAAATGTAAGAAGAGTATAGGAATGCATTAGTTATCACATGGGAATCCTTCAGAAATGAAGATGTACAAGTGCGATACGTGTGATTATGAATCCTTGGTTAAGAGTAGTTTAAAATTGCATCAGTTAATACACATAAACCCATCGGATATCCAAATGTACAAGTGTGAAACATGTAATTTTGAAACTAAGTATAAACAATATCTAAAAGTGCATCAGTTATTGCTCAAAAATAGTTCAGAAATCAAAATGTTCAAATGTGAATTGTGTAGTTATGAAACCAAATATAAGAGTAGTCTAAAAATGCAACAGTTGTCGCACAAAGACCCTACGGAAATCCAAATGTACAAGTGTGATGCATGTAGTTTTGAAACTAAATATAAGACGAGTCTTGAAAATCATCAGTTCACACACACAGCAAGTGCGAACAGGATGATACAGGGTAAGAGCAGGTAAAATGGCATTTGCAAAGCAAAGTAGCTAAGTTTTTACCTCGTTAAAAAGAATTACGTTGCAGTGTTTATGTGGAAGCTAAGGTTTCGGACAGTACAGTTTGCTTAGAATTGATTCCTAGATTTTAGTTTCCAAAATCATCTAATAATTCGTCTTTCACCATTGAATTATGCTTATGTCAAAAGCTATGAGAAAAGTAAAAAATATCTCAGTCGATATTTCAGTACAAAAATATTTGAAGTAACTATTTGAAAGTAAATAAAACATTTTTCAAATAACAGGTTGTTTTATTAGTATGTGTAATGTTATAAGTGAAAGTGTGAATGCTGTATTAATATAGATACCTATGCTAATATCTATAAAAATTGCAACTATTTAATAAATATATTAAAAATGTGTAACATGTAGTACTTAACATTATAGTCTGTGAACCATATCTTGAAGTTGTCAATCCAAGTAAATGTTTTTTCTTTTGACTTATCTATACATAACCGTCAAGTAAGAATAAGAGGCCTTTAGTATCTAAAAATTAGAATAATTAGAAAAAAAATTGTTTCGTACATAAAACGTTGAAATATTTATGAGTGTGTAAAGTGACACTTTTCAATTAAGAAGTTTTGGGCTTCCGGGCTTGATTTTCTAGAAAACGACAACCAAAACCTATTTACAGAAATGCAAAATTTCCATACATAAAAAATCCTTTATCATAAAAAAATCAATGTCCTGTAAGTCTTAAAGGAGTGAATATATCGGGATGTCACTTCTAAGTTGCAAGTTCTCTGGAAAATTGAGCCTTAAACTTATTTTGTTTGTCTTCTAAGGAAATAGGACAAATTAACCCATCGCATCGCGTACAAGATGTGTGAACTTAATACTTTACGCACAGTTTCAAAATAATTTTTTAGAATACTTACAAAAAATACTTACACTTAGAAATGTTCCCAAAGTCATCGTGGTGAAGGGACCTATATCCAACTTCAGCACTTTATTAGCCCTCTGAATCATAAGCAGCATCATTTGTTTTACTTTTTTGGGTTCATCGTACCAACCACACTCGTAAATGGCTGTAGACACGTTGATACTCTAAAATAAGTCAGCTGTTATTTAACGTAATAGAATTTAGGTAGGTGATATTTTGTGAAATGCAATTTAAATGTGCAAAGTCATCAGTGGCATTTGTGAGAGAGGTAAGGGTGCCTGTGAATCCACAGACACTCTTAACTCATATAAATGAATATTGTGGGCCGAAGCTTACGTTTGTTTATTGATTTTAGATGTCGATTTGGGCCGGTACACTTAAAGAAATTTAAAAATATTGTCGTTAGGGTTATATGCTTCCCAAATTAATAATAGTATTATTTAAACATTTTACGGATTTAGGCTATGAAGGAACAGTAACAGAATGTCGGGAAACAATGTTGTTGGACCATATCTGTGTAAACGAGGTATTTGTAAGTCGAATATATAAAGAAATCGACTCTTACAGTTGCCACAATGAGTATTTTTTACGTGACATAATTTATAATGATAAATTTTAATTATGTTGGTTAAATATAGAGTTTATACTAGACTAGACTTTATACTATAAATATAGAGTTGTTTATTAATTGAATGTCGATACTTAAGGGTGTGAATCCTTGGGTCATTTTAAGAACAAAACTTCATATCAACAAGTTTTAAGAAAAAATTTACTTTTTTATTATAATTTTCTTATCACTCCAGATATTTTTATGAAATTTTGTACACACCTATCAATCATTAAGGAGCATTGTTTGATGTAAAAAATGTTTTAATATCTTTGCCAATGACGTCCGTACGAGGTTTGAACTAAACATTTTTGAAGAAAAAAATGGTACGCCACTGCTTTTTCTAAAAACTAAAATTATTTTTAAAATCTCCATTTATTTTACAGCAAATTCGGTCCCTAGACTTACTCTCGTACGACGCACCATTTGCACGTAAAAAAATGAAAACCAAAAAAAGTTTTTTCCCCAAGTTCATTGAGACTGCTTTTGATATTTTGTTGCCATTTTGTAGACACCCACCATGCGTGGAAACACTTTTTGTGGGGCAAAAATTAATTTTCTACTTTCACAAATGACGTTCACGTAGGCATAATATTAAATGTTTGGATAGAAAAAACGGTAAGCTCATTAAATGCCCCCTTAAAGCAAATGAAATAAAAATTAGTAGGCTGGGTAAAGTGTCATAATGTATTTATTATGTATTTACAGTAGTTGTTGAAAGTGTCCTCCACCCACACGTATGCAAGCATCTACTCTTCTTCGCATAGACTGACGTACATTTTCAAAAATTCCTGGGGTGTCTCTTATGGTTTGGCAGCATACTATTATACGATTTCGTAACTCTTCTTCGGTTTGAATCGGCACTGCGTACACTAAGCTTTTCAGATGACCCCAGAAAAAGTAGTCTAAACTATTAAGGTCGGGAGATCTGGGCGGCCATGACTGCGTTCCTCCGCGGCCTATCCACCGATCGCGATAGTTGTGATTTAAAAATTCACGCACCCGTAAGCTAAAATGTGGAGGCGCACCATCGTGCATTAGCCACATCTGGTTTCTTAATAAAAGAGGAAGGTCTTCAAGCATTGGCGGCAGATCTTCTTCAAGAAAGTGTAAATACGATTGTCCATCTAATCTTCTTGGGAGAAAAAATGGGCCTATCAAATAATCGTCAATAATACCAGCCCAAACATTTATTGAAAACTGTTCTTGATGATTTGATTCAACAATTGCAAAAGGGTTTTCATCCGCCCACAAATGGTTATTATGGAAATTTCGTATTGAGTTTCGAGAAAAACTAGCTTTATCGGTAAAAAGAATGATGTACCTGTCAAATAACGGATTTTCCAGCAGCTTTTGAAGAAACCACTCACAGAAATTAATGCGCATTGGGAAATCTCTAGGGAGTAATGCCTGGACTCTTGCAATGTGATATGGATATAACAAATTTTCAATAAGAATTTTCCAAACAAGTACGTGTGAAACATTAAATGTTGCCGCGATTTTCCTCGTGCTAGTTTCGGGGTTCTCCTCAATTTCATGTAAAATTCCTTCTTCAAGTTCCGGTGTTCTTACTGTTTCAGGGACTCCTTTAGCACTGTGGTCTACTTTTAAATTTCCGGTTTCGTGAAGACGTCTATGAATCCCAGAAAATGTTCTCGGATCGGGTAGTACGCGATTTGGATACCGCTCTTGGTATATCCTCCTGGCTTCGTATGCATTTCCGTCGGCAACCCCATAAGTAAAATGCATGTCAGCTAATTCACCGATTGTAAAATTTACCATTTTTTATGAGATTTTACCTCCTACTCTAATAATTTTTTAATAATGAAAAATCAATGTCAACTTTATTGCGAAAAGAAGCGTCAAAAATTATGACACTTTACCCAGCCTACTAATTTTTATTTCATTTGCTTTAAGGGGGCATTTAATGAGCTTACCGTTTTTTCTATCCAAACATTTAATATTATGCCTACGTGAACGTCATTTGTGAAAGTAGAAAATTAATTTTTGCCCCACAAAAAGTGTTTCCACGCATGGTGGGTGTCTACAAAATGGCAACAAAATATCAAAAGCAGTCTCAATGAACTTGGGGAAAAAACTTTTTTTGGTTTTCATTTTTTTACGTGCAAATGGTGCGTCGTACGAGAGTAAGTCTAGGGACCGAATTTGCTGTAAAATAAATGGAGATTTTAAAAATAATTTTAGTTTTTAGAAAAAGCAGTGGCGTACCATTTTTTTCTTCAAAAATGTTTAGTTCAAACCTCGTACGGACGTCATTGGCAAAGATTTTAAAACATTTTTTACATCAAACAATGCTCCTTAATGATTAATAGGTGTGTACAAAATTTCATAAAAATATCTGGAGTGATAAGAAAATTATAATAAAAAAGTAAATTTTTTCTTAAAACTGTAACACCCTGTAGCTCAAAAATTAAGAGGTTTAGGACATATGTTGATATTAAGTTTTCTTCTTAAAATGACCCAAGGATTCACACCCTTAAGTATCGGCATTCAATTAATAAACACCCTGTATGCTATATCAGTAAGTAGAGTTCAATTGAAGCATTTTAAAGGGTTGATAAGGGATGATGCCCCTTTAAAATGTGACAGAATTTTTTAACCCGTTAGCGGACTTAAATATTATTACTTTATTTTATAGGGAATTTAACTCTAAAACTTTTTTTAATCTTGTTAGTTTTCAAAAAACTGTCGTTTTCAACAAAAACACTAATAACTAATAATATGTATTGTAGCTGTTATTTAAAATCATCGAAAATTGAAAAGTTGGCTATGAATTTAAACGTTAAACTTGATGATCAGGAAAAAAGTTGGAATAAGAATAATTTAAAAGAAAAACAAACAACTTAAACAACAGAAATTGTTCAAAATCATCACCGTTTTCTCTCATCGAAACTTGAAGTCTAATCTATCCAATAACTGCTGATTGTTTTTGATAAATATGCATTTATCCGTAATGCGGTTTCACAATTCTGCTCGAGACGCAACTGGCGAGGAATACACAAATTCTTTTAACGTTCTCCAAAAGAAAGAAGTCACATTTGTTGAGGTCTGGTGATCGTAGAGGCCAAACTTGTGGACAATTATTTCCTCTTCCAATCCATTTATTTGGATACTGGTGGTTTAAAAAATCTCTAACAATATTACTAAAATGAGAGGGTGCTCCATCATATCCATCATGCATAAACTAATGTTTCAGTCTGAGTTGTAGTGGCACCTCGTCAAGTAGATCGGGGAGAGTGTTTTGGGCAATTCTAAATAACTTTCGCCGTTTAGTTAATTTTCAATTTAGGACGAAGAATAAATTTATACCTGAGAGGAAACGGTGATCATTTGAATAATTTCTATAATCAGTGCAAATTGTATGGTATTTCTGTTGTTTAAGTGGCTCATTTTTCTATTAAATTACTCTTATTCCAACTTTTTTCCTGATCGTCAAGTTTTTTGAAAACCGATAAGAGTAAGAAAAGTTTTAGAATTAAATTCCTCATAAAAGAAAGTAATAATTTTTTAAATCAGCCAACGGGTTAAAAAATTCTGTCAAATTTTAATGGCGCATCATCCCTTATTAACCCTTAAACATACTTCAATTGAACTCTACTGACTGTCGATTAATGCTCTTGATACACTCACACCATGTACAAAATTTGGTTTTTCTAAGTTCAAGTATAACTGAGGTATTGATTTTTTTCGAAATTTGAAACCCCCCTTTCAAGGCCTATAACTTCTTAGAGGTGCAGCGTAGTATAAAGATAAGTTGCGTTAAATCACCATATTTTGAATTCCCCTACGTGCCCCTGCTTTGTGTCAGTTTTTATGCGAAACACCCTGCATACCAAAAAATTAAACTGTTTTCGCATAGGTACCTATGTTCGCTTGTGTAGTACTAATTTAAAAAACGCCCTTTAATTGGAAACGTCAGTAGGAATATTAGTCACACTTCTGTATATATAGTACATTTTTTTATTTACCTCCAGCATGATTTCATTGGCATACCAGTAATATACTAGCAACCTTAACAGCATAGAGAACACAAATTCTGCATGAAATATGATATTGAAAACTGTTGCTTTTGTCTGAAACATGATAAAATTATTTGAAAATGCAAAGTATCATATTTGTTCTTGATATTGCAATTTCTACAAAAACATTTACATAATAAAGTGTTCTCAAAGTTGAGGTATTTTTAAAACAGTATGTAGTATCGTAATATGCAGGACGAAAATTCACCCATGTTTTGAAAAACCCCTTCAGTCTTAATAAAAGGAGTCCTACAAGGCGCAGTTCCCACCAAAACAATAGAAATCCACACTGGTGCACAGTTTCCGTCAAAATAACAGAAATCATAGTTTTCACCCAAGTTTCCAAAATTTTCAACAATCCTTCGAGAGGTCCGCACAAGGCACAGTTCCCGCCAAATAGTAGGCCACCATCAAATCACTACTATGCAGCTCGGAGGACGCAGGGCGGGAAAACACTTTCATCGATGTTTCGAAAGTTTTTGGGTTTCCCCTAGCAGAAGCCCACAATTGCCTCCAATATGTTCCAAACGTATTAGACGATACTACCGCGCATGGAACATAGCGCTATACCCCCTCCGTGGGAAGACGGTGATGATTTCTCTACTTGTCACATGACGACGATGACGCATGCCCATCAATGCATGGGAGTCGTCAAGAGCGTAGGACTGCTCGAATATTTTCACCACACTTCTGAAAAAAAAACGCGAAAATTATGAAGTCCTGGATCTTCAAACTCGAACGTTAATTTGTTATTTTCATGTACCTACGTGACTTTTTGGTAAATTTAACTATTTTTAAGAGTTTTACATCCTGCAAAAAGTATCTCAACCTAGAGAACACCGTGCCTGGAGCCAAAGTGAAATAAGACATGTCATTTTAAGCAAAATGTTTATTATATACATGGGTCTGAAAACGCTAATAAAAAAAGGTACAAGGTGGTAAAGACTGCTCTGCCAGACATATTTTTGAATAACTCCAAAATGTCAAGTCCAAATTATACTCGATACAAGTCTTTAGTTAACCTCAATTAGCATGTACCGGATGTATTGTTTCATTTGAATTTGATTGACCATTTTGGAATTATTTTTAAAAATGTGTCTTTGGTGTAATATGTGCTTTGGCACTGTAAGTATCGCCTCGTAAATTTTTTTGGGACCCATGTTCATGGGAAATATTTTGCTTAAAATGATATTCCCTATCGTCATTATTCAAACCATATTTTAAAAGCATACAAACGTATAATAATTAAATAAAAACTGTGGGTTAACTTATTAGAATAACAATAGAAAATATCGGTTGTCCCAAAATTCGCGCAAGATTTGAATTTTGCGCCATTTGTGCGGTAAAGTGTTGCCAATGAAAAAAAGACAGCGTGAGAGCTGATAGTTCAAGGTTATTAAAAATGTAGCACTACTCGAAAGAACAAGGCACTTTCATTGTAAAGCGATATTTTTAAAATAATGAAGGTTTGATAGCTATAGTAGTAGAATAGTGGTTTAACTTCAACTATAAAGAGATTAATTGAAAAATTCAAGGAAACTGGCTCAATTACGATCTTAAACACTCTGGCCGTCCTTCAACAAGTCGTTCAACACAAAACATCGAAGCAGTTCGTGGGAGTGTTGCTGACACCAATTAGGTACCGTGGTCAAGAATTGGATATTTCGAAAAGCTCCCTGCGGCGTGTTCTCACGAAAGATTTGTATCTTCATGCTTACAAAGTTCAACTGACTCAAGAACTGAAGAGCGAAGAGAGATCTTTGAATGGATTATGTAACAAGTGGATGTAGTTTTTTTTTTAACAAATTCATATTCAGCAATGAGGCTCATTTTCATCTTGATGGCTTCGGTAATCGATAAACTAGCGCTTTGGATTTAAAAAAATCCACAAGTGATTGTTGAGAAACAATGCATCTACAACGTATCACTATTTGGTGCGGATTTTGATCATTGGACTATGTTTTTTCGAAAATGGGGCTGGACAGGCGATAACAGTTAATGGTGTTCGTAAGATAATCTAGTTTTTTGTGCCTAAACTGCGAGATATGAATATAGACGGCATGTGGTTTCAACAAGACGGTGCCCATTGCCGTACATCATGTGTCATTTCGTGGTCGTATAATTTCCCGTTTTGGTGATCAGAATTGGTCGCCCAGATCTTACGATTTAACAGATATACTATTCCATACATAAGCCTATACTGTATACTTTACGAATCAATAAAAAAATTACTTGCGTGAATTTTAGAGCAGACTTTTAGAAGAGAATTTTTTATCTTTTTTGAAAAGTGCATCTCATACAAACCAGAACGAACTGTATCATAATCGAGGCCAACTGCAGAGAGCTTTGTAGGAAGTCCAACAGCATTATATTTTTCATGGTGTCGTTATACTCTTCCAAGTACCTGAAAATGAAAACGCTTTTATTCCGATGGTATGGTTATTGTTAATTGTTCAAATTTTAGAATACTTATTTTCTATACAAAAATCCGTCCGTCAAAAATATTGCTATAAATGATATTTTTCGCTGGTTTGGTGAAAAAATTAAACATTAACTACTATGAGATTTTTAACCATTCGTGTAACTCCGTTACCAGTAATTATAGTAAAAGCTGACCCATATGAATTTTCGGCATAGATTTAATAGTTTTTTCCTCCATTGGTTGATATGGAGCTGTGATAGAAATCGTCATTTGATGTGACCTACACAGTTATTTACTTTTGAATTTAATGAGATTTCTGTCGTCGGTTCCGAAATCATGAATCATACATTCGTAGTAGGTACTCCTCGAAACAAATCATTACTTGATATTCTATAGATTCAGTTCTAAGTTTTAGTTTGGGTTTTTGGTGGATTAGGGTAAGCTTATTCTTAGTGTCTTAACCTGGGCGGCTTTATCAAACTTTTTGACTTTTTTAGTGAGAAGTGATAAACATTTGCGCCAAAATTTGAAAAGAAGCAATAATAATGTACATGATTTTAATTTATGGATTTATTAAAATTCTGTCTATCTTTAATAGTTTCTGAATTATCTTGGATTCTCATCGGATACATACAGGGTGTAACTTTGATGGTAGCCTTGTTGAACAGAGGATACCTTTGACCTTTAGAAACACATATAAGTTTGTTTTCTCAAATTCCGTCGTAATAATCGAGTTATTTTTATTTATTTATTATTTTTCGTAATTTTCATACCTCACCGCGTCGCTAGATAGTCATAACTTCAAAACCTGCAAGTGAGAATTGAGAGTAGCTGCATGCGTTGTTGCCTGATTCATCTTTCTTGATTTGTATAAATGTTTTTTCATATCACACATAAATCTGGCTATGAAGACAACAATCACTAAACACTGAATCACTTAAACTCCACTTAAAGTTACACCCTGCGTACCTACCTTATAATTCCTTTGTGCTTCAAAATGCATTCCCTCAAAGTAACGAAGCTGGCTTCGTCCCTGCTGCACTGGAGCTGATCCTTGACTTTCAACACGTATCTGGGGAAGTTAGACAACACGTGAGTCAATATTCTGATCTGGCCAAGAGGAAATATTATCAAATTGAAATTATAGGCGTCGGTGTACATCATGTAAAAAGCTCCCACCATCCCGTCGAATGTCAGCCACAGGTAGCTGATGAGGTAGTGGTCCTGCGGGTCATAAGGCAACCACGACGACAGGGGTAAACTTTTGATGATTTTAGTTTCATTGGTAGCTTTGTCGAACTTTATCTTGTTTTCATCATGCAATGAATGGATAAAGATGAGTATTGCGGCTGGAAATAAAACTTTTGATTAGCAAGGAGGCATTATTAGAGCCTGTCACTTTGGTGCGTTAATAAAGCGTAAATGTGGGAGTGTTCAGAAGGTATATGTCGTCGCTCTTTGATACGGCTGCTACATCTAAAGAAATTTAACGTCTCATTGTCTGACACTTGCTATTTTACGCTGTGATGGAGAGAGTTTCTGAACATTCATAATCCTCAACCCACATTAACGAGATGAGTAACATGGTGCAGGGTGTATACCAATCTGGAAATTCTCAGGAATTATCAGGGAATTTCATAAGCCTGGAAATGTGAGAGGTAGGTATATCGGAGAATTTTTCAAATAGTGAATAGTGAATTCGCTACTACTATTACTAATTTTACGGTGTTTATCTGCACTATCTGTCGTATATTTATTGGTCGCCTGTCATTAAGAATTAGTTTATGCTATTAATTTGCCATGCCATTTTCCTTTTATCCAATTTAACCAAATTTAATTATCCCCGCCAGGGATCTTGGAAAACTATAAGATATACAGCAAATAAGCTTAAATGGGCAAAGTGTAGAATTTGATAATTGTCGTTTGTGTTTTATTAAGAATAAATGTAAAATATCTTTTCAAAAACCAATTGTAACTCGGTCATTTACAATGCAACTGAAAAAATTCTTTAATTTTTAAATATTGTCTAATGGGCTCATTCAGCAATTTTTTTTTATTTGCTTAACGGAAAGTTATTGCAATTTTCAGGGTCTCTGCAAAAAAATTAGAATTTTATGTCGCCTACAAGTCATCCAAAAAAAAATCATAAACTGGTGCGCTGAGTATCCGCTGAACCGGCGGGTGTGACGTCACCGCATGGGAAACCGATGCCGCATGCTTGCGTGTGTTGTCAGTCAGTCGGGTAGTCGGGTTTTAGTTGCCTGTTAAGTTTCGATTAAGTACGTTAAGATACCGAATTTTGTTAGCAATATGGAAGACGCAGAACAGAAAAAAATGACAAATATTGTATTGTTCCCCAGTGGGAGAGCACTAGTGTGAAGACGCCTAAGAAAATAATAATGTCTCCGCAATTCTGTCGTGCAGATCTAAAATCAATAGTCTATTAGTCTCGACTTTGATTTGTTTTTTTTTATATCTTATTTGATAATGACTTATTTTGAAAGCAACAAAACTACCCTGCGTAATTTAGGTATGTAATAAACACGTTTGTATCCTTTAAAAACGCTATTTGTGAATATTATGCGAATAGCTATACGTGCTAAGTATTTTATATAAAAATACATAATAAATATTATGTTATTAATATATGTATTTATAAGATATTAGGTAAATTTAATGTAGTTTCAACAGCAACACTGCTGCTACCCAAAAATCACGTGACACTTTGGAATGTATTGGAGAATATTATGTGGGCCGGGTTAATTTACTAATGTATACAGGGGTTTCTGAAATAACAACATTCCTTGAAAAGAGTGATACAGGGCACGAAAATGGACAACTTTTATTAAATTATTATTTTAAATGAAAAAAAATCCACACGGCCAGTAATACTGCAATACACAATTAATGAACACAAGCCATACTGACCTACCATCAGATTTGCTTGATTGTGGAAGTCACGTGGAACGTTAGAGAAGAGCTTTACACATGTAGCGAGTCCGAAGTATTTTGGCCGTTCACATGCACAAGATGCACAGTGTCGGTTTACATTTATGGTTAATTTTCTTAATTAATTTTCTCGAAAAAAGAAGCATTTAGACCATCAGTTGCTTAATAAAAGTTGCTCATTTTCGTGCCCTCTATCACTCTTTCAAAACGAACGCAGTTATTTCAGAAACGCCCAGTATATGGTGACCAGGTTAAATATACCTATAAGTTGTAAATAACAAAATTAATTTCATTAAATTAACTTTGAATAACGAGGAAATTTGCCTACATAGAGCATATAAGCTACGTTATCGACCTGTTAAGGGCATACGCTTGGCTACTACATGGCATTTGGCAATTTAGGCCGTCAGAATCCAGTCGGCATTGCGATCAACGCCCTACGATCTCTCTAATTATGTATTTATCATTGTTTATTTATTACTTTTATTGATTATCCTGTTAAAATATTAAACATCAAATTGCCTCCTTTTGAGGCACTAGTAGCGGCTCCTGGATCGATGGGGATAGTGGGTTAATTTATGAATGAATTTGGCCAGTCAAATAGGAGCGATATTCGATGCAAAGTAGAGCAAAAAATTGTCGGTCTTTTATCAAAGGAAAATCGTGTCATCATTTTTAGGAGGCGTAAGTTGAACTATTTCAAATTTAAAATGAAATCGAATGTAAAATCTGAAATCCCGCCGCATACGCACTGTGTTCTGGTACTAGCTGTAGTCGCCCAGGTGCATCTAGTGTACGAAGTGATCGTCGTGGTCGTAAAACCCTTAAAAGCGTCTGCATTGGTTCCCTTGACAGGCAATGATTTATTACTTTGCATCGAATATGATCCTACTATAGATAAGTACGGATCTCTTGGACTAGGCATCCCTCTGTATTTGTTTTTAGGTAGGTAATTAGTATTACGTTCTGCTTTTCTTTAATTCGGATTTCGTCGAATTCGGAGAACTTTTGGTCGCCGAAATCTGAACGGTTCGTTCTCCTCTATACTGCCTCGTTGTCAACTACTGTTGCGCTAACAGCATAGATCTCTCGCGCTGTCGATTGCTACGGCGCGGCGGGGTGATTTAGGATTGCTGGGAGCGGTTTTTCACAGTGATGGCGGGAACTTTGGAAAGATCGGTAAATTTTAGCAGTTTCCCCAATGCGTCGTTCTCGATGACACCGTTGATAGCATCGGCTTTTGACGATGTCGATTGCGGATGGGGTTGTTTAGGGACATGAGGCAACCCATATTTTAAAATAAAAATGAATAAAGATGCACGAGAATGTTGTTTTTAATCATAATTACAAATATTTTAGTATTAATATAGACGAGCAGAATCGTTGAATGATTGAATAAGATATATTTCCTGAAAACGGTAATTTAATTATATATCAGATAACTGTGTACTGTCAGTGTGACAATTATGATTTTAAAGGAATTGTTGAAATAGAAGGAAAGATTGGTAATTTTAAATACCACTAAAAATTAAGGTTGTAGAAAATGTCATGAAATTTGATAATTTTTCTATATTATTAAGGTCATATTTACACACATCTAGGATGATCCTATTCACTGTATTTTTAAGTTTACTATATCTATTATTTTACTTACCCATCGTCAAATTACTGGTGTACAGCAAGATAGTAATGTAACTTTTCCTTGCGTGGAACTTGTATATTTTAATAGTCCCCTCGTCGTTGCTTTCAAGAATACCTTTTTCGGTAGCCAAGATACCTTTTATCAAATTTTGAATAGTGTCACCTTTTATAGACCACAACCTCATAGCACAGATTGAATGAGGAAGGGTAACACAAAGATTGTTCATTACTTGTTGCACCCCGGTTTCATAGTCTTGAATTATGATGAAGAATTGAACGATGGCGGAGAAAATGAAGAGGATGAAGTAGTAGAACAAATATCTGAAGTAGATGTCATAGAGCCGACGTTCAGTTGAGTTTTCTTGGAATACAAACGGCCATATTCCCGCCATGGAGCTGGTGTATATCGAAATCTTGAGGTGCTCGCTCTTAGGAAAATCTACAAATACGGAGTAGCTGAATTTCTTGTTTTTCTTTGTCCACAATAATATTATAGTTATTAGAAACAGAGAGATAACATATTTTCTTTGAAGGCTGCTTTACTCTTTTCCTTTTACATTTATAAACAAATAGTATGGGCCACAGCTGCAGGAAATTTTCTTTTGTTTGCAAAACTGTACGTAATAAATGTTGTATTTTGGAGACACAAAGTTAACATAATTTTTTTGACAGAATACCCTTTATATTTGTAGATATTTGGGTAGAGTGGTCTATTATGGGTTGTTCTAAGGACGGGTCTATCTCTAATAATAAGGGAAATATGGCCAAAAGAATCTAAAAGGTTTATTGTTAGTATACACATTTGATAATATTTTCCTTAATATTAGAAATAGATCGGTAAATGCAAAATCACCCCAGTTTCGGATTTCGGAATATAAAAACTTCTCCGAAGACTGCGAAATTCAAACTGAGGAATCACAATACAAAACCACACTACCAAGTCAGACTACAAGTCCATCACCCATTCCAGGCGACTACAGTCCAAAGATGGGCAATCCAGAGGTCAGTTGTCCAGACTTAAGGCGGAGTTTACTATAGCACCTCTGTGGACTCATCAAGGAGTGTGATTGAACTTCGATCCTGGTATTGAGCTAATTTAAATAAATCAAACAATTTCTTTCCTAAAATATCTTAGCAAATGAAACCAAACAATGCTCTTCGTTATCAAAAATCTAGGTATGCAAAATATTTAAAAAATGTAAAAAATAACATTAGTCTAAATATGGTCGAACACTTTTGAAATATCTTTTTGAAAATATCTCTTTTTATTGTAAAAGTTTTATATATAACTTTATTTTATTGAAATATGAAACCACCTGATGAAACAGTCCTAATAAAATAAGGAATGGCTATTTTTACGTGTTGCTCTTTGGAAAGGGTAACAAAAATGCAAGATATTTTTTTGAAATTATACATTATTTAACAATTTCACTGTCAGGTAGGTATTTGTTTTTATAACAATAATATTTGGACATATGTACTTATCATTTTAATTTTCTATTTTGGATCATTTTTAATTACTAGCTATTTACTGGATATTGCTGGTGTAATTCAGTGCTAGTTGAGGCATGTAGCACAATAGAGTAGTTGTCAATAGTTTATTATTTTTTCAGCCTCAGGCATTTCCTGACTTATAAATTTTTAAACTGAAATAGACACTACATATAATAAAAATTTCAAGTTCAAAATCAATAATATTTTGAGTTCATTATAGGTTTTTAAAAAGAAATTTGAGACTTTCTTTCTAAAAACCTTAAAATGTCAATCCTAATTTGGGATAGAAGGCTTTAAGTAATGCCAATTAAAGCTACGTATTTTTAATAAAACATTCCTAAAATGATTTGCGGAAAAATCGCGTCTAAAAAAAATCGCAGGCAGCTGTAGACCATTGTAGTTAGTTCTAATGGCCTACTGTATATTTAAAAAACACATTATTTATATAACTGTTTAGGCAAATTAGTTACTAACGATAAGATATTTAAAATTAAAATCTATTTAAACAGAACTAATGAGGAACATATACCTATCTGACACATTAAAATCATTAAATTGCCTTTAAAGAATGTTCTCTTAACTTTCTAATAGCAATAACATTACCGTAGTACAATAAGTAATTAATTTATTTTTGTAATATAAAAATTCTTCTTTCAAATTCTTTCTAAAAATTTATTGTAATAAGATATTTGAATATAAATAAATGTTATTATTATATTTAAAATACGACTAAAACGACTAAAATTATTTATATTTACACAAACGTAACATGTACCCTTTCAACAATAGCTTCTTAACAATACAGTTTTTATTGTTTAATTTTGATGAAAATTCAGTAAAATTTGTATCATTTAAAAGACAGAAATAAACGAGAAAAAGAAAAAAGTTAACCTTAAAAATTTAGTAACAAATTAATTGTAATTACCCACAATTTTATTTAGCTTGAGCTGATTTACCACAACTTTAAAATTGCAAACTGCGCCATAGAATCGTGAAAATTTAAAAGAAATGTTTTAATTGTCAAGAAATAAAAAATCTAGTTAATTATTACGAAACATCTGTTCAGTCACATAGATTGATTTAAATTCATTAATATATGCCTTATTACGTAATTCTCGCAATTTTGTACAGTTTATTGATTAGATGAAGATTCCATAAATTTTAAGTTATTTTAAACATATTAGGGTAAAACAGAAAACTTCTTAAATCTTCTTAAATTATCATCAAATGAAGATACAGGGTGAATCACAACTCCATCCAAAATGGATACCCAATAACTTTGAGAGGAAATGTTAATTTGACAAATTTGTTGTAAATTTGTCGATAATCTTGCTACAACTTCTCTTTACAATTTGTTACAAGATTGTTAAAGTTACTCAAAATTTTCATATACGAAGTCTGTTCAGAAAATAACCGAACGTTTGGAATTACGCGCTAAATGGAGATATATGTATAGTGATTAGCGGTTGGCAGGCTTATGTTGCGCATAACCTTCTCTGTAACCACATATTAACATCTTAATTAATGGGGTCATGCCATGAAATTTTGATTGAAAAATTGAACATGTCTCGAGTTGCAGAATTTGTTCCTCGTTTAATGACCGAACAGTAGAACGAAAATCGTGTGGACCTTTGTCGGTAACTCCTCGAACAATTCAATGACGATGAAACATTCATTCAAATGATCATAACGGGAGACGAAAACTTCTATTGCTGTTTGCTTGTATGGTAATGTTGTTAAAATTGTAATTTTGTGGAATATCATTTTAGCAATAACAAAATGGCAAAGACTGAAGATATTTGTCCATAAAAACATAATACTTTTACGGCCTTTATTTCCAAGATACAAGGTATCGAATTTTTTTGGTTTCTGCATCTTTAGTTTTGGAACATTTTTTACATATTTTTAACATTGTAGTCTCTTCTCTACATCTCGAAAATACAATTAAAATTTTAGTATAGGAGCTACTAAAACATTTCCATAAATAACAGTTAAATGTTAGTTTTCGAAAAAAAAATATATAACTACATCTATAATGGTAAGTACCGAAAATAGTTTTATTTATAATTACTTTATTTTAAAGGTACCTAATTCAAATAAATTCAAATTCATTTTCGAAAATTCTTGCCAAATGAATTAAAACAATGTTCTTCAAAAGATATTCAAAAGATATCTGCCTTATTCGATTTCATTAGACAGGATTTTTCGAAAACATTTATGAATTTATTTAAATTAGTTTAGTACTCAGCAAACACGATAGTTGGTACATAAATGTTCATATAGACAACCATCAATGACTTTTATGGCCCAATTATATGCGGCTTGGCCGGCTATTTTGTTTTTACGTACAGATATATAGGTATTTTGTCTCTACTGGTAGAATCCATTAACGTTTGCAAATGCTATACTTTTCGTATAATCGGTATAGAAAAATGGATATCTTAAATACTGAACAATATTATTATGTATACGTGACAGTAAAGTGGGATGATCCTTTGTTTATTTAATGCCAACTAATTGCTCACTGCAGTTGCAGGCTTGAGGATTTTTCATTATCAATTATTCAAGTGCCACACATTATTTAGATACTGTCGCATGTCGTGTCAGTCCTATCAATCAGCAAAAAAAAGGAACAGCGTAAAAATGAAAAAATGAACACGGAAATTTTCTTTATTCGACCCTCAAGTCTGCAAAATGTAATTGTATGTGTGGGGTGATTCCAATCCTTTTAGATAATACCCTAAAATAAAATAACATGGCAAAAAACTTGATTTGTATTTTTTTATTTTGAATAAAATTATTATTTAACTCATTATTTGCGAAAATGTAAAAGTAAAACAAATTTGGCTGTGGTGAGCTAGACTATCTATGCCTCAATTGTGCCGTCTATTAGCAGGAAGCTCAATTAGAATCTGATATCGCTGTCCTCCTTTCATTTAGTAGTAAAAAACAAAGAAGAATTACTTAAATAAAAAGTTTTTTGTAATAACATATACATACTCGTAGTCGTAGTTATTAAGGAAATTGCCTGCACAATTTTTTAGATTTGTATTCAGTGATAAAACACTAGAATTTTTTATGCAAACACTCCACTATAAACTTATAAACCTCCCAAATAGCACAATATATTTCCATGATATCATATTAATGTCCTACTATAGCGCACATCCCGGGATATTGACTGTGTACTTCAGGAGACTAGCCGTGTAATGCTGGTTGCCTAAGCCCGACAGTCACGTGGCTTGTAGTCATTTGTGAAAGCTCTATAGTAGCAACTTTGACTAGATAAGAAGAATTTTAATAAGATTACAGCACATTCATGATATAATATTTATTGACGGGTTAATATATATCGAATACATATTAATCCTACAGAAAGCTCACTTAAAGAATCTACCTATAAAGCGTCTTGTAAATTGGTGATGGGTGGTCCGTACGATATTTGTTGAGATATAATTTCAAAAAGACTCCTGCGTCACTTTTTTGGAATTAACCGCATTCGACACCCGAGGAAGAAAGACATTGGTGGAAAATTTCGAAGTACGCCTCTGCCGAGGTAAATTGTTACGGTAGTGCCGATAAACTGAACTTTACTGGCTTATTATTTTCTTGGAATTCTATCTCAACAAATATCTACGGACTGTAGGTATGTGGTACATACAAGAGGTAGAAAAACGCTGTTAGACCACTACTCTATTGGAAAAAAAGCAAATGCTTGTCCAAAAATCTACTACTGCATTTTTATTTGTAAGAATATTTGAAATTCGTGAAACAGTATTAAGCCTTTTTGCAAAGAATTTTACTGTGGATTCATATTTTTATTTTGTGGTTTTGGCTCCGGAAAATTCTAATAAAGCACTTTTAGCTTTCCTAGAATGTACCATAACTACAAAAAAATTCAATAACGTACCAATGAAACAAATATTTAGTGACATTGCATATAAATATATATTTAAAAAAATCTTTTAATTTTTCAAACAATAGGTATAGGGTACTTAAAATTTTAAAAATTCAGTTTCTAATTAAAACTTTTTCTTAAAACTGCGCTTGTTTAAGATGAAAAATTTTGACTAAAATTATGTTGAATGTTTCACACGATTATAACCTATTACACAGCCACACAAAAAAACAAAATGTGCATTTCATGCGACATATGTTATCCGTATTTTTGCCTTCTGATCATGAATCCGGTGTCAGAATTGAGCTATCACATCACAGGAATTTCCTAACTTCAAAAAACAGGTGAAAAATAGAAAAAATTCACGAAAAAGTGCTAAGAAAAATACAATTTTTTTTTCTATATTCAAATGTTCATTTATATGACTAAGACCCCGCCGAACGTGAATCAGCGGATAAAAATTTTTTTCTAACCTCAAAAAACGGGTCAATTGAGGTCAGATATCACGAATTTTCAAAAAATAACAGATTCGCGCAAATTTGGTATACGGGGGTTTTTGGGGTCGCTGATCACGGCTCCTAGGTCAATTTTGCAAAATTCAAGATGGCGGATACAAGATAGCCGACCAGATTTTCAAAAAATAATACATTCGCGCCAAATTTGGAGGAGGTTTTCGGGATCACACATCACGAATCCGAGATTAGATTTACAAAATTCGTTTTTAAAAATTTAACCTATGTAGGTACTTTAAGAGGGTTAAAACATGATAAAACCCCCGTACCTATACCAAATTTGCCGCGAATGTTATTTTTTTGAAAATTCGTGATATCTGACCTTAATTGACCCGTTATTTTGAGGTTAGAAAAAGAACCATTAATTTTGATCGCGGATTCACGTTCAGCGGGGTCTTAACCATATAAATGAACATAAAATTGTATTTTTCCTAGCACATTTTTGTGAATTTTTGCTATTTTTGACCTGTTTTTTTGAGGTTAGGAAATTCCTGTGATGTGACAGCTTAATTCCGGCACTGGATTCGTGATCAGGAGGCAAAAATACTACGGATATGTCGGATGAAAAGTACAGACAACATTTTATTTTGTGTGGCTTTGTTATTATTGGCTTAGCTTTTGGGCCGGAATACCTGTGTCCTTGAACTTTGAAAAATGAAGTACTTTTATTGTTAATGCGACATTGACAAATTATAAAAATATTTTCATTAAATGAGTCCTCTAGTATCAAAACCCCTTAAATCCGTTTTTGATGAAAAATGAGATATACGCTTCAAAATATTCCTACTAAAATTAGGAATATTTTGAAGCGTATATCTCATTTTTCATCAAAAACGGATTTAAGGGGTTTTGATACTAGAGGACTCAAATATTATATGAACCAACTGTATTGAAAATGCCGAATTGACAGATTTATTATTGTTGATCTGAAGTTCCTATCAATGTAAAAGTAGAGTCAAAAATCGTCATAGGCATTGCTTAAAAGACTGAGAGTAATATCCCGTTGGATGTACCTAAGTGAAAAAAATGTTTTAGTGCGCAAATATCTATTTGCTAAGTTACACATTTCACTTGCAATAAAATTAAGTCTGGTAAGTTTATTTTAATTACTCAGCGACACAAAAAATAAAGAATGTGTCTCAGAGCCGAACAGTTGGAATAATCTGAATCCACAATGATTTTTTTACAAAAACATGCTGTTTTCAACATATTAAAACGAGATCTTCTCGTATAATGTGTACTATTTATTTTGATAGTTGGTGACATAGATTTGAAGCAAAAATTTGTTGGTTTTCTTATCTTTCCATTTTCACTTCCATTATCTATACACTATCATCATCGTCATGTAGGAGTAGGTAGTTTTTATTATCTAAAAATTACTCTGATTGTTTATAAATTACTGGAAACATTTATGGAATATGTAGCTAAATTTTATGAAATACGTTATAAATATTGTAACAAAAATCACCCTATACTCCGCGGTTGAAATTATAAAGAGTGACTAAGACATAATATAAAAACACTATTACCATAATGCGTATAAAATATAAAATGATTTTTATACGGTTCAATATTATTTATCTTTGTGCCGCTCGCTACGCACATCGATAGAATCTATAATCGTCTAGAGACCGAGTTACACTGAACGTCGATCTATATTCTATCTCTGTCTTTTGCACTTGGTAGGGAATAGGGAAATGCTTTTTTAGTGGGTGTAAACGGACTTGATTTAACCCGTCCTGAGAAACGTCATAGCATAAGCGTAGACGAGGGGTCTAATTCCATGGCTATAATAAATTTATAAATTAAAAAACACAATTGGGACGTTTTAAAATGCTGTAATAATTAAAATGGATCAAAATGCCTGTTTATAGCAAACCGTAAAAAATATTAGATGTTATGTTTTATTATCTTTTTTCGTTATTTTCTATATCTTGTTGCCTTTTACGCAGACACGCTAATGGATTTTCGTTCCCGGCACGCTTCATCCCCCTTACTAGTCAAAAAGTTAGCGATTAGTCACTCTCTATAATTTCTGCCGTGGAGTATAGTGTACATAGTTTAAAGATGATGTACGAAGAAGCAATTTTATATTGTTATACATTATTTTCTGAATTTTCTGAACACTTTAGACTTACGCCTAAAAATGTATTCAAAGTCATGGTGGAAAAAGGGCCTATATCCAATCCAAGTGGTCTATTCGCTCTTAGTATTACTAAAGACATCAGTTGCTTCACTTGGTGTGGTTCGTTATACCATTCGCATTCGTAAACAGCTGAAGAAATTTCAATGCTCTGAAATAAATGAGATATGAGCAATTCCATCCATTCATAACAAAATACACTTTGATATTTCTAATTGAGAAGATTTTTTTATTCAATACATACCTCCACCATGATTTCGTTAGCGTACCAATAATAGACAGTTAGTCTTAACAGCATACAAATTATAAACTGGCCGTAGATTATTATGTTAAATATTGTGGGTTTGCTCTAAAAAGTTGAATAACAATTATTATAAACATATTTGTGGTTAAAATAATAAAAACAAAAACAAAATTTAGAAAAATGGATGGTTATAATTTGAGATGATGGCAAAATACTGTAAACTGTAACAGTAAAAAGTGTAGAAGAAAGAAATTTTTCTGTAGTTAACATTCCCATAAGGGCATTGTACAAATCATTTAAGAACAAATTTGGAACTTATAAAACATTATTATTTATAGAAATGAGAAAGTAATAACGTATCTTAAGGTAATGACGAAACTGATACTTTAAGAAGTTATTTTTCAGTTGTTCCGATTTTTAGAAAGTCACTTTTTCCGAACGGAAGAGAGTGATAAACCGTTTGGCGCTACATCAAGAATACATTTTTAGTGGGTTAATTTACGTTATCACGCGAATCGTGCATTGAACATTGAACAAACGAATGAACTGTCTAAATAGATGAAAGAAATTTGAACTGAGGAACCACAAAATAACAATAAAAATATTATGCCAAGAACACGAGTCGACCGTAAGACCATAAGTTGCAGTTGGCGATATTCTAAAGATGGGTAAAATCCAGAAAGGTCAATAATCCTGACCTAAGGCGGACATCGCTCTAGGTCCTCTGTAGACCCCTCAAGGACTGTGATTGAACGTCAACCTTCCAGTTTAATAATCGGTACATGTGCATGCTCCAAATTTTATACATTATCTTATAATCCAATACAATATACAGGGTGCCCCGTAATGAACTATAGACAGAGTAACAGGTGATTTGTAACGTCATAATAATGTCATCTGGTCAAACCTACCTCAGTCCAAAAGTTGATGGTAATCGAGTTACAGGGTATCAAAGTGAAAACTTTATTTTCAATTTTTTTAAATAATTGATGCATTTAAACGAAATTTGGTATCCCGCTGTTTTTTTTTTGTCATGAAAAATTCAAATTTTCTCATCTCCGATCCCAACAATCTGATTAATACAATCACAGTTTCCGAAAACTCCTCTTATATTATGTATATAAAATTAATTTTTAGTTAACAAATAATGTAACTTTAATTTTATACAAACCAGAAGGAGTTGTACTGCAAGAGAAGCTAACTGTAAAGAACTCTGCAAGAAATCTAGTAGCATTATGTTTTTCACGGCATTATTGTAATCCTTTAGGTACCTAAAAAATGTATGAAATGTACAGGGTGTAAAGCTGTGGAAAATAATCTGGATTATCACTGATTAAAATATAATTTGGATCTTAAAAATACAAAAATTATTACGCTCCAGTGGCGTGCCAATATGTAACCAGCGTACCTCATATCTACGCGACAAGTTTTGAGCAAATAAATAATTTTTTTACAATGAATACCAATTTATTTGTGCATAATGCACACAAAATTTCGTTTCTTGACTGTTTTACATATAAAAAGTTTGAGTTTAAGAGCTTGACCAAATTCATCTTGTCCATAAATCTATAAATTACATATTCTATACAGGGTGTTTCTGAAATAAGTGCGTTCGTTGAAAAGGGTGACAAGGGACAAGAAAATGAGCATTAAGCAACTAATGGTCTAAAAAATGCCTCTGTTTTCGAGAAAATTAATTAAGAAAATTAACCATAAGCCAACCCTGTGCACCTTGTGCGTTGTGTGTTGCAGTATTACTTAGCCGGCGTATAAAATGTTTTCGGATCAAGTCTGTTTAGAAATGAAAGAGAGTAATAAAAGCTTATTATGTATGCAAATAGTAAATAAATGTAGTACTGGTGCTTATATTCAATATTTTTATATTATGTATTTTCCGTATAGATGAGGTGTACTTTTAAAAAACCTTGTGTAACCGGGTTGTACTAAATTGTAGCAGGTAGCTAAAATTTAATCCCCGACAATCCGTCTTTGTCTATGCCGCTTCAATTTCTCGGTCCATTTCTCTTATAAGTAAACAATATAAAAACAGCATTTCAAAACATGAGGCTACTTTAAGCATCATAACCGGGTTAAGAGGGTTTTTAGTAATTCAAATAAAATTATTCAATATTATTATCAAAATATTTATTTAAATTTAATGAATAGACTTTTATTCCACACAAAAATATATGTATTTTGAAAATTCAAATTATGGTGAGTAAATGTAGTGTTGTATAAATGTACAATAAAGAAAATAAAAAAGTAGGTATATTAAAATTCATCCTCTGAATATTCTGATGAATTATCTTCGTCTCCTAGATTGATAACGATAGGTTCCACAGTAACGTCAATTAAATTATCGAGTTCCCACATTTTCTCCTCTTCTTTTTGTACATGATGTATACATCTTTGCCAGTTATCTGCAGTTACTCGTTCCAAGGAATTTTTTAACAAAATTTTCACGTCACTTAATTTAAACGTCGTATTATTTCGCGCTACATCTCCTTTTACCTGCGCCCAGACTAATTCGATTGGGTTAAGTTCACAGTGATAAGGTGGTAACCGTAGTACCGTTATTTGGCGATTTGTTGCCATTTCATCGATAACATATTTTTTCTGATCTTTATTAAGATTGACAAGTGTCAAAAGTTCCTTTTTCACCATATTTGTTTCAAAAGAAATGTTTTTTCCGGATAACCATTGAATTATATCGGCTTTCCTCCAAGCAGTCGTAGGCGTCCGCTCGGTCTGCCGTGAATGGTAACTGGCATTATCCATGACAATTACAGACCCCGGAGGAATAAGATCCAACATCTGTGTAAAATACTCTTCGAAAACATCTGCGTTCATGTCTTCGTGATAGTCACCTGTATTTTTAGATTCAAATAAAAGTAAACCGCCATCTACAAAACCACTGGCACTACCTATATGTGTCACTATTAATCTTCGCCCTTTACCTGAAGGTGCCTTGAACCCTGTTGAAAGTCCATCCAAAAATGCTTGTCGAAAACTTTTTACATTTTTATCTTGCCATACTTTTGTTACAGTATATCCCTCGTTGACCCAAGTTTCGTCTAGATAATAAATATTCCTCCCTTCGTCACGGAATTTTCTAATTGATCTTAAGTAGGATCTTCGCCAACAAATAATTTCATCTTTATCGATAAGAACTGACTTCCTGTTCTGCTTTTCCCAGCAAAAATTCAACTCTCGTAAGACGGCCCATAATTTGCTTCTACTGATTTTTGGCAAATCGTTGTCCTCTGAAAGTTCACTTAAAATTTTGTTTAGCGTTGGTATTTCTTTTTTAAAATAAAATGAGTGTACTTTTCTGCGAATGACATTTTTGAAGAAATCATCTATAACGACTTTTGACCTCCCTGTAGATGATTTTGGGGGATTTACAGTATCTTGTTCATTTTTTGTTTCCTTTAAAAGTCTGTAGATAGTCGATTTTCCAATCCCTGTCATTTTTGTTAGCATTAGTGTTACCCGATAATTACCTGAAACGAAATATTACCACGCCCATGGCCGGTTCTTATCTCGGGGTTTTATTACTCTCTTTCATTTCCAAACAGACTATAGTAGATATGGTGTTAATGTACGGAGAATATCAGTACAATTTAAATAAGATGCGTATTTACACGTATGTGGACTAATTTTGACCGTCGCGTCGCGTCGTTTGGAAGCGTGTTTATTATTAAGTACGTGGAAACAAGTTTGAACAATTTTTGTAGAGCATTATAGTCTATTGGTAAGTAATTCATTTAATTTTTGTGCTACTTTTAAACGAGATTTGAATAAATTCAGCATTTTTGAATACCCTATATAGTATAAGAATATTAATGTCTAAAGTACAAAATAACGGCTTTTACCCAATTATTTTCTTATGTTTCAAAATACACTCCCTCAATGTAAGAAAGCTGGCCTTATCTCTAGTGCACTGCATCTGATTTTTGACTTTCGCCACATATTCCGAAAAATTAGATAAAACGTGTTGCAAAATCCTGATCTGTCCTAAAGGGAATATTATCATGCTGAAGAAAAAGGCATCCGTGAACATGACGTAACAAGCCCCGACGGATCCATCGAATACGTGGAACATGAAACTCATCAGGTAGTGTTCTTGCGTGTCGTATGGGAACCAGGACGACAGGGGTAGAGCTTTTACCAGAATGGTTTCGTTCGTGGCAGCGTCAAACTTCACTACAGCTTCGGCGTACATGGAGTTGATCAGGTAGCACACAGTTTCTGAAAATGTAGTCATTTAATACGTAGGCGAGGTTCAGTACAAAATCGCCTATGTTTCCAATACACTCGTCAATCCGCTCAAAATCAGCGTTCATGGCTCAATTTCAGCCACAGCAGATACATCCAACATTGAGAGCAGTTTCGCAACCAGAAAAGGGAATTCACACGTTTGAAAAAATTGCGTATCTTTCGAAAATTTCACGCGAAGTTCCGCAGACGACGCGATCGAAATGCGATCGTTCCGGCGACCTTCACATCGATATCGACAGGCACGCGAATGAGCGCTGTATGCATCCGACAATAAATTGCTAATGTTTCCAAAATTCGACCGTCAAGCTGCCAGAACGAGAAATACCACACCGGGAGGTCTCCGTTCCATCGAACAATGACAGCAATAAATGCCAAAGCTTCCCGTAAGGTCGCCGACGAGAGACGAGGATAAAGGAAATTTCGACTAACTTACAAAAAATGTTAACTTTAAATTCAATCTCTTGCAAGACCTTCGGGTCAATATTAACATTTTGTCTAATTTCAGACTTCTAACTTGAGAATAAACGAATAAAATTTTATAATTGTTAATTAAATTAATATTTTTTTTTCTATGTACCTATATATCCTAAGAGATCCCGTACCGCTGGTTGAATACCACTAATATTGAGGGCGAGTCAAATAATTGTCCCATTCCCTTTTCTCGCTTATGATGGAAGATGGAAGCAAAACAAAAAGATAGGTCCAGCCTTAAAAATGGGGCTTTCCCCACGACATTTTTCATTTAGGCACCTCTAGGAACAATGTTGTTTTGATATTTGGATCATCACTTCAGAGAACATCTACTTTGCTAACCTTTCTATTTTATTAAGGACATGTTTGCACACATCTTGCATCCTATGTACTGTACTTGTAAGTTTTCTATAGCTATTTTTTTTACTTACCTAACATAATATTACCAATGAATAGCAAATTAGTAATCTGACTTTGCCTTACGTGGAACTTATATATCTCAATAACCTCTTCGTCGTTGCTGTTGAGAATATCCTCTTCGGTAGCCAAGATGTCCTTTATTAAATTTTTAATCGTTTCGCCTTTTACAGACCACACCCTCATAGCAGTGATTACATGAAGAAGGGTAATGCAAAGATTGGCCATTATTTGTTGCACCTCGGTCTCATCGTCTTGAATCAGAATGAAGAGTTGTATGATGGCCGACAAAATGAAGATGATGAAGTAATAGAACAAAAATTTGGAGTAGGTGTCGTATAGTCGACGTCGACTTGAGTTTTCTTGGAATACAAACGGCCATATTCCCACTATGGAGCTGGTGTATATCGAAATCTTGAGGTGCTCGTTCTTAGGAAAAATCTGGATAAATACGACGTGATTATATAGTTATTAGAAGCAAAAGTAGGAGATAATTAGATAAGGTTTGCTACTTTTACTTTATCGTAAAAGTATTTGTATCATGCGGTCATCTAAAGATTTTAAATATCTAGTTACGTTAAAGAAATAACTGTTTAGTCAAGTTAGTTAGTAATGATAATAAGATATTTAATTACAAATCTGTACAAATAGTACTAATGAAACAACACATAACAGACATATATTGAAATCATCCAAATTATTATATATATATTATTTTTATTTCTAATAGTTATAACTTGGTAGTTAAAAAATTGGTTAAAAAACTTTTAGAGATTCCGTTATTATTTTTACCTAATTAACTGTACTTTTACTGTATAATTTCTTGTGTAAAAGCTAATAAAATATTTTTTTATAGAACATAGTAGATAACATTTATATTATTTACACATTTCTTAAGTTTCATCAAATTTTAGTTATCATTAATGCAGAAGGGTGAACATTTATTTAAAAGAAAGATTCAAAATAAACGTGAAAAAAATGCCACTAAACAATAGTAATAAATCTAGTAACTTTGGAATAAATTGTAAATACCCACCATTTTGATTAACTGGAGTTAGTTCACCGTAACTTAAAATTGCAAATCACGGTATGGCATAAAAATGGAAAAAGAATGATTCGATCCTTGAAAACTAAAGAAATTATAATGTCTACAAAATTACGTAACATCTGTTCAGTCTCATAGATTTATTTAAATTCATTAATATATGCATTATTAGGTACCTACCTACTTCTCAGAAATGTTATTGATTAGATAAAGAATATAGAACCTATTTATTATTTACGAAATTTAAATAATATAGAACAAATTATTTGTAGTTCCGAAGCATCCTGTAAAACTTCGTTTGATAAGGATTTAGGACGATTTAAAAATTCTTTTGATTTTGCATAATATGTAAAAATAACTTATAAGTGCGGGAGTTAATAATTACAAAATATATACCAAAAAATAATTCAGAAAAAATTGGTTTTATACGTAGGTACCTACCTAAACAGGGTATTCTGAAAGTCCGTCAGGAAATCCCGGGAAGTGATTCTACGGATTAAAATAGTAACATTATGTAATGAAATTTGTTTTCGAATTGCCAATTGTTTGCAAGTTACAGCTTGTCAAAGTTCAATTTTTTTAATTTTTCTATTTCAATAACTTATTTAATTCAAGTTCGATTAGTCTCTCATTTGGCACAACCACTAAATAGATGAAGCTCTATTGGACCAGTCAGAGAAAAGTTTCATTATGCGCCGATAGAGGGCACTTTACCTAGAACTCAAAATTTGTTTTGTTCATAACTTTTTTCTCTTGCTAGACATCACAGAAATTTAAACATTATTGAAAAGAAAAATAATATCAGAAAAAATTATGTACTCTTATTAATTCAAGTCGATAAATTTAACCGCAGGAAATCGCTATTAATCTCTATTAAAGTGTTATTAAACATCAAATATTTGATAATTATTTCTTCAATTAATCAAGTTGTCATGATGTAATACCACCTCTTGTAAGCTTCGTTAGTAAATAAAATATTATTAGTAAATTTATTATTCTCAGCTTATTTTTCCACAACGTATTACAGAGCCGAAAAAAATTATTTTGGTGAAAAATCAAACATACCTGCTTTAAACAATTTTTGCTACAATTCGTAACTCCAAAATTACTAATGAACTTATTTGAAGCATGGCAACTTGATTAATTACAGAAAGAATTATCAAAAATTTGATGTTTAATAACACATTAATAGCGATTACCTGGTAAACGGTTACATTTATCGGCTTGAACAAAGAGTACATATTTTTTTCTGATATTGTTTCTCTTTTCAATAATGTTTAAATTTCTGTGATGTCTAACAAGAGAAAAAAGTTATGAACAAAACAAATTTTGAGTTCTAGGTAAAGTGCCCTCTATCGGCGCATAATGAAACTTTTCTCTGACTGGTCCAATAGAGCTTCATCTACTTAGTGGCTGTGCCAAATGAGAGGCTAATTGAACATGAATTAAATAAGTTATTAAAATAGAAAAATAAAAAACTTGAACTTTTACAAGCTGTAATTTGCAAAGAATTGACCATTCGAAAAAAATTTTCATTACATACTGCTATTATTTTAATCCATAGAATCACTTCCCGGAGTTTCCTGACTGACTTTCAGAACACCCTGTATATCTACGTATAAAACAAATTTTTCCCGAATTATTTTTTGGTATATATTTTTTAATTATTAACTCCTGTATTTTTAAGTTATCTTAACATATTAAGCAAAATAAAAAGAATTTTTAAATCGTCCTAAATTCTTATCAAATGAAGTTTTACAGGATGATTCGGAACTACAAATAATTTTAAGGATATGTGCGCCAATTAAAATATAGTCCATATCGCTTAAAAAGTTTACAGATTCTGGAAAAAAAAGTTACAATTTATTATATTTAAAGAACACTTCGTAACTTGCTGCTCCGGCGTCTCATCCTTCAAGCCAACCGAAAGGGACGCCTGGGATAGAGAACCACGATGCTGTCGCTCTTCCTCCATTGACGACGAGATTGCTTGGCCTTGGAATAATGGCCCACGCCTTATTTTTGATTTTTTTTTGGGGGGGGTTTTCTTTTGCACTGTCTATGACATGCTGGGCTAGAGGCTAGAGCACTAAAGCTTATGAATGTGTGGCCTTCTTAGAGTGCGTGTATGAAAGCTTTAGGAGCTTGAGTTTGTGTTACGTCATTGGAGGGTTCGTGTTTGGAAACCTTAGAAGCTTGTATCCCTTAGGATCGTCACCGCAGAATGGACAAAGCATGTATGTGCTACGTGAGCTATATGGCTATGGTTGACCTCATTTTAATTTTTAAAAATTTAAATCGGTTTTGAGTTTTAAAAAATTGTGGTATTTATTGCTAATTTTGTGTTTGATGAGCAATAAATAAACGTATAATTGCATATAGTACTGACCAGAATCCGACACTGGTTATTGAACTGAACTTATGAGTTGACGTTCGATCACTATCGACGTTGACTCTACAAAGGATTGTATAGTAAGATCCGCGCTAGATTTGGAAAACCACGCCTCTGTAGCCTTCTTCTGTAAGTTGTGAGTCACCATTTTGTTTAATGATGACCTTACTTGCTGTTCGAACACCGAATTTTTTTGACTTAAATATTGTTAAAATTTCTCTAAATTTACTTTGATCAAAATCATTCAACGTGCAAGTCAAATGTGACAGTTTATTAAAATTTAAGTGTTTGGAAGAATAGAAAAAAACAGAAGCAAAGTTACCGTGTTAAATTATTTATTTAGTGAATATTTAATACATCAACACTAATCTCTAACAGCGCTACATATAGGGTGTAGCTAAAATTTATATATTTCTAAGGTGCTTCATATTCACTTCGATTTTCTTATGCAATCATTTGTGTTTTAATAAATAAATAGATAATTATGGCAATTTCTCCCAAATTGTTGCTTTTTTGTTTATCTGTACATGATCATCATGTAAGAGTAAGTGGTTTTTATAATCTGAAAATGATAAACTTTCATAAGAGAAATTAAAAACAATTGGTTGTTTTAGTTGCACATAAAAGAAATAACTATCACAAAGTTCTGAGTGAAATCCCACAAATAGGAAGTTCAATTTGGATATCTTACATACATTTCCACAACAGTGAACTGTTTCAGTAGTCTCAACATTACGTCTGTTTAAAAATTAATTAATTAATCATCATTAGCAGAATTCAATTTTGTATCATATTTAAATTTCCCGCTAGAAAGAACCAGTTAAAAATACTGACTTTTGTCAAAGCAACTACAGATTTTAAATTTGTTATACAAAAAAAAAACATAATATTGTACTATCAAAACTTAAATTGTCTGAAAAAGTTGAATGAAAAAATCTATTTTATATTGTTTGGAAATCGTCAATAAAACGCGTCTACACGCTTACTCCTAAAAATGTGTTCAAGGTCATGGTAGTGAAAGGGCCTATGTCCAGTCCTAAAGCTTTGTTAGCTCTGAGAATCACCATTACCATCATTTGTTTCACCTTCCGGGGCTCGTCATACCAGCCACATTCATAAACAGTTGTAGATATGTTGATACTCTAAAATAAATCAAATAATTAATTTGTATAGCATATTTTTCTTTTGGAACTGTAAGAAAAAAGTGAAAGCTATGAACCGGCAACTTTTATATATTTTTGAATGTGTAAATTAATTATTAGTCTGGCGCGCAAAATTAATTTAAACGAGTGTCTGGTTCTGCTCGTTTGTGACGTCATTTAGTGCAATCCAGAATATGATAAGGAACGGATGGCCGACAGCATGAGTAAAAAGAGTCTAGAAACAGCCACATTCATTTTGCCCCGAGGATCCGCATGCGCGTTTCTTTAGATTAGGTTATTTTTTCATCGGAATAGGAATTGGAGACCAAATAGCAGACGACCGAGAAACCGTTTGTTTTCGATCGCACTAAATGACGTCACAATGCGTTCTTGACCACCTGATAAAATTTAGGTTTCCACATAATTATCAAAATTATGTTTTAAGAGTATATTTGAATTGTGAAATGATCCTTCGATCTATACCTATACATCACGCAATTTTTTTAAAAATAAATTTTGTAGATAAAATTATATCTATTTACTGGTATACTCACTTCTAACATGATTTCATTAGCATACCAGTAATAAACCAACAATCTTATTACCATACAAATTGCGAATTCTCCATAGAATACAACATTAAAGAATGTTGGTGTAGTCTGAAAAATAAAAACTTCTTGATCAGATATTACTCAAATCATGGGCGCTCTCTGGAAGGGGTTCAAGTGATTAGGTAATAATTTATTAAAGTCGCAATAGTAGATATAAGAAATTATCATGCAATATAGGGCCATCATTCATAAGTAGGTACTGAAAGTAGTTATATTAAAGAAAATAAATAATAAAATGTTATGGACATAAACATTATATTCTCGCACTAAGGTCCGACAGTAAATCGTACATTCCAGATTCGTAGGTACTTCGTTTTCACATGAAATAGATATAGTGGTAAAGAAACTGAGCATTTTTACCTGTAATTAAAAAATTTGGTTAAAAATCCACCAGTTGAACTATACTCCGCGGTAGAAATTATAGAGAGTGACTCAGATATAATATAAAAACACTATTACCATAATGCGTATAAAATATAAAATGATTTTTATATGGCTCAATATTATTTATTTTTGTGCCGCTCGCTACGCACATCGATAGAATCTATAATCGTCTATATATTGAGTTACACTGAACGTCGATCTTTATTAGTGATGGGAATAATCGAATGAATTAAATAATCGAGAGGTTACCGTTCGAATTAATTTTACAATCGAATGATCATTCGAATGATATATAATCGAACGTTCACTTTGAAAATTTTCGGTCTATCCCAAATCATATGCGAAACATGTTGACGCTAGGTAAATGAATTACTGTCGCGGATTGGGACATTTCTTCAATATTTCTTTGTTGCCAATTGAGTGGTTCAGCAGCATGTGTTTAAAATGAGTAGTCGCCGCCTAAAGAGGTCCATTGTTTGGGATTTTTTTGAAAAAAAAAAATTATATAGAAAACATAATTTGGTATTATTTTCATTCGTATGAATTTTTATCCCCGCTAAATAAAGCTCCCATCTAACCCCC
>NW_019416492.1:37418-63480 GCF_000390285.2 Anoplophora glabripennis
TGAGAAACGTCATAGCATAAGCGTAGACGAGGGGTCTAATTCCATGGCTATAATAAATTTATAAATTAAAAAAACACAACTGGGACGTTTTAAAATGCTGTAATAATTAAAATGGATCAAAGTGCCGGTTATAGCAAACCGTAAAAAAATATTAGATGTTATGTTTTATTATCTTTGTCAATATTTTCTATATTTTGTTGCCTTTACGCAAACACGCCAATGGATTTTTGTTCCCGGCACGCTTCATCCCCCTTACTAGTCCAAAAGCTAGCGATGAGTCACTCTCTATAATTTCTACCACGGAGTATAGAGACTATCTATGACTGACGACAGAACAAAAGGCAATTAAAAGTTACAGTACTTTTTAAATTTCAAGTATCTGTATTCTAGTCTATTATAAATCCTAATTATCGTTACTGAGGTGCTTATTAAATATTCCTTGAAGCGTAATTTAACTGAATTAAAAAAGGTTGTGTACATTTATTTTGTATGCTACGGTGTAAAAATGTGTTAATAATCTGATTTCAAATGTATTAAAAGTGCTGTAGTTTCCTACATATGAAAATTCAAGCCTGAACTTAATTTTCTTTAAATCTAACAATAACTACATGACCATTGACATATTCATTATCCCTTTTATTTTACAAAATCGCCAGTTAGTATAATATATGATTTTTTTGTATTAAGGACGATATACTCACGCATCTTAGACCTAGGAGGAGTATTCTGATATTTTAAATTTGCCTTTCCTTTTTAAAAATATGTACTTCCTCTATAATTTAGTTTTTTTTTTCTATTTATTAGCTATCGTGAAAAAGCAACTGATTTTATATACCAATAAATGTCTCTTTTTCTTGTTTTATTATTTCATGAAAATGTGACAATAAAGCATTTCGAAAACTGTAATCTTTGATGTTTTCTTTTACTCATGATTTCGGAATCATACGTTACGATCCGAAATCTAGCGATCTGATTGGTTTCCATCGGATCGTAACACGTTATAATTCCGAAATCATGAGTAAAAGAAAAGGGCTCTTATTAATCCTATTATTAAGATCAGTGATCTTGTCGTTTGAAAGCAAATCGGTTAAAGTTAAAAATCTTTCGGAAAGAAATCGAATTGGTTAGATTTTAATCATATGTTCTAATCCTTTCTGGATGAAAATAAATCTGCCGTTTTATCCAACTCTAAAATTTAGACAGTTCATCCAGTGTTCACAGTGAGCGATTAGCATGATAAACAATGATATTTTTTTTTAATAAAAGTTATAAAACTGCTTCCTTTGTTGTGTGTTGGATCATAAATTATTCCACTAAAAGAACCCCTCACAAAACATATGGAAATTGCACACCGATCAATTTTTATGAAACTTTGTATTTTGATAGTTCTCGTCATGCTGATCAAAAGTCTCAATGGGCACGAAGCTCTACAACCCTTTCCAACCCCCCAAAACCACCCCCAAAGATAAGGGTAATGCATGAACTTGACAGATTACGGGTCAATTGGCTTACCGTAATATTTCACCACTGTACTGTACAGACACCTATACCATAACTAGGTTTAAGACCGAGGCCTACAACCCCCACCAACCCCCCAAAACCACCCCCAAAGGTCAGGGGGACGCACACTTAACAGATTATCGGTCAATAAAACTACCGAAATATTTTACTACTGCACAGCCAGGGTTTCACATCCCACAAACAGCAAAAAACCTTATGGCAGGTTTTGATACTTTTTGTGGGTTAAAGGGTATTAAACAATAAGATGGGTGTAGGATGGAATTCAATACTGAACGGTTTATTCTTAAGCCGTAAGCAGGGAAAAGTCATATCAGGTTTCAATAAGAACTAGGGTTGGCCCGAAATTCACGATTAAACAGTTACACAACCAGTATGCAGCGAAAAATCACATGACAGGCTTTGGTAGTTGATGGGGAGAGGGATGGGGGGTTAAGTTTTTTGGAGATAGTAGTCTTAAGCCTAGTTTGGGTGGTTGTAGGTTCGACTGCAATAGTAAAATATTTCAGTAGTTTTATTTACAATAATCTGTCAAGTGCATCCCCCTGACCTTTGGGGGTGGTTTTGAGGGGTTGGATGGGGTTGTAAGGCTTCGTGCCCATTGAAACTTTTGATCAGCATGACGAGGACTATCAAAATACGAAGTTTCATAAAAATTGACCGGTGTTCAATTTACATATGTTTTGTGCGGGGTTCTTTATGTTAGATTTCGTCAGACGGTTTGTCCTTGTTCCGTTTTTTTTTAAATCGGGAAACAGCTGTTACTTATCCGTCTATCACAGTCCATGCATCCACATCCATCAGATCACACTTTCCGGAAACCCTTAATGAAGAAATACAATGCTCATACAAACCACAATAAGTTGTATCACAACCGAAGCTAGCTGTAAAGAGCTTTGTAAAAAGTCGAAAACCATGATGTTTTTCATAGAGTGGTTGTAGTCCTGTAAATAACTGAAAATAAAGATATCCTTTACATTATATAGGGTGATTCAGTCATAATGTCATTAATTTTAAGGGAAGATAGGTAAAAATTAGTAGAATACGAATAAGCTATCAAAAAAAATTAAAATGCATACTTATTTACTCTCAACAAAAATATTTTCAAATCATTTAGACGCTCCTGACTGCTGACCTACGAGTGTTTATCGAGAGTGAATCTTGACCCATCATAACGGTCGGTCATTAACCTAGTTTTTAATGAGTTTTTAATCTGTAGTGAACTACAACAAACAGAGCTTTTTAGCTAGACACACGTATGAAAAAGATATTTTTCTTCAAGCGTATAATAATACTTATATTATATAGTGCAACACCTCCTTTAGAAGCAGCCTATTGTTTAACTAGTACAAATATTTATAATTTTTCAACTAGTAAAAAAATGTAACAATGTGTAGGTAAGTATCCTAGCAACGAATTAAAGATTCAAGAAGCTTTGACGTTTCATTAAGTGTCAGTTGAAATTTGATGTCGCGTCGGGTCGTTTTTAANATTTATTTGTTAATAAAATCAAATATTGTTTTCGAATGTATACAATGTATACAATTTAGTATTTTTAATATTGTTAACGTTTTCACTATGTTTTATAATTGAATATGAGTTTTTAGTATTTCGTTCAATTAATTATTCAGTTTGTAGAACGTATACCTTATTGTGTGACTTATTGCTTTTCAAAGAGTAGTATGATACCTATCTATTCAAAATGACATTACAAAAAAATACACTCATTCATCCGCCCATAAAGTCTTTATAAAGTTGGGATCCGCCGCATTTTGATTTTGAAACTTAAAGACTGGGGAAATCAGCTGTTTCGCTTCAACGTTCAAACGCTTTGTACTTCGCCGATCGGCGTGTTTCATACTGCGAAATAGGGCGCCGAATTAATAGGAGCTAAGGGATAATTTGCTTATTTTATAAAAGGTCCAGAAAAAATGTTTTTTTTTCGATTTTTCTATATACATATATGGTACTTGGTCTTAATGACATTAGGACTGAATCATCCTTAGAAAATTCATTTTTTGCCTATTCTTTATTATTTGGAATATAGTATTTATAAGGATCTTATTTAAACAGAATATCCTTTAGTACCTGATAATTTCTTTATGTTTTATAATACACTCCCTCAAGGTGAGGAAGCTAGCCTGGTCTCTGTCACACTGATTCTGCTCCATAACTTTCCCTACATATTCTGAAAAATTGGTTAAAACATGAAGCAAGATCCTAATCTGTCCCAATGGGAATATGATCATGCTGAAGCTGAAAGCGTCGGCAACAGTTACGTATGAAGCCCCAATCAATCCGTTGAACATGTGCCATAAATAGCTTATTAGATAATGCTTTTGGGGGTCGTAGGGTAACCATGACGACATCGGTAGAGCTTTGATGATCGTGGTCTCATTGGTGACGTTGTTGAACTTTACTACGTCATCGAGGGACAGTGGATGGGTAAAGTAGAACACTGCCTCTGAAATAAGATAATATTTTAATTGATGCTGTCTCATGCTGTCTCATTGGAGGATCTTATTGGTATGTGGCAGGATTTTTATATTTCTTGTGTGTCGGCTTGCCAAACGTAACGTGACAGTTGAAATTGCTTCGTCCAAAGTTGAGTCGCAAATGGTTTTCTGTTGTGTGGTTAGAGTGTTCACCCGCCACGTTATTTTTACTATACTTTAAACAAAGGTCAGCAGTGCAAGATAGCTCATTTGTATTTTATATATTTAAAAGAAATTAACGGAATTTTAAAAATTTTCGAAAAATTCTCATTAAATGAAGTTCATACAGAAGGTGCTTTTCAAAGTAAGCAGGACTTTTCAAAAATAAGAAAAGAAAAAGTTTTTTTGGCGAAACCGATTTGTTTTATCCAAAATAGTCCCCTTCCCGCTTTATACAGTGATTTGCATGATCTGAAAGCATCCCTAATGAGTGTTTTAAATCCTCGGCTAAGATGTCCTTCAAGATGTCGGTACAAGCTTTTTGGATGGCTTCTGTACCGTATCAGGCGAATACGGAGAGCGGTTGAACACTAAAATGACATCACGCGATTAGCGAGACACTGCAGCAAACGCCGGTTTAAAATATTTATTTAACACTAAACTTTAATAGTCCAAAAGGTTTCTAATATTTTCAGTACATATGATGAGATGATATAAGATGTTATAGATTATTTTTAAACAATAGGTTTAAATAAAAAAAATAAATAGGCCTTACTTACGTACAGCGATGCCGACGATGAACAAGAGATTAGTGAATTGACTCTGCTGGGCATGAAACTTATATATCTTCAAAACTTCCTCATCTTTGCCCCCCAGAATAGCCTCTTCCGCAGCCAAGATTTTTTTAATTAGTTTTTTCATTTTGGTACTTCTTATAACCAACACCCTCCTAACTGTGATGGGGTACAGCAGGGTAATGGAAAGGTTGGCCCCTATTTCTTCAACTTTAAGTTCGTCATCAGTTATTAGGATGTAGAGTTGGATCAAAGCAGTTAACAGAAAGAACAAGAAGTATGATAACATGAATTTCGAGTATATGTTGTACAGTTTGCGTAGCTTTGGGTTGCCTTGAAATATGTACGGCCAGACACCAAGTACGGAATTGGCGTACATGGTAATCTTGAGGTGGTCATTTATCGGAAAAATCTAGAGAAAAGAAAAAATTGTTCAATTTAATTATGAATTTGCTCGAAATAATTGATGCAATGCCATCCATCTGAAAATATTCATATGTGAAATGTTTGTGTTCGTTGATTTTTGAGAAATTTGATTTTGCATATCGTTTTACCTAAAAAAACTGTACCAAACACCGTACCTATTAAAGCAATTATCTGTGATCTTCTTAAGAACATGCAATATCGCTGTTTCTCAAAAACGTCGGAGAAAAAAGTTTAATCCAAGTCTTAATTCAGATTAATGTTACCCAAATAACATATTCATCTCATGACGTCTTTTTTATGTCCACATTTTGTACAAATATTTGAAGACTTATAAATGATGTCTGTCACCAATATTAATGATTCGTTTACAATGAACAATAACAAACCATAACGTCTACACTCGAGATAATGCGATCGCTGATTGGCTGAATAGAAACTCGTAATTGTCAACGTGAAGGAAATAAAGTCACTGTTCCAAACAAAATTGCTGGTGACTTGGCTTTGCATTTTTTATAATAGAACAGATGAGTGCGGTCTAGTGACTTCATGTCAACGCTGATCGCGGTTAGTACTTGGATGATGGGTGATCATCCAGGGAAAGCATGCGATGCTCGTCCATCTTCTGGTGCTCTGTATGTCTTTATATTCACAAAAGCTATACTTTAGGCGAAGTGTAAGAAGATATACCATCCCTCGGAAAGGATGTAACCGTTGGTCCCTTGTCGGCAAAATTTCCAGGGGGTTGCTCGTCTTATGGCACGGTGCAGCCATAGTAGCAGTTATAGACCGACGTAAAATAACCAGAACTGAAGTTAATAGACCAGATACCTACCTACAATTCGTGTAGGTGCAAGAATTTTTTTTTTTTTTGGGGGAAAACTCATTTATTTAAAAAGGTAGCAGAAACCTACTTGATATACTTGTTTCATACAATTTTTTCACTCAATGATAAAATTGGAAATTGTGGCACCTCTCAACTTCCATTGCATATAGCAAATAACTTTTAATTCTTATTAACAAAATTTGTTAAGAATAACTCAAAAAGACTTTATTCAAAATGTTTAATTTAATCTAAATGTTTTCAGGTACTTACCATTTTCGAAATTCAAAGACAAGGTGTTACGATACTTATTCGGCGGGTTGTGTTCATCTAAATACAAAATTGAAAAGGAATGCCAGGGGTATCAATATTTGAATATTATTAAAGCTACAAAGTACTAATTATAGTCTAAATCATGTAGCAAACCTTATTTAATTATAATAATTGTTGTTGCTTGCTCCTTAGAAGTTTTTGAATCAGTTATTGATCGCGTGAAGAATATGATTCTATTTAATTATTCATGTTTTAAATTATACAAATTAGAATATATAAAATACAGACCAAAAGATGTATTTTACTTTCTTTACAATAAGCCTTTCTAGTTATTAGTGGAGAGACATTATATATATTGGCACTGATAGTTTGGTTCTTTTTTGCTTTGAACTTCAGCATTTTGAACTGTTATGAAGACTGAAGAGCCTTAATCAATAATGTCTTTTATAAATATTGATAAATATATTATAAATTAAAGACATCCACATGTCCTAACTCTAAAATTATTCGCAATACTCTATCCCTTAGATAGGTACTTTATTATCAGTCTGGTTCATCAAACATTCAAGTGTCAAATGTATGCGCAATTAATTTAATAAAGTAACACATTTTTTGTTGCCTCTTATAAACAAAAAGTTTATAAATTTAATGGCTTTCTAGTGGACTGATAATTTTTAAGAAATTTAAATATACGACCAAATTTTTTTGGCTCCAAAGACAAGGGGGCCCACGAAAAATTGTCTTAGGGGGTTCCCCGCCAAAAAACGTAGCACCATCAGATTCCACATGTCATAAAACCCCTGAGTAGCAAATTTAGTAATTCTCGTACAACAGGGTTCTGAGATATAAAAAAAAATTATTCTTAGGGGCGAACTTCAGGGGACTGTAACTCCGAAAGAGGAGGCCAATTGGCAAAAATAAAAAATACGGGTCCCCTAAATTTGTCCTAAGAATCTGTGACCAAATTTTGTTGCATAAATTTCGGGACACCCTGTATATACATACAAGGCCGATAAAAATAAATATCAAGTTTTTAGTATTTTTTCAAAGGATTAAAAATGCAATCAATGCAATAATAAAGGGTGTCCCAAAAAAATTTCATGAGGATAAAATATTTCATTAATTAAAAAGTTGGCAAATAAGTTTTTACATGTTTTTAAGGAGTCGATATTGCCATTAAATATGAAAGAGGATATCGGGTAGATGTCCTCCATGACTCATTTGACANGCGTTTTCTTGTCTCTTGGAGATACCCACCTACCTAGATAGCGTTCTTTTGTAAAATATCGATTTTTGTATCAATAAATATATGCATAATGTTTTTAGATTAAATATCTCTTGTCATTCAAAAATCCCCCCTCCCCCTTCCTAACCTACACCTTACGTCATCAAAAAAATAACAACAACAATAATAATAATAATAATAATAATAATAATAATAATGATAATGATAAAGAAGTGCTTTGCGCCACCCCCAAAACCAGTCTCTGGATCCGGGCCTGCTCGACGTTCAAATGATTATTTAGAATGAAAAATCAGCGGAGTGCTATTAAATTAGAGGGTGGAAATTGGAGATAGGGGTCAAAATTCAGTTTTTTAATTGTATCTCCAAAACGAAGCAAAATTTCGGTATAGTTCATAGGAAAAATTATTTAGAGAATTGAATTTCCCATCGAAATAGCTTATTTAAAAAATTTTAAAGGAACATTTTATGCAAAATAATCGTTAATAGACAATTTGAAAAAAAGCAAAAAATTCGATTTTCTGATTTTTTTTTACTTTTTTGCCTCTAGTTTTCTTTTGAGTAAAGATAGGTATAGGCATTGCTTCATAGAAAAAAAAAGTAGATAAAATTTCTAGAGTATTTTTGGATGGAAATTGACTGATATATGGCCGCTCAAACTTAGCCAATTGTTCGATTTTCGTAGCGTTTACCCTTATACGTTTTAATTTTTGCAAAAAAGGAAGGAAATAAGACATTCAAGGATTTTCATCACATGACTTGTTCGAATGGTCATTAAAAATAAAAAAAACGCGGGGTGCAATTAAATTAGAGGGTTGAAATTGAAGATAGGGGTGAAAAAGCGTTTTTTAAATATAGCACGAAAACGAAGCAAAATTTCGGTATAGTTCATAGGAAAAATTTTGTAGAGAATTGAATTTCTCATCGAAATATAATGGCTTATTTAAAAAATTTAAAAGAAACATTTTATGCAAAAAATAAGATTTTTTGATTTTTTTTACTTTTTTAATAAAATAATTTAGTATAAATAACTTGAGAATTTAAGTACAATAAAGTTTATTAATAATGTATATACAGTGTGTCCACGGATGGAGTTTTGTTTTTGACTGTATCGAAAAATGTCACTCTTTATAATAAGTTCTGCCCCTCGAAAAAATGAGACATACAAACATCTTAGATTAGATGTACAGGGTGCTCATAAATTAAGAAAACACAAAAATACTCGAGAGATATACCATTATTTATTATTTTACACAACATTTTTATGGAACAAATCTGTTTATAAACTCAAATAATGTCTTAATACAAATTTTAAAATCAAAATTTTAATTTTTGAGGTGGGAAGTAGCTATACACAGGTACAGACTAAAAGTCAGAATTGAAATTTTTATTTTAAAATTTGTATTAGTACATTATTTGAGGTTATAGATTTCTTTTATAAAAATGTTGTGTAAAATAATAAATAATAAATAATGAGTATTTTCGTGTTTTTTTTAATTTATGAGCACCCAGTATATCTAATCTAAGATGTTTGTATGACAGTCTCAGTTTTTCGAGGGGCAGAACTTTTTATAAAGATAAAGTGAAAAACAAAAGAATTTCTCCTCTTCTCAACTCCATCCGTGGACACACTGTATATACATTATTAATAAACTTTATTGTACTTAAATTCTCAAGTTTTTACTAAATTATTTGATTAAAAAGTAAAAAAAATCAAAAAATCTTATTTTTTGCCTTTAAAATTGTTTCATAACGTTTTTTTGCATAAAATTTTTCTTTTAAATTTTTTAAATATGCCATTTCGATGGGAAATTCAATTCTTTAAAAAATTTTTCATACGAACTGTACCGAAATTTTGCTTTGTTTTCGTGCTATATTTAAAAAACTGCAAAAGTGCATTTTCACCCCTATCTTCAATTTCAACCCTCTAATTTAATAGCACCCCGCGGTTTTTTAATTTTTAATGACCCTTCGAACAAGTCATGTGATGGAAATCCTTGAACGTCTTTTTTTCCTTTCCTTTTTTGCAAAAAATGAGAATTAAAACCTATAAGAGTAATCGCGACGAAAAGCGAAAAATTGACTAAGTTTGAGCGGTCATATATCAGTCAATTTTTATCCAAAAATACTCTACAGCCTTTTGTTTTGAAGGAAATTTTATATACTTTTTTTTTCTATGAGGCAATGCCTATACCTATCTCTGCTCAGAAAAAAGTTATTTGTATAAAAGTAAATAAATTTGAATTTTTAGCATTTTCTTGTTAAATTGTTTTTAAGATATTTTACAGTAAATAAATTTTAAGTAAGCTATTTCGATAGAAAATCTCATTATCTACAAAATTTTTCCTGTGCAATACCCTCAAATTTTGCTTCGTGTTCGAGATATACTCAAAAAACCGTAAGGGTTGCATTTTCACGCCTATCTCCAATTTCCACCCTCTAATTTAATAGCACTCCACGGTTTTTTTCTTTCTGAATAACCATTTGAACGATTCATGCAATAAAAACCCATCAACGTTGTAGTTCCTTAGTACCCTGCTTTTTAAGACATAATCAATAGCCTACTGCGTTTCCAGCCTCATTTTCAAAAAAGAACTTTAGCTTTACAGTGGTCGTTCTCGAACGACCCGAGGATCTCGCCTCAATTTCGCCAGTTTTGTTTGTTCACATATCCACTAAGATGAAATGCTAAAAATGATTTTCTTAACAAAATCACCATCCGCTTGTCCAGCGCATTAAATGGTTGTCTGGCTTCAATTCCTAGGTTAAGCTGAATCTTGAATGGATACAGATGCAGATCTTTTGTTAAAATTCGCCGCATTGTGGTTTCTGAAATGTTTAATTGCAGTAACCGATGGCACACTGAGGTTACGGGAATTTCCGCCACACTATCATTCATTGTAGCAATATTTTCGGCTGAACGGCCGGTACGAGGCCGACATGTTTTTTTATTGTCTGCAACTGAACCTGTTTGTTCAAATTTAGCAACTAATCTTTTCACGGGCGTTCCTTCTACCAAAAATTCCACGTAATTTGCGCACAGTCTCAGCTACACACCCTTCGAACTTGTAATGAATTTTCACAATCTCCATTTTTTTTTAACTGCGACATGTTTACTACAACATACAACATGCGACCAATGCTGCCAACTCCTCGGAATGAAAATGGCGCACAATTCAAATTATTCTGCGTTACTTTTGGGACATCCGTTAGCTTTGTTCCTAGTACATTAGAATTAGTTTCCAACAGTCAGACGCAATCGCATTTGATTCTATTTCTATCTAAATATTTTTGAAATATATTTCCCTAAGTACCTACTCATTTTGGGAATTTAAATGATTTAATTTTTTTTTGATTAAATAGATCCTCAGGATTTCCCTAATATGCAACAAATTTCCGGAAAAATTATTTGAATGTTTATTTATTACAACTATGTCCAAACGTTTTTGAAATAGATAGATTGAAAAATGAACTTAATATTTTGTACAGACGAATAATTTCGTAATTTAGAAGTTCAAAAACGATAGAAATATTATGCAAGGAATTTGAAATGGTATTTTCAGAAACATCAAAATTGTTTTGCCCAATTTTAACAATTCCTGCAACGAGTGTCTCGGTAGAAAGAAACTTTGTGTCTTAAGCCCATTAAGACTGACACAAGAGCACTTAAACAACCTATCAGTGATGATGATAGAAAAAGAACTATTGCAAAGTCGTAGTGCCGATCCTCAATTTTATGAAGACATTATAAGTAATTTTGCAAATTTAGAAGACGGACGAATAAACCTGTTTTATAAAAACATTGTTTTTAAAATATTTTGTTAAAAGTGGAGGCAAATGAAAAGCTGGGGGCTTTGTTTTATGTGTAAATAGATAAGTTGGCAGGCTACCTTATGAAAATTTGTTTTTATATTTTTTCATATTTTTTAATATTCATAAACCAAGTAGGCACAATTTTGTTAATTATTATAAGGTAGATATATCGCTTTGTTTTATTCTGTTAAATTTATTGTAAATATAATTTTAAAAATTCTGATATTACTATTCATATAATTTCTTAATTTACTAAATTAACTTACTTAATTTATTATTTTTAAACCTCGTCGTCCAGTATCTCAAAAAAGAGAACTTCGTTTATATAAAAAAATTATTAAATTTGGATGACGAAAAAATTTTTTTATTTTTCACGTCATGTAACACCCTGTATAGAAGTATGAAAAATAAACACTGGTTGTATCACATTAAAAAAGGAATTGACCTTTGAAATAAAAAAGAATAAAAACCGAAATATTTGTTTTATAAAACTCACGCATTTTAAAATTCTGAAATAAACAATTTTTAAACTTCATATTAAACACTTTTCAACTCTAAATTAAATTTTTATTAAATCTGAAGGAAACATTTCTAAACCTCAAAATAAACATAACAATCAACAACATAAAACACTTTTCAAGTTAACTCTATTAGTAATTTACTTTCATGCTCAATAATATTTGCAATTAAACTCTTAAAGCTGTTAATGATTCTTCTAGATCATCAGTTTCGCTGTCCAGAACAATAGTCACGTCATCAGAGACGTCGGTCTCGGTATCAACGTTCCTTTGAATCGTTTTCTTAACGACGCTTTTTGTTTTACGTGTAGTGGGTTTTTTCCCCAAGACTGGACGACCACCTCGACGTGGCGCCTTAAGTTTCTTCTTCGGATTTACATTTTCTTTATTTTCCTTAGGAATGTTTGTGACCTTTGGCTTTTCTGAAAATAGTTTTCCAGATATTTACATCGAATAAACAACTGAAACAGCAGGACATTTATTTTGAGTTGATAATGATTCTTACCTGAACTTGTTCCAGATTTTACTTTTTGCAGATGGTTTGCCAGAAATAGTACTGCATCATTTTTTTCTGCTTTTTTCGGTACTTTTTCCTTGAGGAAGTTAAGGCTAGATAAAAAATTAGCAAACTTTAGAACCAGATATAAAAGAAGATAGATAGTAAGAAGTGTGTATATGTTAAATTAAAAAAATATTTATTTTTTGAGATATGGAGTCTAAAAGTAAAAATTATTTGGATAGAGTATATGTAGAATGATTGCTTTTTATTTTTTCATTATCAAATTGGACAAAGAATTTAGATTCTTCATCTGTTCCAATTGGGTTTGTATCAAATTTTGTGAAAAAGTATTAATTGGTAATTATAAAAATAATATATTATTTCTGTTCTTTTCAATACGTAGATAAGCAATCTATTGAATTATAAACTAGATAAAAAATAAAATGTTGACAAACTTAGTCTTTTTAATGTACATTTCCAAATTAAATTTATTTAGAGTAAAAAATAACAAAAGATTTCAGACGATATGAGAAATGAATATACAAAAATTGCAATCACAAACGAAAATTTTTCAAATCCTATCACGTTTTCTATATACAGGGTGATTCAATCATAATGTCGTTAATTTTAACTACATTAGAAGATTAAATAAATACAACAAATCGAAAAAAATTTACATGACCTTTTAAAAAATAAGAAAATTATCCCTTAATTCGTCGCTCTACTTCCGACGTTCGAACGGTGAGTAAAACTAGCTATCGTATGTGTCGAATTTTTCAGTTGATTTTGACTTCAGAATCAAAGTGCACCGGACTCCAACTTTATTAACTGCTATGGACGAACGATTTTTTTTTTCAGCTGTACTACTAGCATTTTAAATAGGTAGGAACTACAGCTCTTTGAAAAGCGATAATTGAATGAGTTTTTAGTATTAATTATGTTCAACTATAAAACAGTGAAAACGTTAACAATATTAAAGTCAGGTTAGTGACTTAACACTCCGGCAGGTCAAGATTCACTTTCGATAATCGTCTCTAGGTCAGCGATCAGGAGCGGGTCGTAAAGGGGTTTAAATAATGATTTGGAAATACTTTTTTTCAGCGAAATTAAAATTTTTTTAATCACATACATATTCTAATTCTACTCATTTTTCCTTTGGCAGTTGACTAGAACTTTTTCCACAAACACGTAAATTATCAGTTTCTCGGTACATTTTAATTATACCTCTAATTGTGCATTTCGCCATATTCACTTTGCCGGCAATTCTTTTCTATTGATAATGTTGAATTATTATTTAACACACCTTTTTGGCCTTAGATGGTCTTACAAATATCTAAAAGACACTAATGTAGCATACGTTTATTCCAAGGTTGTGTGAGATTAACTGTTATTGCTAAAATTGAAAAGTGTGACAATTAAAAAAATCGAAAATGACCATTTTATTTGTTCATTTAGATTGCTTATTTCGCTTAGGAACAACAGAAATCAGTGTTATAATAACACATCCACACAAAAAAAGTTTGTACTTTTCATGCGACATATGTTATCCGTGGTATATTTTCCTCCTGATCACGAATCGGCTGTCAGAATTGAGCTACCACTTCACAGGAATTTCCTTACCTCAAAAAATAGGTCAAAAATAGCAAAAATTCACGAAAAAGTACTAGGAAAAATACGAAAAAATTTTTGTTCTATATTCAAATGTTCATTTATATGGTTTTATTTAAATTCTAACCTAAAAAAAAAGGTCAATTAAGGTCAGATATCACGCACTTTCATAAAATTACAGATTCCGCCAAATTTGATATACGGAGGTTTTCGGGGAATCCAAGATGGCCGACCAAATTTTCAAAAAATTACCTATTTGTGCTAAATTTGGTATACGGGGGTTTTCGGGGTCGTTGATCACGGATCCGAGGTCAATTTTGCAAAATTGAAATTGGCGGATCTAAGGTGGCCGACGAAATTTAAAAAAATTACACATTACACAAATTAAAATTACACATTAGAGAATTGCGAAATTCATTTTGTAATATTTTTGTTTACTTTATAACCTGAGTATCCAATCATGTTTTAACCTTTTTAAAGTACAAAGGTAATTGATCACATTTTTAAAAACGAATTTTGTAAATCTGATCTTGTATGCGTGATCGGCGACCCCGAAAATCCCCGCATACAAAATTTGGCGGGAATGGGTTATTTTTTGAAAATTTGGTCGGCCATTTTGGATCCGCCATCTTGAATTTTGCAAAATTGGCCTCGGATCCGTGATTAGCGATCCCGAAAACCCCCGTATACCAAATTTGGCGTGAATCTGTTATTTTTTGAACATTCGTTATATCTGACCTTAATTGACCCGTTTTTTGAGGTTAGAAAAAGAACCATCAATTCTGATCGCGGATTCACGTTCGGCGGGGTCTTAATCATATAAATGAACATTTGAATATAGAAAAAAAAACATTTTTTGTACTTTTCCTAGCGTTTTTTCGTGAATTTTTGCTATTTTTGACCAGTTTTTTAAAGTTAGGAAATTTCTGTGATGTGATAGCTCAATTCTGACAGCTGATTCGTGATCAGGAGGCAAATGTTATCCGTAGGGATAACATATGTCGCACGAAAAGTACAGACAACTTTTCTTTTGTGTGGTTGTATAATTATCACATTCATGAAATTTGGTCCAAACCTAATTGAGGGGCTGTCGAATCTAGTGACGTACTCGGATTTTAAATAAAAAAGTGCTAACCTTTTTTGTCAAAAACAAATGAACAAAACAAATGAAAATTATAATAAATCAACGAATATCAATAAGTAGGCTTTGTTAACTGAAGGTATACTCTAATATGTTTAAAAAAATCCCCAATTAAAATATGTGTCTTTTTCAAAAGGGTATTTTTTTATAACTATTTCTTTAAAAAAAAATAATGAAATAACTTACACCGCTGTCCTATCATTGTCTTCGGTTAATAGATCTACAAAGTAGTGGACAAAGTAGAAAAATGAGTATTTCGATTTGTCTTTAAGGGAATAATTGATGGCGAAGCAAAGGAGTTGTACATAATGCCTTCGTGGGGATTTGAATTCTTTCAAATTCAAAAACTGTTTTATCAGAAGCTGCAAACATATATTAGATTATACAAAAAGTTAATGGGGAATATTTAAAATTACCTTCAGACTTTTCGCTTCTGGTGTCGTCAGAACTACGACGCCATATTTATTTACGATCATCTCGTATACGATAGTTAAGGAGTACAAAATTGCTATGAAGAATGTAATTTCGTCTGAATTTGCTATATCTGACAGTGAAGATTCAATCATATGACCATATTCTTTATTGTACTAAAAATTGAAAGTCAATAAACTGTTTCCCGTATTTAAAAATGTAGGGTATCCTCAGATAGGTGAGACGTAAGAGACAAAGAGGTTTGTACTGAAATACAGACTTCTGGGGTTCAACTCGCCTTAATAATCCAGGTGAAAAAAAAAACACAAATAATAAATTTAATAACATGAACTGACATTCAAATTCGGTGAGAAAAATCCGAAATCAGGCAAAAAAACTAAACCTAGAAATTTGAAATTTTGCGCACTTAGTTTTTAATTAGTGGAAACTGTTCTTAGCCACTTAAAAATGTCCAAGGCCTATCGGATTTTAATCGAGACTTTTTTAATAGTCGTTTCACCTATCTGGGGACACCCCGTATTTTAGCGGCGTAACTCACGGTATGATAGTATCTGAAAATATTCCCTAAGCATTTAAACGACAAGATATTAATATGAGCCAAAGAAATATATTTTACAATGTAAGATCGTCGTTCCGATAGTGGCACTGAAAAATTACATTGGGGTAGTTAAACCTCACAAAAATTTAGATTTTAATAATTACTAGTTGCGTTAGAGATGACGTATTTCTCCAAAAACGATACCAAAACGTTTTGTAATTGCTCGTCCTTTATTACCATTTTTAAATTTTCCATTTGTTTCACGGTTTTCGTCAGTTCTAGCAACTCACTCATATAAGTGATGTAGATATCGCACAGGCAGTCGTAAGTCTAAAAATAAGTATCATACAAAGGGTTGATATTATAATGGTTTTTCGCATGATATTTACCTTGAAATGTAGTGGTTGACCTTTTAAATTATCGAGCATGTTGAAACATGTACTTGTAAATTCTTTACAGTTTCGTAACAGTTTAGGGGATTGCTTTGTATAGTTATTAGCGGTCAAGTTTTTTAAACTCCATATTAGATACTGCTTGCAGGAAGACATAAGATTGGCTGTTGACTAGAAAAATAAGGGAGGAAGAAATTAAGACAAAAATTTTCAGCTAAAAAATTTTCACGTGAAATTATAATTTGACAGGAAGAAATTGTCCATTAACCCTCATTGTACAATATGCCACCTGTGAAAAAGTTTTAAAATTAGTGAAATCAACCCTTACACCAAAAGAATCAGTTAAAGATGTAATTTCTCTTTGTTGTCTAACATAATTTGTCTTCCTAATGTAACGAGTGTTCAAATAAAAAAACGTGGTCGAAGTTGGCTCTGACACATTGGACGTAGGGAGTAGCTTATAGCGACCAACTTAACCTCATTTCTCAACGAGCTGTATAGATGCTGTCAGTTTCTATAACGTTAATGACTATATAACTTTATTTTAAAGAATAATTGTGATAACAATAACAAACAATTAAAGGAGCTGCAGAAAGTGTCCCCCTCCTTGTTCCAAGCACTTTTCGCACCTGTTCCTTAAAGAATTAAAGACATTTTCCAAGATGCACGGGGTATTGTTAATTTCACGAATCTTGTCTATAAGTCGAGCCTGCAGATGGTTTAAATCAGGAATAGGCAGTTCAAAAATAGTGTTTTTAAGGTAAGGCCACAAAAAGAAATCACACGGCGTAATATCACATGACCTCGGTGGAAATTCACGTTCAGCATTGAGACTTATTAGTCGATTTTGGAAAACTTCCCTCAACATATTCATCGTCTCGCCTGCCGTATGTGCCCTTGCGCCATCTTGTTGAAAGTAAAAGTTTGTAATTTTGTGTTCTTCCAGCGGGTTAACAAAAGGAGCGATAATTTCTTCTCTATACCTTTGCGCAGTAAGAGTACCATTAAAAAAAATAGGTCCATAAATCCTCCTTCGATTGAGAGCACGCCAAACTCCAATTTTTTGAACGTGTGGAGGGCCCTCGACAAAAAAGTTATCTGGTTTTTCAGAAGACCACATTCTCATATTCTGTAAATTTACGTAACCACTTAAATGAAACCAGGCTTCATCAGAAAAAAAGGTGATATTATGAAGTTCACCGTAGTTGTTTAAAAACCATTCACAAAATACAGCCCGTCGCGGAAAATCAACTTCATGATGTTCTTGCTGACAAGTTAAACGATAGGAGAACAAACGCAAATCTTTTTTTAACACTGTGTGGCAGGTACCGACTGATACTCCCACCATTTGTGATAAAACACGTACAGAAGTGCTTGGCGCATTTTCCATTATTTGTTGGACATTTTCTTTTAATTCTTCAGTCCGATTTTTAGGTCGTCCGCTTCCTTCTTTTCTTGTTACACTGCCCGTTTCACGAAAAACATTAACACAACGCTGAACTGCACTTTGAAAAATTTTGTACTCAACAACGCCGGGAAATTGATTTTGAAATTCTATGAAACATTCCTCAATAGAATACTTCCATATTCCATCAATCTTGCGTCCATTTCTAAAGTAGGACTCTATGATAAACACTTTTTGTTCTTGAGAAAACACCATTTTAAACGCTTTTTAAAACGAAAATATTCAAATTGATAGCGGCGATATAGCGCTTTGACAGATGACGTTTAAGTTCATTTGCTATATACTACGCCCTACGTCCAAATTTTCAGAACCAACTTGACCACGTTTTTATTTGAACGCTCGTTATATGTTAATAATTTTAAAAATGTATTTGCTCTATTTTGAGGTCAGCAACATGCCCTTAAGCTCTCTCCCATTATTAATGAATCACCCTGTATATGCATCACCACCATTTGCCAAATTCTTTTATTGTCTAAACCAAACACATTTAAAAATAAATTGTGAAAAGAAAAGAATAGTACTAATGATGAAAATAGTGGTAAAGGTAATGTCGATGACGAGAATAATGCAACATTTTTAGCACAGTACAAGGAGGGTTAACAGGGAATACAAAAAAAATATAAAAGAAAAATAAAACTCGTAATAAAATTGAAATGTATTCAAAATGAATTAAAAATATATTTGCACTTACTGTTTCATCAACTTTGCCCCAATTATCGAATAAAGTTTCCCACTTCAAATTTTTGGACAGATCAAAGTTTTCAAATAAAACTGAAACTTTCAAAATCGTATTAGAGATTCCTTCACTCTGAAATAAAAGAGATATAATTAACAAATAAACTTAGTAAATAAAATAATTATTTTATTAAACAAAAGTTCACCTGCTTATTTAAATTAGCCGTTAGATCATTCGTGTATTTCAGTGAAATATTTTCAACAGCACACTGTACATTATTTGCGAGAGTTACAGTGTTACAGAGATAGTGGAACGTCCCACTAAGTTTTCTTATTAAGTTCTCATCGTCGTGATAGTGGAACAAATCTTCCATTGCTGCACAGATCAATTTGAACTTCTAAAATAAAATCCTGTCACTTGCGTGTGCTCCCTTGCTTTTATAATACTTACTGCAACAGGGACTTTATCCAAAACAGTGTCTTTGATCGTGGTTGGAATTTTAAGAAACTCTAATAATATTTGTGGAAACTCCCTGTACATTTCTAATAACTTGGGAAATACTGAAAGATACGACGCCACTTTGTAGTGTTCGGCTAAATCAGCGATAGTAACTAAAAAAAATTCTCATTACAGCAACAGAAATATAAACAAATTAATAAATTTCAAGTTTAAAAGAAATATAATGGGTGTTCGCGAACAATTGTGTGTTCGTAGATAATTCACCATCCATCTGCTGCTATAAAATTCCATATAACCCAACACAGAACTCAGCAAAGTTAATTTTTTTAAATAAAAATCTTTCAAGATCTCAAATGTAATGGAAAAGTTATTTGAAATAATTTATAATGTATGAATTAAAAAAACTTCTTGGAAGTTTTGCTAACTAGAATCAAGCAATGGCGCGAGGAAAGAATGCGTGATACATTACTGTACAGGCTTGAAGCAACGGCACTGACGATACCGGAGATGAACGTGTGACCACACCCACTATTCTCTGCGCAGGCGTGGTCACACACAGCCACGCCTTCTACCCTACTCCGCACGGCTAAAGGCGGTACTAACGTTAGCGGCAATGCTATTAAGACCTCCCACCCATCTGGACTGCGCCGACCTAGATGCGCGCGCAGCGACACCAATGTTATAAGACTGGCGATGCGGTTTCAAAAGGTCTCAGTTACGGGGAAAGTCGTCATTGAAGACGTCAACAGTGAAGAATGGAGAAATGTTTGGAAATATTGGATGCGATCAGTAGCAGAGGTCACGCCAGGATATCTCAGAGGACTACCATTGTCTGAGAAGTGATTAGATTCCGTCCATAGCGGTCTTAGAACCAACAACAAAAACTGAAATCACCATTAGGGTAGACCTAGGGTTTCTGATAGTGAGTCCGATCCTACAGAGCCTAGCCCGAGAATAAGGGCGGGTCAAAAATTCCTATACTACATAGCTACACAAAAAAAAAGTTGTCTGCACAACTTTTCATGTGACATATGTTATACATAGTATTTTTGCCTCCTGATCACGAATCCGGTGTCAGAATTGAGCTATCAGGTCACATGAAGTTCCTAACCTCAAAAGACAGGTCAAAAATAGCAAAAATTCACGAGTGCTAGGAAACCTAGAAAAAAAATTGTCTACATTCAAATATTCATTTATATGGTTAAGACCTCGCCGAACGTGAATGCGCGGTCAGGATTGATGGTTCTTTTTCTAACCTCAAAAAAACGGGTCAAATTTGTTAGTCGGGGGTTTTTGGGGTCGTTGATCACGGATCCGAAGTCAAATTTTCAAAATTCAAGACGGCGGATTCAAGATGGCCGACCAAATTTTCAAAAAATAACACATTCGCGCCAAATTTGGTATACGGGGGTTTTCGGGGTCGCCAATTCGAGGTCAGAATTGCGAAATTTATTTTGTAATATTTTTGTTTACTTTATAACCTGAGTACCCAATCATGTTTTAACCTTCTTGTTTTCGGCTATATCTTGTTCTTTTTTCTGGAAAAGATCTATTCACGGGTTTTCTGCCTAATGTCAGGTAATAAAGTACATAGGTAATGACGATTTTTAAAAACGAATTTTGTACATCTGACCTCGGATTCGTGATCAGTGTATCCGAAAACCTCCGTATACCAAATTTGGCGCGAACGTGTTATTTTTTGAATATTTGGTTCGCCGCCATCTTGAATTTTGCAAAATTGACCTCCAATTCGTGATCAGTGACCCCGAAAACCTCCGTATACCAAATTTGGCGCGAATCTTATTTTTTGAAAATTTGGTCGGTTATCTTGGATCCGCCATATTGAATTTTGCAAAATTGACCTCGGATCCGTCATCAGCGACCCCGAAAACCTCCGTATACCAAATTTGGCGCGAATCTTATTTTTTGAAAATTTGGTCGGTTATCTTGGATCCGCCATATTGAATTTTGCAAAATTGACCTCGGATCCGTCATCAGCGACCCCGAAAACCTCCGTATACCAAATTTGGCGCGAATCTTATTTTTTGAAAATTCGGTCGGTTATCTTGGATCCGCCATATTGAATTTTGCAAAATTGACCTCGGATCCGTCATCAGCGACCCCGAAAACCTCCGTATACCAAATTTGGCATATATCTGTTATTTTTTAAAAATTCTTGATATCTGACCTTAATTGACCTGTTTTTTTGAGGTTAGAAAAAGAACCATCAATTCTGACCGCGGATTCATATTCGGCGGGGTCTTAACCATAACATATGTCGCAAGAAAAGTACAGACAACTTTTTTTTTGTGTGGCTGTGTTATTTTTGATTATTTCAAATGCTACTTTGAAGTGTTTTTATTTTTTAATTTCTATGGCACATTAAGAGGAAATCTTCAACATAATATATCTTTTTACACACCGGGTGAATCACATAAAACTCCTTGGCCCGATAACTTGATAATAGAATTTTTTTTATTCCGTAAAAGTCAATTGATGCAACTTTTCTATAACGTCAATTAAGAGTAATTCAAAAACTTCGCTTGTGTACACATTGACGTCAACGAGAAGTCTATCGAATATTACAGAATCGAAAAACATCTTTCCATTATCAAGGCCGAGGTGCGAATCACCCGGTATATCGAGTTGGATTCCTTTTTATTCTGAAAGGCAGTGGAGCAAAAGTACTTCAAATAATCCAGGAACACCCTGCATTATTGGAATAAAAGGATACCGCAGTTAGTTTTACCTTGTCTTGATTTCTCTCGCAATATCGTCGACCTGCCGATCAACACCTGATGCACGGCGACGGCAAATAATTCAGCTAAATGATATTTGACGTCTAGTTCTGTGTCAGTCCGTAGAAAAATATGAAGGTATAACTTCCAGTTTCGAATTGCTGAACAGTAATTTAGACATCCCTCTACCAGCAATGGTTTTATGGCATATCCAGGCTTAAAAGAACTGTTTTAACAAAATTCATTTGATTTTATTAATTGTGAAATCTTATACCTTCATGGAGAATTTTGCCAATTGCAATAGCAATATTTCCTCGCTATTTTCAGTCGTTTCCAGATACGAAACGAGAAATCTTGAAGCCGCTTCGCCAACAAGAAAATGCTTATCGAACACCAAATTCAAAATATTCTTAAATCGATCGGTGGTAATAAGCGAACGGTCACTAGAATAGATACAGTTGAACATAATTTTAAACGCTATAAATGCTGCAAAATAACTCTAGGTACGTTCATTTTGAACAAAAGTCTTTCACATGTCGAGGAAGAGAATTTCAGGATCTTCGATAATTCATATATCTCGAAAATAGTTGAAAATATAAACAAATGTTAAATACAAAAGAAGTCTTACAACTACTTTCCAGCAAGATCGATACAGGGGTACGTTTCTGGGTAAAAAAAAATTACTGGAATGGTACCAGGCGGTGGGAACATAACTAAATTTGTTTTATTCTCCATTTTAAAATATACCACCATTTTACCGTTTTCAGAATTTAATTAGGGGTGTGACACAAAGAATCGGACGCCCCGATGACTTTTCAGAATTAAGTCCTACAAAAAAAAGTTGTAGGAACTAATATGCTGGTGACCTTGCATTTAACCTTGACATTAAGTTTCAAAGTCAACTTGGAAATATTAAATAAAACACCCATTTTTATGCAAGCAATGGAGAGCACCAAATTTTATATCCGAATATGGGGTCACAAAATTTTTACAGGGTATCTTTGTAATTCATTTGATTAAATTTCAGCCTCCAGAACAGTCTTTCATCAAATTTTAGTTATTAACCCAACAATGTGTTAAACACAACTGTTATCAAAATCATACTAATAGATTTAGTCGAGTACGTCCAACAAATTCTACTACTTTTATATCCATTACTTTTTGTGAAAAATGAGTTCAAATCTACAAGGACATCCTGGAAACATCTTTGATCCCAAATTCCAACATAAAATTTGGCACTGTACCGCTTGCTGATATATAAAGTACGAAAACATGCTATCTCAGATTTCGGTTGGAAAACATGCTATCTCAAATTACGGTTGGAAAACATGCAATCTCAAATTAAGCTTGGAAAACATGCTAGCTCAGATCTTTAAGTAAAATCCTGCTATCTCAGTTTGACTAGAAATTTAAGTTTACACATTGAATGATTGAAACCGTGCATTTATAATAAACTTATAACGAGCGCTCAGATAAAAACGTGGTCAAGGTGGTTCTGAAAATTTGGACATAGGGCGTAGCGTATAGCAAATGATTAATTCATTTGCTATACTTTAGAAATGGACGCAAGATTGATGGAATATGGAAGTATTCTATTGAGGAATGTTTCATAGAATTTCAAAATCAATTTCCCGGCGTTGTTGAGTACAAAATTTTTCAAAGTGCAGTTCAGCGTTGTGTTAATGTTTTTCGTGAAACGGGCAGTGTAACAAGAAAAGAAGGAAGCGGACGACCTAAAAATCGGACTGAAGAATTAAAAGAAAATGTCCAACAAATAATGGAAAATGCGCCAAGCACTTCTGTACGTGTTTTATCACAAATGGTGGGAGTATCAGTCGGTACCTGCCACACAGTGTTAAAAAAAGATTTGCGTTTGTTCTCCTATCGTTTAACTTGTCAGCAAGAACATCATGAAGTTGATTTTCCGCGACGGGCTGTATTTTGTGAATGGTTTTTAAACAACTACGGTGAACTTCATAATATCACCTTTTTTTCTGATGAAGCCTGGTTTCATTTAAGTGGTTACGTAAATTTACAGAATATGAGAATGTGGTCTTCTGAAAAACCAGATAACTTTTTTGTCGAGGGCCCTCCACACGTTCAAAAAATTGGAGTTTGGCGTGCTCTCAATCGAAGGAGGATTTATGGACCTATTTTTTTTAATGGTACTCTTACTGCGCAAAGGTATAGAGAAGAAATTATCGCTCCTTTTGTTAACCCGCTGGAAGAACACAAAATTACAAACTTTTACTTTCAACAAGATGGCGCAAGGGCACATACGGCAGGCGAGACGATGAATATGTTGAGGGAAGTTTTCCAAAATCGACTAATAAGTCTCAATGCTGAACGTGAATTTCCACCGAGGTCATGTGATATTACGCCGTGTGATTTCTTTTTGTGGCCTTACCTTAAAAACACTATTTTTGAACTGCCTATTCCTGATTTAAACCATCTGCAGGCTCGACTTATAGACAAGATTCGTGAAATTAACAATACCCCGAGCATCTTAGAAAATGTCTTTAATTCTTTGAGGAACAGGTGTGAAAAGTGCTTGGAACAAGGAGGGGGACACTTTCAGCAGCTACTTTAATTTATTGTTATAACAAGGAGGGGGACACTTTCCGCAGCTCCTTTAATTGTTTGTTATTGTTATCACGATTATTCTTTAAAATAAAGTTATATAGTCATTAACGTTATTGAAACTGACAGCTGCTATACAGCTCGTTGAGATGAGGTTAAGTTGGTCGCTATAAGCTACTCCCTACGTTCAATGTGTCAGAGCCAACTTCGACCACGTTTTTATTTGAACGCTCGTTATAATATATTTTTCAAAAAGTAAGGAATATTTATGTTCAGGTAGACTGTTATAAATGACAAAATTGTTAATTAAAAAAATAGAATAGAAACAAATTATAAAAAAATAGTGTATACCTAATATATAAAATTGTTTATTATTAATAAAAATTATTCGATTTGTTTCATACAAGTTTGCTTTGACTTAAAAATTAATAGTGCACTCTTACCAGATTTATAGTCACTACTCTTACTTTTATTAATAGAGTTAACACAATAACCAGAATATAAATATAATGTATAAAGTTGAATGATATGTATATATCGATGCGACGGGCGCATATGATATGCACGTGCACATTTCCGCGGTTCCTCATGCACACATGTTTATCAACAGCAGATCATAAAGTACTGGTAATAAAAGTGTCGCATACCTGCATTTCATTTCCAAAGTCTATGCAAGCACGCGGCTACCTTACCTTTAAGAAACCATTTGTTTTTATTGAGGTGCAGTAAGAACGATTTGGTCCCGGAGTTTGGGGGCCTAGCCTGGTCCACTATACAATCCTTGTTATAGCAGTCTCTTTAGAGTCCACATTAGGCATACAAAATTATTTTCAGAATAAATTGTGCATTCCAGATTTTGTGAAAAAGAAAAATAAGTGTATCCAGATTAGCGACTATAAATCAGATAAGAGTACGCTATTAATTTTGATATCAAAGCAAACTTGTATGAAAAAAATCGAATAATTTTTAGTAATAACAAACATTTTTATATATTAAGGTATACACTATTTTTTTATAATTTGTTATTTCAAAAAACGTCGAGTAATGTACGTGTTGCAGCACGCTGCATATTATTCTATTTTTTTAATTAACAATTTTGTCGTTTATAACAGTAAGTTAACAAAATAATTGAAAAATGTTGAATAAAAAAAAATAAGATAAACAGTCTACCTGAACATAAATATTCCTTACTTTTTGAAAAATATATTATATAAGTTTATTATAAATGCACGGTTTCAATCATTCAATGTGCCAACTTAAATTTCTAGTCAAACTGAGATAGCATGTTTTTACTTAAAGCTCTGCGCTAGCATGTTTTCCAAGCTTAATTTGAGATAGCATGTTTTCGTATTAAAGCGTCAAAATAGTTTCATTTAATATTAAGTTGACCTTAATTGGACCTTGCAAATTATGGTAAAGGTTAAATCCAATAGTTGAGGAAATAAAGCACTGAACCTCTGAAATCTGTGCAGTAAGATGGATCGTGATGCGGTTTTTTGCATTCGATTCGTTAGAGCGTCCAGAAAGTTTGTAACCCAGAAATGAAAATTGCATCGGTGCATAAGAAAAATGCGTTTTTAAAATTGTATCTCGAAGAGTTAAAATATGAAAAATTTATAACTCGGAAAATATTGACGGAAATGAGTTCAATTTTGCTACTTGGGGGTTTTTGGGGTCGCTGAACACGAATATCA
>NW_019416492.1:63948-98956 GCF_000390285.2 Anoplophora glabripennis
CCCGAGGTAACGAGTTTCGGCTAAGTTTATAACGAATTTCCACAAAACTCCAGGAGACGACGTGGAAACCGGCCACCCTGGGCACTAGGTACCTCGGAGACCGTTGCCGTCGTGATATTCGTTTCAGCGACCCCAAGAACCCCCGAGTAGTAAAATTGAACTCATTTCCGTCAATATTTTCCGAGTTGTAAATTTTTCATATTTTAACTCTTCAAGATGCAATTTTAAAAATGCATTTTTCTTATGCGCCGATGCAATTTTCATTTCTCATTGATCACATAGGGTCACAAACATTCTGGACGCTCTAACGAATCGAATGCAAAAAACCGCATCACAATCCATTATACTGCACAGATTTCAGAGGTAAGGCCATAATTAGTGCTTTATTTCCTCGACTACAAGGTCACCTTGAATCATTTTCATCCACAATAAAATCTTGTTGAGTTATTCAGGAAAAAATTATTTTGACTTCCAAATGACTTTTGCATTTTATTTTAAAAATATGCACTGTATTTGAAAAAAAAATTAATAATGCAAAACTCAGAATCTCAGAGACTAAGTGCTTTTTTAAGGAAATTATTGGCACTAGTTATTCTGTTTGAGTATTTTGCCACCTCTGAAAAAAAAAAAATCATTAACGAAACAGACTGATACTTTTGGTGCAAAAGCATATTTAATAAATTTTCATTTTCTTTTCCTTGGCAGCAACATACCCCAACACAGAAAAAAACATAATTACTATTGTTGAATCTCAAATTTGTCACAAAATCACATGTACTTACTGTTTGAGCAGAATCCTATGAATATTTATTGCTTTTACCGCCACTCCGATATCAATGTCATAAAACCGTTTGCCAATATGTTCAGCAAAATCCGGAACTAATTTTTTTAGAACGGATAAAATAGTTGTGGTCGTTGCAAAGGCTTCGCAAACTTCCAATGCAGCGAACCTGACATTTTTTGACTGAAATATAAGCGGGTTAATAGAGAATGTAACTAAAAATTGTTTGATATTTAAAAAGGACCTTATTTCATACACTTACGGGATCCGTAATGAGCTTTAATAAGTAATTAACAGTCTGCAACTGGGTTATGAAAATTTTTGGGAAATATCTAATCCATATGCTTAATTCGTAAATACATTCTACTCTCATTAGTACCAGCTTGTTGTCTTGAATGCGACTGAAATTTCAATAAGACATTTAAAGGAAAACAGTCATGCCTACTTTGATGCAATATCTAAAGTAAAATACAGTAAAAAGTAGTTACTTATTTCACTACACGATTAAATAATATTTATCAACGAGTGGTCGAAGTGGTCGAAGTTTCTAGAGACAATGCATGGCAACAGAACAAATAACTTATTTTGCTCTGCCAATTACGCTTCCTTCTTACGTAGAAAAACATGCATTAGAGGCCATGCGGAAACTATTACCCCAAAATCACAGACGATATATAAAAAAAATATATACAAGGCGAGTTCCAAAGTAGGTAAAATAGGTATTTCTAATGAGGCCATCTATTGGCAATTACATGCGTCCAAAAAGCAGATCCTTCACTGATGTACTGTCAAAATTCATGACATTTGGAAGAATAGAAGCAGAGTTATCGCATTTGAACTGACAGTATGTTTGTGTCATCTGTACAAGAATGAGCATCGAACCAAGAGTTAATATTAAGTTTTTGTTTTAAACTTCGTAAAACTTTTGCCAAAACGTTTCAATTGACGAATCAAGTTTATGGTGATGATTATTTAACCCCGGGGAAAAGTCAAGAAGGGGAAAACCCGGCTAAAAAAGGCCCAAAAGAAAAAAAAAAAGAACAACAAGGTGACCCAACCAAAACAAGGAACAACCCAAAATCCCGGGCCGGAAATCAACAAAAAACAACCAAAACCCTCAATGAAAATCAAGGAAATGGAAAAGAAGAACCCAAAAAAAACAAATTAATAAAATGGGAACGAAAAATTAAACCAACCAAAAGTGTGTACACGGTTTGTTACGCACAAGTTGACTGACGACTAAAAATTGCTTAGAATTCAACATTCAAAGGATATCATTAAGGAGGACAATAAGGACAAAAACTTTCGTTACAACACTGTGACTGGTGATGAAACGTAATGTTTTCAATATAATCCAGAAATCAAGCATCAAAGTGCCGAGTGGAAGGCGCCAGAGGAGTCAAAACACAAAAAATCTCATTTGGAGAAGTCAAAAGTGAAGACAATGTCGATTTGCATTTACGGTTTCAAAGGCATTGCCCACAAAGAGTTCGTTCCACCAAGCCAAACCATTAACGCACAATTCTATCTTGGCAATTTTAAGCGCAGAAGGAAGTTGACTTTTGTTGCACTATAATGCGTAATCTCATCGATGGACACTTGTGACCGATTTTTTGACTAAACTGTCAACCACTCCCGATATTTGCCTGATTTGGCACCATGCGACTTTTACCTTCTCGAAAAAATGCATTTACCGATGGAAGGAAAACGTTTTATGGACGTAGACACCATCCAAAAGGCTTACACCGACATCCTGAAGAACATCCCCAGCCGACGATCTAAAACACTTATTCGACATGCTTTTAGACCTTGCGAATCGCTGTATTGAGTCGGAAGTTACTATTTTGAATAAAATAACTCAGTTTTGCCAAAAAAACTTTTTGCTGTTCTTATTTTTAAAGTCTTGTTTACTTTGGAACGCACCTTGTACTGCTTCACAAAAGTAGAAAACCACAAAGAATATCAATAGGTGAGAAATTAAAGAAAGTAATGGTGTCAACATTATGGTCTGTTGCTAATAAATCAAAATTGTGATATTTCAAAATAATACGTCTGATGAGTCTGCTCCATCAAATAATTCGCTAAAAAAATTACTGTTGGTTGCAAATATAAAAAATCGAAAATCTTGGAGATTTTTAAAATCTGCTTCAGACGACGACTACCTCTTTATGAAGGTGAAATTTTTTTAAATATTTTTTTTTCAACAATTTTAGTAATTTAGAGAAAACGTTCTACATTGTCTTGTTTAGCGATAAATAAACTATTTTGAAATTATAAGACAGACGTAAACAATAAATCACGATAATAAGGACACTACAAAAACCACAGTAATACTGAATAAATAGTAATCGATGTATAATCCGTTTCTATATGAAAGTTGACTTTACAACTGATATGATATGACAATCATTTTATTACATTTATCCCCATTTTCAGTTAATCTCTTTACGAGAAGGTTTTTGTTAGACCCTGGTTTTTGTCGACTGAAAATTATGCTGCACCAATAAGAGGATATCAGATGAATTATCCCGACTGACAAGTACATTTGAACAGCAATGGAGGAAATTTTGAGGACAACTTTCTATCTTTAATCGAAAATGGGATGCGCCGTACAGTTATTATAAAGATTTATGGATCTTACCAGTTCTTGGCGAAAATTAAGTAGAAGAATTCCAAATAATTGTTAATCTCCTGCTTTTGCAATTCATCTGACGATTCGCTAGAACTCTCTTCGTTCATAATTTCACTATAGATCATTACCACCGCCGTGAGGATTTTGATTCCTAAGTAAATAATTAAACAAATAAATATCAGTTCCATCCTTATTTTATTAGCTTACCAAATATAATCCCAGTATGTCTAATGGGACTGATGTCGCTAAAAGACAGGCACTTTACAAACACGAAGAAGTGCTTAGAGAAGAATTCGTCATAGAGGATGCCTCTCTCGTGTGCACAGAGAATCAACTTTTGTAAAAAATTGTATATCGAAACTTTTAAGAGTTTCGCGAGACTTGTTTCGGTTTCCATAAATAAATACCTCTCAGTATCCTACAAAAGAAAAAATATATTTATAGAGGGTGATTCATTAACAATGGGAAAGACGAAAGCTGAAGATACTACACGTAATATGGTGACGATTGGCGCAAACATGCCTTATCCGAAAGTTAATAGTTTCGGAAATATAGGGTGTTGAAAGTTAAAATTTTAAATCGTTTCTTTGCGATTATTCTAAAAATATGTAGGTTAGGAACTTGAAAATTTGTGAAACTATGTTTTTTTAGGCGACGAATAAGATGCGTGTTGTAATTTCAGCATTGCTCATAGAGGGCGCCACTTACGACCAATTTTACCGAAAATTTAGTTAATAACTTTTTACCCTGTATAATTAACATGAAACTTGATTCAAAACCTGAAAGAGCTATCATTTTTCCATTAATTATGTACTCTTGTTTCATTTCGGTATCTCGATCCGTTTTCGACAAAAATCGATTTAACGAACACTATGTTCTGATAATACGAGAAATTAAAAGCGAAACAAACCAAGTGTTTCTTCGTGTTATTACAACAATTAACAATAAAACAAATGAAATTCGTAATTATGATTTAAAGTAATTGTTTGAAGAATCCACCGTTGACACTGAAACACTACACGTTTTCTGAAAGATCTTCGAGTTTGAAACAACATATTGGGATTGCGTCTGACTTCGTTGGTAGCGATTTTTATTCTTTGCCACAACTCTTCACATGAGCCAATAGATTCTTTGTAAACTATATCTTTCATTCGCGACCAAATAGAAAAATCAAGAGAATTGAAGTCTGGACTGGATGGCCAAGCAAAAATGATTACACGGCCAATCCAGCGATTTGGAAAAACTGCATCTAAATATGCACGCACTGGCCAATAAAAATGCAGTGGAACTCCGTCGTGCATGAACCACGACTCTTCTTAAATAAAGTGGAACTTCTTCAAGCCGTGGAAGCATTTTTACTTGGCCACCCAGGAACTCGGACTTAAATCCTATTAATTTTTCTATTTGGAAGAATCTATTGGAAGAATACAAATCGCTGCCAACAAAGTCGAACACAATCCCAATATGTTGTTTCAAACTAGAAGATCTCTCAGAAAACGTTGTGTAAAGTGTGTAAATGTCAACGGTGGATTCTTCGAACACTGACTTTAAATCATTATTACGAATTTCATTTGTTTTATTGTTAATTGTTGTAATAACNGGAGGAAATTTTGAGTACAACTTTCTATCTTTCATCGAAAATGGGATGCGCCTTACAGTTATTATAACGATTTATGGATCTTACCAGTTCTTGGCAAAAATTAAGTAGAAGAATTCCAAATAATTGTTAATCTCCTGCTTTTGTAATTCATCTGACGATTCGCTAGAACTCTCTTCGTTCATAATTTCACTATAGATCATTACCACCGCCGTGAGGATTTTGATTCCTAAGTAAATAATTAAACAAATAAATATCAGTTCCATCCTTATTTTATTAGCTTACCAAATATAATCCCAGTATGTCTAATGGGACTGATGTCGCTAAAAGACAGGCACTTTACAAACACGAAGAAGTGCTTAGAGAAGAATTCGTCATAGAGGATGCCTCTCTCGTGTGCACAGAGAATCAACTTTTGTAAAAAATTGTATATCGAAACTTTTAAGAGTTTCGCGAGACTTGTTTCGGTTTCCATAAATAAATACCTCTCAGTATCCTACAAAAGAAACAATAAATTTATATAAGATAATCAGAAACATAGTTGAAGTTTGTTCTGGTGCCCCTCGGGATAGCTATTGCGGGCCACTGTTGTTCAACTTATTTGTCAACGACGTTACATCCAACACAACATTTTCAGAGTAATATATACTTTACTAAGGTAACATTTTCCCACCACATAATTAACATTTCTTTAAAATCACATCAAATACGGTTACATCTAGAGGTTTTCTATAAATCTTGCAATATCTTTTACTTAAAGTCTTTTATCGTCTTCTTGTTCTTTCAATGATTGAGTAGGCTTCTATGACATGAAATCGGCAATGTTGTATTTATATCGACATGCTAGTCAATTCTACAGAAATTTTAAAGATGCTGTGCAAATAAGATGGTAATGGAAATAAAAGTAATAGTCGAAAATAAATGGACTTCTGGAAGTGATTTTCAACTTCAACTGTTAATATTTCAAAAATAATTGAAAATATAACAAATGTAAAATAGAAAAAAGTCTTAAAATAGCTGTCAAGAAAAACGTACTCTTAAAAAAATTTATGTATTTTTGAAATACTGGTCTTTTTAAGAGCTTTGGTTGTTTTCTTAATTTAATTTTAAAAATTATATTAATTCGATATTGATATGCTTTGTGCTAAGATCAAATAAATATATTTCTTTTTTTACTCGAATCGCAAAGTTATTTAGCTGGCGGCAGACTATATCCTGAAACATATCCGAATCGGTACCATCTAAGGACACATTTTTAAAAGTTCATTTCTTAAGTAAGAGAAATTGGAGAATTAAACAATGGCGTTTGTTGTCAATATGTATATTTATCCAAAGAAATTGTAGTATCCCATATACCAAGCCCTAAATCGAAAACAAAAACAAATAACCCCTTCATGCAAAATGATTTGGATTATATGCATGCATAAAAAAAAAGAATCTACCCTCAACTACCCTTCTTCCATCTATGCTTTATCTTTTAGCAAAATTTTCTGTACTGTACCAGCATAGAATAAAAGTTTATGAAAAATTCCATCCCAATATCATTAAGAACAACCGAGTTAATAGTTATTTATGTAAGATCAAAAAGTTGAATTCGCTTTGTTAATTTTTGATTTAATTTCACTGCACATATCATATTTTACGTCCCGGAAAATTTCAAGGACTTGGTTAATTTACTACTTCGTGACCGCTGATTCAATCTGGTTGATTATACAGTCCCACAAAAAAGAAAAGTGAATTGCTCTGAAGATTAGACCCATGTATCCTTATGTACTTTGACGTGTTGAATCCAAATCTAGAATTACTCCATCACCCTCCATTTTTTTTAAATCGTGAAAAACCACCTTTAAATACAGAAAATATGGAAAATTGTATCTTTCCAAGGCCAACTTTATCTTTCATACCTGTTTCTTATATCTATAGGCTATTAGAGACAGAAAGAATCACTATGAGCAGAAAAAGAACAAATTTCATCCGCAAACTTTTGGTTGATTCTTCAAATATTTTCATTCGACCTCTCCATATTAAACTTGGTCTCATGAAATAGTTTTTAAAACTTTGGACAAAGATGGCAACTGTTTTGGATATTAAGGAGAGAAGATTCCAGAAGTAAGTGATGTTAAACTGAAAGAAGGTATTTTCGATGGTCCTCAATCCGTACGTCAAAGACGAAAAATTTATCACAGAAATGCTAAGTTTCAAGAAAGTCCCTCAGAATTTCTTGTGGAATCAGAAATATGAGGATTGCCACAATTTAGTTGAGGAATTGTTGGAAAAGTTCTAACAGTTGCCTGATAAACTTGAGATTGCATTTACCAGATACTTATCTTGATTACTTTCCGGAGAACCTCAAAGACTACAGTGAAGAACAAGGTGAATGGTTTTGCCATGATATCAAGGAAATGGAAATTGGGGGGGTTATGGAGCAATTCTAAATTCAGATTCGGATTCAACAAGTCTAAATGCACAAGGATATATGGAACAGACAACTTTTTTGTGGGACTAGATTATCACAATACTTTTCTTCTGGAATAAGTTTGCAAAATTGCATTTTACGGGGAGGTTGAAGGTAAAACGAGATTAAAAATACTTAATTGTAGGCTGACTTTTGCTCTCTTATTAAATTAATGAAAAGGATCTTCTTGCAAATATTTATGTGATTTTACAAACTGTCAATACCCGTTCTAATTATAGATTTCATTTTCGATTAACAAAAATAATAACTACTGCTAACAGTGTCGATGTCAGTTTTTTTTGACACACTATTTTCCACTTCCAAAAAACTTGTGAACTACTAATTTCCCTGTAAGTTTTAACAATGTACCAATTATATAAATATTTGTTGTCTTTATAATACATTAGTCGCAAACTTATAGATTGTCTTAAAACCTCGTGTCGCATATTGTGTAAATGGGATCTCTCGTAAATAAATAAGATTTGTGCAGCTACTTACGAATAAAGTCTCTTGCTCGATAAGCACTTGATCGCTTTCCATTATTTTGATTACCCTTTTGGACGCATTGGGCTGGAAGTTATAATGGTCTCCGACCTCAAAATTCCGGAAACCACACACGTCAACACAAAATTTCAGCAAGGCACATATAGCCATTTCGGGTTTTCTGCTATAAAGGAGTAACAGCTCCGTAACCACCTCCTACAAACACATAAATGGCAAGATAGCATATTTTTTATGCGGGATGTAGTTTTAAGAGGGGTCAGACTTTTTGGGGTAATAATACGAGTTCCCCTGAATACGAATTACATATATCTGATTTATATGAAATATTTTTTTAAAATACTTCCAATATTTTACAAAGAATTATTACCGTTACTATTTTTTAAAGCAGTGTATTTAATTTGTGAATCTCAGTGTTGATGACCTCTGACATTGACCTAGTACTGTCACTGTCACTGTTTAAATTTAAGCAGAATCCCATCATGGCTCGAACTCTTCCGAAGGGAACGGAGGTTAGCCACAGCTGTCCTGCTGACATGCCATAGCGCCTCACATCTGGTATGATATGAAGGGATGGTAAATAGGTTTGTTACATGTTCATTATAGTTTTTTCTTTATCACATTACGAGATGATGTTTGTAAAGTGCCTTGGTATGGTGTACTGGAATACTCAGAAAATGAGAAATTTAGAATCAGAAATTTTAAACACTGTGAAAAAGGATCCTGATGCCAGTAGTCAACGATTAGCCACAAAATTTCAAGTGTCATATGCTGCAAAAATCAGGTGAGTACACAGATTATTGACTTATTTTTGTTTATTGAATTTTTATCATTATTGATTACTGCTAGAGTTTTCTGCTAGATTACTCGTTAAGTACTGTTTCACATCTTATTTAAAAGAATCATTTTTCCCTCAACAAAAGTAAAGCTCCAAAGAGCAGTATCTCAAGGTAAGTGGTAATTCACTTTTTAATAATCTTTCCTTTAAATATGAGATTTGGCAACAGCACACAGTTGTATGAGATCACAGTAGCTTATCCGGAGATGGGGTATAAAAAATTACTAAAAAAAGTTTAAAAAATAATTAAGTGTTCACGATGGAATTTGAAAAAAATAAACTATTGATAAGTGCTTCTGAAGGTCAAATAAGGTAGTCTCCATATAAATATGACCCCCACTCAAAGTTACACCCTGTATATGGTGTCGGAAAGTGTCATACTTTGCAGATATTTTCCTGGGATGAAAATAAATCTACTCAGATAAAGTTATTTCCTAGTTAGTCCCTAAAAAGTTAAAGGTTTCCAAAATACTGTTTGTGTTCTGTTTTTTTTTTTTTATTTAAGGAAACAACTTTTTTAGATATTGATGAACAGACTTATTCCTTACCTGAAGCACAAAGCTTGCATACCTGAAAGTCATTTGTTTTTAAGTATATCCTTTTTGTAGATGGAGATTTTGAGATATAACTATTTTATATAACCACTTTAATTACTGTCAGAAAGATATACTTGTTGTACCTATGTTACTAAAATCATTTTTCCAGAAAAAAATAGACGTAAGTTTTCTGCCGCAGTTATCGATTACGAAACGTTCCATATTTAATAATAATAATAATAATATGAATTTACTCATGTAAGCCTAACTATATTTATTTTGTACCTAGTGAGAAGTAACGTACCTTTGGCGCTGACATTTGAATAGAGGTAGGAGAGTCTAAATCTTAAAATGTATTTAATACAGTTCTAAATTTAGCAAAAAGATCTAGTTTAATTAGATTTGAATGAGACAAAAGTTCAATTCTTTGTAATCGACAACAGAAGTAGAAATTTGAAATCCAATTTCCTTTGAAAATTTTAGTAACATGCAACAAGTGTACATTTTTTTACAGTAAATAATGTGATTTCTTACAAAGTAACTATATCCGTTTTTTCAACCAACAGATATTCTTAGTTTTTTCAACCGATAGCGAAAATATGGCACAAAAAAACAAAAGACTGTTGCAGATATTCCTAGCGACCTCTATGTTTTGGGTAAGAAATAAGCCAGTGTTCATTTTCATCTACCTCAAAACCTTCCTATACCAAATTTCATTGAAATAGTAACAAAATTATTTAAAACAACGTAAAAAAAATTGTTGGGAACCTGTAACTTTTTTAGGAATCAAAACTGTACTAGGTAACTTGATTAAAATTATTTTATTTTTGTAAAGTATGGCCCGTTCCTTTCTGAACACTTTGTATACCGTTTTTAAGTACCTGGATGTCTTGAGGATCCTTCAAAATTCGTGCATATAATGTGTCATCATGAGAGGGCTTATACAAGTTCCATATTCTGCCAGTGTACTTAACTTTTTTAAATTCGTTGATGTACGCATCATAATCTTCAACTGAAAAAAAGGTTTAGAAAACTTGTAGTTAACTACTGTTTTTAGCTATATGTCCCAGAAAATAAAGGTTATACAGCAACCGCAAATTCCTGAGGTAAAATCGCTTGAATTTAAGCCAACTTAATCCAAAAATGCTTAATTTAAAAAATACACACAGGTGATAATTTTACTTATGAAGCTATAAAAATCATTTCATTTCTTGCATCAGCAGCAAATGGAGAGGGATGTGTGAATTCCTCTTTTAAGGAAAACTAATGAATTTCTATTATTGAATCTGTTGATTTCAAACAGAAAGTACCTCCTGCTAATTTATCATAACAATTCCTAGGTTTTGAGTAACAAGAGATTGAATTTCAACACCCTGTATTTCAAAGATCAAGCATATCCAAATGTTTCTTCGTAGGGCTTTTTTTATTATTTTGACCTCCCAAATTAAATTTTTAAGTCTGCTCAATTAAATAAAACATCATGTATTCATGTACAAATTATCTAGAAACGCAGCTAAAAAGAATTTGCCTATGTTTATCGAGATTCAAAATATCTCTGATTTATTTTTACTCTAGTCACTTTTTCAAACAATTTTCATTGAAATAAATATAAAAACAAAGAATTAAGCAAAAAATGTATAATATACATTTAGGAATGTGATTATTGTTATAGTTTTTCTAAGTAGACTTACAATTATAACTTAATTTTAACTAAAAGGATTTTTAACTGAAAGCAAAATAGCCAGTAGAGTTTAAGTTTTATAAGGGATTTGTTGTAACGGTGGTTGGGATCCCATTGACTCGATAAGGTAAATAAGCAACGGTATAAACAAGAATGAAAGAAGTTGTGCGGAAAAACAAAAAAAATCAAGAGACAATATTTTGTATTACTTGGTGAGAATTCCATCATTTACATCTCACAGAAGTTTCTATGTGATGTTCATGGGAATTCATAATGCGATACATATAATTTTTCCGTGGAAGGTTTAACATTGCAAAATTTTCACTGCTTGTAAACATTTTAAGGCACCACAAGGTGTATTGATTTCCACAAAGTGGACTTGAATTTAACTTCCAAATGAAGTCACTTATATTTAAGAAGAGATAATAATAAATAATATTAATAAAATATAACATATATGTAACAAATTTAAATCAGATATGTTAATTAGAAAAACCATCTTAAAAGTATGATTTTGACACTGTCTGTTTATACGATGCAGTCTCAGGAATCTTTGGTTGCTTTACGACTAGTTTTCTGGGTTATCCTGTATATAAAATAATTACAGGATAAGCAATATAGTGTGGTGATTTAAGTGACAAAAAAAAACACATTTAGGTATCTCATTCTCAAAAAAAAAACGTTCAACATCAAAAGTAAGTATTCTACTTTGATTACCTGCAACAACTCCAGTCTTTTCAGATGTCGCAACGCTAAAAAGAGTAGAAGTGGTCGATTTGCTAATCGATGTACTATCGGATTCTAGATTGCTGGAATCCGCAAGATTTTGGTATTGGCATTGATGAAGTGCATCAGATAAATGCATTTTTCCATCACTGCTGGGGTTGGAAGAAATCCTTGATATATCTGGTGAAGGCTCCTTTTGACTACGCCGTTGGGGTGTGCTCGTAACTTTTGATTCTTGGGTATATCTAACTTCAGAAGCATTCCTCTGTTTCTTAGGGGTAAGTTTTATCCTTTTGCACGGCGAGGACATGGTAAAAAATTCTTACTTATATGAGAATCTCTCGAAACTTATACGTAGGTACTTTCTAAATACTAAACACTACACAACTTATTATGTCAACAAACAAAACAGTTTAGTATGAAAGCCATCACTCGATCGCTGTTCTAATTTAATTCTTGGGGTTCTAGATTTTGGCGGCAAGGCAAACTAAACTTCTTGACATTTGACAGCAATTAACGATTTCATTGCTCATATATGGATAATAGTCGTCTATTGGTCAATGTTTCTCCAATAAGAAATCACCATATTAGTATTCATAAATTCAAATGTTTCTGCGCTCTTTTATAACACATTCGAAAAATGTATATTATTGACTTATTGGCAATATTGGCATAGGTTGCTTAGAAATTTTACCAGCCTTGAGTATATGGGTTACATACTCTTATGTAATATACCAGTTAAAATAAAATAATAAGAAAATTGATGATGAGATCATTTAAATGTAAAATTAAAAGAGTATAAGAACCTGGGAAAGAAACATTATAGCATCTACATCCTTATCAATTTTTTTCTTATTTCAATGCATTCATGCCATTTGATTTTCGGAATAGACACAGACAAATAATCTTAGGTATTACGAGTTTGAAATAATAATGCAATGCTAAACTTTTCGTCTATGAATGATCCCAAATAAAGATTACAGCGCGCGAAAGCGTTGAGACAGAGGTTCAAATCTTATATATGAAGAAACACAATAGTAAAATAAACGCAATGAAAATGAGGTATGTTTGAGAAGATAGGGAGACAAAGTGGCACAGAACAAGAAACTAAACAATAAGAGAAATGTTAAAATAAAAACCAATAACGAATAAAATAATAAAGAGGCAGCTGAACTGCCATAGGGTACAAACAGCGCCATTAATAACGGCTGATTCATCTAATCTCGCAGCTAAAAGAAGATATAAGTAGCATGATCAAATATATAATAATATTTCTATTATTTATATAGTCGATGTTAAACATCTGTCTTTAAAAAATGTAAATAAAAATTTTCAAAAAAAAACTATAAATTAAAAACGAACATTTCTTTATAATTAATGGACCAAAGAGATTTCGTATTTTTTCTCGTTGACATAGACAAAGTAAAATACTTAAATATAGCAACTGCCAATTTATTTTTGTAAAAATTTACTGAAATTGAGAGTTCATCAGTAGATCAAATGAGAAATCAGTAGATCTACTGAAACATCAGTAGATTAATATATTATACATAGGGTGGTCTGTGATATTATATGTTTTGTGTTATTATTATTACCTAACAATTAACATTATAATATTAACTTTTATCATACATACGACGATGGTATGACATCATAATGCATAGGTAATCTAATAAAAATTTTTGAATGTACCTTTATATTTTTTGTCGTAAACTGATAAAAAGTACGGTAAGAAGAATATATAGTAGTCATAATTGTTAAACAAACCAATTGTGATTCTATAGAAGAAGAATATAACCTTTACTTTAATTAAAAAGATAACCTTTAAATGACGCTACCACCTGTTATCTCGATTGTTATCACAACAACGTATTGTTATACCATATTTTACAATTAATATAGTGATTATCGAATACAGAAACAAATTTATTGAATAAAAGGTGACTAATCGTTAGATATTAACTATTGTGATTCTAAGTACCAAAGATTTGACCAATTTCGTTCCAAGCTTACAAAATGAATGAACAGAAGAGAGCTTTGATCCTAGTAGGAGGATACGGCACGAGGCTGAGACCCTTAACGTTAAGTAGACCCAAACCACTTGTGGAATTTGCAAATAAACCTATTTTACTTCACCAAGTGGAAGCTTTAGTAGAGGCCGGGGTCTCGGAAGTCATCTTAGCAGTGTCGTACAGAGCAGAGCAAATGGAGCATGAGATAAAATTGGAAGCGGAAAAAATGGGCGTGAACATAATTTTTTCTCACGAATCGGAGCCCTTGGGCACAGCCGGTCCTCTAGCTTTGGCCAAAGATATACTTTCGAGGAGTTCGCAGCCATTCTTTGTGCTTAATTCGGATATCATTTGTGATTTTCCTTTTCGAAATCTCTACGACTATCACATGAAACACGGCAAGGAAGGTACTATCGTTGTAACCAAGGTAGAAGAACCTTCTAAGTACGGCGTTGTTGTTTACGACGAGAATAAATGTATAGCTAGTTTCGTAGAGAAACCCCAAGAGTTCATTTCGAATAAAATAAATGCTGGTTTGTACATTTTGAACCCTAGTGTGCTAAGTAGGATAGAATTATGTCCGACCTCTATAGAAAAGGAAGTTTTTCCTTACATGGCATCTGATAAACAGTTGTTTGCATTTGAGTTGAAGGGATTTTGGATGGATATCGGCCAGCCCAAGGACTTTCTTACGGGCATGTGTTTATACTTGCAATATTTGAGAATTTCTGCTCCAAGTAAACTGTCAAAGGGTGAGGGGATTGTGGGTAACGTTCTGGTGGATCCGACAGCTAAAATAGGTGCTAATTGCCGTATTGGGCCTAATGTTACTATTGGACCTGGAGTGGTAATCGAAGATGGTATGTAAATTTAAGATAATAATAATCTTTAGTTGAAATAGGAAATATCCTAATACAAAAATTTGTTGTCAAGAATATCAACTCATTCATTTAAAAACTATACCGGAATACAGTGTGAAAACAAACTTGCATTAAAAATATACTCTTCTAAATCGACTTATCATACTCTAACATTTTCTTTTTAAATTCCCTCAATGACACAACATTCCTTTAGAGAATTAGATTGTGTTTATTAAAGTTTTTACGCGCACTACAAACCATATTAATTTTTTTTTATATCACGGCTGCTAAGTTTGTAAAATCGACTTGTCTTTTTAAATCTAATTTCTTTTCAGTGCGGCTAAATGCTCAAGTGAATAAAAAAATAACATTATGTTTTTGCTAGGCGTTTGTATCAAACGGAGTACCATCCTAAGAGACGCGATAGTCCGTTCGAACTCTTGGTTGGAAAGCTGTATCATCGGCTGGACCTGTTCCATTGGACGATGGGTTAGAATGGAAGGCATCACCGTTCTGGGCGAGGACGTGATCGTGAAAGACGAGACTTACATAAACGGGGGTCAGGTGCTGCCTCACAAAAACATAACGGTGTCCGTTCGAGAGCCCCAAATAATTATGTAGTGTTTGGTTTTTATCTTCATCATTGCTAGTGTAAAATATTTTATATTTTATTGTTTTTATTTATATAATACATATTTATATAAAAATTAAAAGAAAACTGACATCTTTCATTTATACAGGGTGTTGCAAAATAGCAAACTTACTTATGAGATAGTATGAGGTTCCCGGCTAAGGTGCGAGTCCAATATAATTCCTTAGAATTTAACTGTTGCTGAAGAATCAAACTCTTCGTATCTAGTAGACAAAAATGTAGATTTTGCATTGTTTAAAGTCAGTTTATTTGTACTGAACCAATTTTCAAAGTTACTTTGTTGGTAACTATTTCGAAAAAGAGATTGTATCACTACAATTAACTGTAGTAGTGACACCAGCAAATAAAATGACAATACTATTTGGTTCACAAGTAGGTAAATCATTTATATTTATTAAAAAAAGTATAGGACCTAAAATGGGTCCTTGAGGCACCCCATGTTTAATAATTCTTAATTCAGATCGGTATCCATGATAGTTACATACTGTTCTCGATCAATAAAGTAAGATTTTATTAAATTAATACTGTTCTCGTCAAAATTTTAATATGTTAATTTTTTTAAAAGAATGGAATGAGGACATAGTCGAAGGACTTGGCAAGATCCATAAAAACAATTTTCAAAACCCTTATTAATTACTTGTGTACGTTTATTGATGGCTAGTGTTGAATAGTTATTACAGAAGCCTATAATATGGAACTATTTGAGATTTTAAAAGATATTCGAAAAATTTTAGCTAGAGAAATTGGACGGTAGTTTGTAACATCCTCAGTTGACATTTTTTTAAAGATTGGTATAACCTTTGCCAGTTTTAGAACCGTTGGAAACATGTTATTGATAATGCACGTTTATTAATTTTGTTATTTTTGCTTTTACTATTCTTTAATTTGCTAATTGTTGATAGCACCTCATTGTAGGTAGTTTCATAGGTTTTTTATTTAAATTATTTACCTTGTAGTGACTTATGCTGTTCAGAGTAATATGGTACCTACCTATTTAAAATGCCAGTATGGCTAAAACCACACTCATCCGTCCATAGCACTTTGTTAATAAAGTTGGGATTCGCTGCACTTTGGTTTTGAAACCAAAATTCAAGATGACTGGGAAAATCAGTTGTTTCACTCCAACGTTCGAATGTTCCGAGTTTTGCCGGCATGTTCCCGGTCAGAAAATGTGATGTGAATTAGCAGGAGTTAGGGGATAATTTGCTTATCTTTTAAAAGGTCATGTAATATATTTTTTATTAGACTTTCCAAATACGTAGTTAAAATTAATGACATTATAACTGAATCACCCTGTAGATGACGCCATGATCGGAGATATGATTTTTGTTTGTAGATGCTAGCAATTTTTCTAATAGGTTAGGATTAAGCAAAAAATTCGAGACACCTTTTTTGTTGTAAAAGTATGAAAGTAATAAAAATTTTTAAAAATCCATTTGCATTCTACTATTTATGACAAAAACGTCGACTGACTCACGCCTAACTATAAAAGTTGACTTTATACTAAAAATACAGCTCTTTATCAACGTACAATAACTGCCAAATTTTAAGAACCTAACATTGACTGTTTCATATTTATATCAAATATATATATTTTTAAAAATTTTCAACACCCTGTATCCCCTCGGAATCTAAGCGTTTCCGGCCACATGTTTATAGGAACTTTTTTTCTATAAAACCATAAGAAATTGTGGCCTGAATTTACGTTCCGTAGTTAGCAAACATCCTGTATATTGCACTGAGTAAACGCCCACAGGTTAGAAAATAAATTTTATCTTATCCTGATTCAACTACGACATACAGGGCGTTACCTTTAACAGAGATTAAAAGGAAATCTAAATATTCTCTATCCAATTTTGATTAATACTTAATACTGCAAAATATTCATAGCCTTATACAGGGTGTTTATTAAGTACTTGTACCAACTTTAAAGAGTGAATCTATGACTAATTATAAAATAAAATATTCATATGAATGCAATGACTTGGTTCTTGAGACACAAGGCGTCAAAAACAAAATGATTATATTTTTGTACAATAACATGGCAATTTAACGAAATTCGGGAGTATTGATGATCTCTCAAATATTTACTTAGTTCTTTGTTTAATGTTAGAGGGCGCCGCATACAGTGTTGTATCTGGATTTAAATAACCATAAGTTTTTTGTGCCGCACTGTATATCATTTGACTAAACATACCTATTCTCCATTCAATTTTATGTACAAGAGGTACTCTATGTATTTGTCGCTGAAAGCAGTCGTTTTCTAATAAAAACGGGTTTGAAGTTAAACTTGCGTTGGAATTTTGTAAGTTGAATCATTAAGAGTTTTTGGAAAACAAGTGAGAAAATGTGTCTTTTATTGATTGTATTGCGATGTGACGAACTTTGATTATTTACAAGAATAAGACTAAACAACTTCTACAAATAAGTTAATAACATTTACATTTACAACAATTATTGCTGAAACAAAATTTTTATCTTAAAATTAGTCAAAGATGCACTCTTTAAAGTTTGTACTTAATAAACACCCTGTATACAGGTTGATTCACTTTTTATGATTAGGACTTTAACCATGGATAAATCTCTTGAAATAATGTCATTTTGAAGTATACACTTTTTCTGCCAAATAGTCCAGACGGTATCTGTTGCAAAAAGTCCATATTTGGGTGAATCATATATCCACAAAGATTTTTGTCTTTTTGGCTTTCAAATATCACTAGAAATGAAAATGATTCTATGCGAATAAAAAGAAACGTGGGTTTAACTTTTGGCAGCACAATATGTTAAAAAAATTCCAAAAATGTCATATTTTTCTTCCTATTATGTATCATTTCAAGAGTTGATTTAAGGCGAAAATGGAAAAGGAATAAAATGTTTGTAAATAAATTTTTTACAAAATATGACTAGTTACAAATTGAATGAATTATGATTATTATTGTAAAAATCGAAAAAATCGCCAAAAATGGGGTTAAAAAACATTGCATTTTAGGGAATTTTTTTGGGGTCTTTAAAATGGGTATAGGACCTTCATACTTGGCTCAAGAAAACTTGATGTTATGTAGAATCATCACACCAAATTTCATCAAAATCGGTTTGGTAGATTTTGCAATCCAAATTTTGAAAAAAAATTTGCAAATATTCAAAATTTTGCACAGCAAAAACCAAGGCCCTTAGATACTTGAAAATTTAATCACATATAGAAGGGCTCTCAAGCTTTCAAACGCTTTTTGAAAAATTCGAATCCGTCAATTAGGAGCTCTGGCGCTTGTTTAAACATTGGTCGAATTTTTGTGCTTATAAACAATTAGAATAACTGTGAATATTCAATCAAATCAAATTTTTTAAAGCAGGTTTTAAAAGTTCTTGGAAAGATGATTCTTTAAAAAAAACAGATCGTTTGATCAATTAGTTACGTAGTTATAGCCGATCAAGGTTAACCGTCATTTACACTAAATGTACAGGGACATCCGGTCTAATTTTTCGAAAAATACCAAATATGCAAGTGAGAAATTCAAGAAAATCATACTATTTTTTTTAAGGTCGTATTTTTCGATTTTTACAATAATAATCATGATTCATTCGATTTTTAACTAGTCATATTTTGTAAAAAATTTTATTACAAACATTTTTTTCCTCTTTCATTTTCATCTAAATTCAACTCTTGAAAAGATACATTATTAAATATTAAGAAAAATATGACATTTTTCAAATTTTTTTAACATATTGTGCCGCCAAAAGTTAAGCCCATGTTTTTTTTATGCGCATAGAAAAATTTTCATTTCTGGTGATATTTGAAAGCCAAAAATCCAAAAATCTCCGTGGATATAAGATTCACCCAAACCAAAACAGATATCGCCTACTCTAAAAGGCTTCTTTTAAAAATATAGGCTCTTGAAAAAACATTTTTTTTTTTGGTTTTTATTTATTTTTTCTTAAACTATGAAAGCTTTATATTTAATTTGAAAGTTTTATATTTAGTATGAAGTGTACGAATGAAAAGCTCTATTGATTTTATAAATTATTGTGAAAATAAATCAGTCGTAGCGTCCGTAAGGGGTCCCCTCTGGTAACCCCTATTTTTAATATAATTTCTGCGCCACTGGAAATTTTTTAAAATGAATATTTTTTTTACATTGGACGTTAATCAACAGCAAAAAGGTCTCTTACTATTTTTAAATGAAATGCTTGGTTTTTGAGAAAAATGACTTCTTATGGATTCATTTTGGGTACCTAGATTTCTGGTATCGAAGAATGTTGTTTGACTTCATTTCATAGGATTTGTCTGAATTGGCGGAATACCTTTATAAAGAGTAAAAACTAGTTACAATTTTGGAAAAATTCTACGGCATACAAGGTGGTTTTAAAGTTAAAAGCCCAAACGTAAATCTCTAGATATCCTTTTGGGCCGGATATCTCCCTTAGAAAGAACATTAGGAAAAAAATAATTGTAGGCAGTAGCAGTGTTATTTTGTGCTCCCCTATATGCGCTCGAGATACCCACCGAATATCTTGCTTACAGGACGAAATCGGAGCAACCCTGTACGAATTAGAAAGTGGGGAATAACTCTTGGAAGAAAATATGTCCTATTACCTTAAAATATGAGATTATCTCCTAAGAATTTTACAATATTATGTATCGTATAAATGTTTGTTGTTAAGAAATAACATTATTCAATAAAATAAGCAGAACATATTTTGCAAAATAAACCAGGAAATAAATGATATGCCAATTTCGAATAAAAGATAATTTATTTAAATAATTTAATTACTGATACCACTATAGTCGTAAGAGTAATCTAGGTTAGGAAACTGCGCTATCATTTCTTTCTGAACAGCCATCGGGCTGCCTTCGGGGCAGTTAAATACCGTGGCAAATTCCTCACTGTTGCTCAAAAAGTTCTGGACCCTGAGCGGAGGAGGAAGATTTCCCGTTACATATAAATCTTCCATGAAATCAAGCGGGGAGTACTCTCGGCAGTATTCTGAAATGGTAAACGTTTTCAATAAATTTTCAATATCCTTTCGAGGATGCAATAAACTTTATATAACAAAAACGGTATTATAGACCCAATATTTGTTTAGCAAAGTAGGCTTTAATTACAATGAGAAATTAAAAAATGCAATGCAACACAATATTACATTTGTAAAAAAAAATCAACTTAGGTAGTGCCTAAAGGAAATAGGACACCCTGTATAGCCAAAAGTAAATTTTAAATACGATTTGGAGAAATTGTTAGTACGACTTCTATTTGGGGTGTTCCAAAATTCACGCAAGATTTGAATTTTGCCCCATTTGTACCGTAAAGTGTCGCCAACCAAAAAAAATACAGCTTGACAGCTGACTGTTCAAGGTTATTAAAAATGGAGCGCTACACAAAAGAACAACACGGTTTCATTGTTGAGCAATATTTTTAAAAGTGTGAAGGGGTGGCAGCTACAGTTAACAATTTTTATACAAAGTATGGTCGGAATAATGATTTTACTTCCGCTGTGAAGAGATTAGTTGAAAAATTCAGGGAGACTGGAGTCCTTCAACGAGTCGTTCGACACAAAGTATCGAAGCAGTTCGTGAGAGTGTTGCTGAGAGTGCAGGAACATCAATTCGGCTCCGTGGTCAGGAACTGGACATTTCGAGAAGCTCTCTACAGCGTATTCTCATGAAAGATTTGCATCTTCATCCTCACAAAGTTCAACTGACTCAAGAACTGAAGCCTACTGACCATGCAGAGAGAAGAGAGTTCGTTGAATGGAATTGTGGAACAAGTGGATGCTGATTTTTCCAACAAAATCATCGTCAGGAATGAGGGTCATTTTCATCTTGATGGCTTCGTTAATCGACAAAATAGTTGCACAAAGTGATTGTTGAGAAACAAATGCATACACAACGTGTCACTGTTTGGTGCGGATTTACTATCGCCACATGATAATCCAGTTTTTTGTGCCTAAATTGCAAGATAGGATGTAGACAACATGTGATTTCAACAACACGGTGCCACATGCCATACAGCCGAAGAAACAGTTCAATTACTGCACGAGTCATTTCCTGGTGGTGTAATTTCCCGTTTCGGAGAATGGGCCACCCAGATCATGCTATTTAACACAGTTGGACTTATGTTTGGAGTTTTCTGAAGCCTATAATGTTTATTCCAACAAGCTCACAACCACCCACGCCAAGAAGGAGAAAATTGAGCACTGTATCAATGAAATTCAGTCACATATACAGGGTGACCCATTAAGAATGGAAACACTCACATACAAAAGTTGTTTATGGACCGATTTGAACCGGTTTTTTTTTAAAGATAAATCTCCAAAAGCTCTATCTTGATGCAAAATTTGAAGACGAATTTTGATTTTCAAGGCCTACGAATTTTTTTTTAAGTGAAAAATAACAAAATTTAGTTAGCGATTTTTTTATAAAAAATCTGACTACACCACTGGATTTAGGAACCCCTCAAATGCAGTTGTACCAATTTTTGCGAAAAAAAGGTTGCCCCTAAAAAAGTTATGACAATATCGGCATCATCAGTGTTTGCCATTGTCGGTGAACCTATTCTTTTATAAAAACCGAATAGAACCCAAAGGGGAACAGAATTAAATAACACACACTGGTTTAATAATTATTAATAAGAATCATAAAAACCAGTATACACAAAATAAACAACAATTACTCTAATATAAACAACAATTGATAAAAAAAATAATTATTAAAAAATTACATTTTTAAAAATGAAAAAAGAGTCTGTCAAATTGATTTACACTAATCACGTCATTAAATTTAAATTTTTGTAGCTTCCACTAATCCTCCATTTAATTCTATATATTTTTTATAACGCTTTTTTATATTTTTTACAACATTTCATAATTGATGCGTGTTAATCTCCTCACATGCTTCCCTTATTCTAGTGCACAATACCTCAATACGGTTATTTGGCAGTGTCTTAGAAACTTTGGACTTAATAAAGCCCCACAGAAAAAAATCAAGTGGGGTAAGGTTCGGAGATCAAGGTGGCAATGAATTAATGGACTGTTTCGACCTATCCAATGATTGGGGAAATTATCATTAAGCCACTGCCTGATTTTTCTCGCATTGTGTATTGGACGTCCATCCAATTGAAAATGTAGGTTTACTCTTTCTTGTAATGGAAGATTATGCATTAAAAAAATTGTTCTGAAGGAAATGTAGAAATTGTTTGCCATTCATATTTCCTTGAAAGAAGAACTTACCAATGACTCTCTCGTTAAGTATCTCACACCAAACGTTAACTTTCTGTCTAAATTGTCTTCGGCAATTAGTTATCCACTCTGGATTTTCTGAAACCCAACACCGCGAGTTCTGTGATAATACAAATCCATTCGTCGTGAATGTGGCCTCATCGCTGAATAATATATATTTTTAAAAAAATTGGTAATTGAGATATTGTCCCTGTACCCAGAGACAAAACTCCATTCATTTCTCATTGTCGACTGGTTCCAGAGTGTGAAGAAACTTAGGTTTATAGAGTTTTATGTTATTTTTTTTTAGGCAGCGTTGGATACTTCTCTAGGTAAATTTAAATCTAAACTGGCAATCCTGAGGCTATTCTGAGGATTGTTTGTAAAATAATTTAAAATTTCCTGCTCGTGTTGATTGTCCGTTTTTAAAATGCATTTTGAAACAGCACCATATTCCATAAATTTATTGTTTATTTTAAAAACTGTGCTATGCGTAATATTAGGTCTATCTGGATGTCTGTTGTTAAAAATTATACACACCTCTCTTGACGTCCGATCATTTTCTTCAGAAAGGCGTACTATTTCAATTTTCTCATGTAAAGTTAAACTTTGGGCCATCGCAAAGAATTATGGAACTTATTTAACCATGCAAAAAAAATATTACAATGTGCCACTATTTGTGAAGTTTGACATTTGTTGTCTAAACTTCTATTTTTTACAGGCTGCCAAATTTTGTTCATATTATTTTTAAGCAACGTTATTTTCTGGAATATCGTAATATTTTTTTCAGAAAATTCTCCACAAAGAATTGGATTATGGTTGTAGAATCCAGTGGCTTTTTGAATAAAAAAATTATAAATGTAATTATTTTTGTATAAGAAGGTAATATTTGTAAGTTTTGGCATAATAACCACGAATTAATAATTTGAAGAACTTGTTGTTTATTTTATGTATACTGGTTTTTATGATTCCTATCAATAATTATTAAACCAGTGTTTGTTATTTAATTTTGTTGCCCTTTGGGTTCTGTTCGGTTTTTATAAAAGAATAGGTTCACCGACAACGGCAAGCACTGGTGATGCCGATATTATAACTTTTTTCACAAAAATTGGTACAAATGTATTTAAGGGGTTCCTAAATCCAGTGGTGTAGTTAGATTTTTTATAAAAAAAATCGCTTACAAAATTTTGACATTTTTCACTTGAAAAAAAATTTGTGGTAGACCTTGAAATTCAAAATTTCGTCTTCAAATTTTGCATCAAGATAGAGCTTTTGGAGATCTATCTTTAAAAAAAAACCCGGTTCAAATTCGGGACATAAACAACTTTTGTACGCGAGTGTTTCCATTCTTAATGGGTCATCCTGTATGTAAAACGGTCATGGAAATTTTGACAAAAGAGTATGCGCCAGCAATGCCGTGGGGGCCATTTACCCCATATGCTACTCCATACATAACCCTATACTGTATACTTTATGAATCAATTACAATTTTTTATTAAAAACATTCTTGCGTGAATTTTGGAACAGCCTTTTTTATATATATCACCCGAGTTACAAAAGAAATCTGTTTCAAATGGGACACTATATACAGAACAAGACACTTACCTTGTGCCGCTGCTATGAAGAATTCTTTATTTACTGGGTAATCGCTAACCATCCAGGGAAGGCTAGACACATTGGGTTTATCGAAACCCCCAAGTTCATTGAAGCAATTGAGAGTTAATTTAAAAGCAGTGTTGTCTACTATCATCTGGTTTATCCACAGATTTTGAGTAATCTGCAAAAACAGTAATGATATAATAATTCGGCAGTGAACTCATCAACTGATTCAGTTTGCTTTTACCAGACGTGCATATATTTCGTCTTAGCAAAGTACTAGAACGATGTATTACCGTACACCGATTTTAGTCGATTCTTGAAAAAAAAAAAATAAAATCACGACAAAAAACATTTTTAAGTGATTTTTTAGTATTTTCCCTAAATGAAAACACACNCAAATTAAATTTTTAAGTTTGCTCAATTAAATAAAACATCATGTATTCATGTACAAATTATCTAAAAACGCAGCTAAGAAGAATTTGCCTATGTTTATCGAGTTTCAAAATATCTGATTTATTTTTACTCTAGTCACTTTTTCAAACAATTTTCATTGAAATAAATATAAAAACAAAGAATTAAGCAAAAAATGTATAATATACATTTAGGAATGTGATTATTGTTATAGTTTTTCTAAGTAGACTTACAATTATAACTTAAAATTAAGTTATAATTGTAAGTCTAAAAGAATTTTTAACTGAAAGCAAAATAGCCAGTAGAGTTTAAGTTTTATAAGGGATTTGTTGTAACGGTGGTTGGGATCCCATTGACTCGATAAGGTAAATAAGCAACGGTATAAACAAGAATGAAAGAAGTTGTGCGGAAAATCAAAAAAAAATCAAGAGACAATATTTTGTATTACTTGGTGAGAATTCCATCATTTACATCTCACAGAAGTTTCTATGTGATGTTCATGGGAATTCATAATGCGATACATATAATTTTTCCGTGGAAGGTTTAACATTGCAAAATTTTCACTGCTTGTAAACATTTTAAGGCACCACAAGGTGTATTGATTTCCACAAAGTGGACTTGAATTTAACTTCCAAATGAAGTCACTTATATTTAAGAAGAGATAATAATAAATAATATTAATAAAATATAACATATATGTAACAAATTTAAATCAGATATGTTAATTAGAAAAACCATCTTAAAAGTATGATTTTGACACTGTCTGTTTATACGATGCAGTCTCAGGAATCTTTGGTTGCTTTACGACTAGTTTTCTGGGTTATCCTGTATATAAAATAATTACAGGATAAGCAATATAGTGTGGTGATTTAAGTGACAAAAAAAAACACATTTAGGTATCTCATTCTCAAAAAAAAAACGTTCAACATCAAAAGTAAGTATTCTACTTTGATTACCTGCAACAACTCCAGTCTTTTCAGATGTCGCAACGCTAAAAAGAGTAGAAGTGGTCGATTTGCTAATCGATGTACTATCGGATTCTAGATTGCTGGAATTCGCAAGATTTTGGTATTGGCATTGATTAAGTGCATCAGATAAATGCATTTTTCCATCACTGCTGGGGTTGGAAGAAATCCTTGATATATCTGGTGAAGGCTCCTTTTGACTACGCCGTTGGGGTGTGCTCGTAACTTTTGATTCTTGGGTATATCTAACTTCAGAAGCATTCCTCTGTTTCTTAGGGGTAAGTTTTATCCTTTTGCACGGCGAGGACATGGTAAAAAATTCTTACTTATATGAGAATCTCTCGAAACTTATACGTAGGTACTTTCTAAATACTAAACACTACACAACTTATTATGTCAACAAACAAAACAGTTTAGTATGAAAGCCATCACTCGATCGCTGTTCTAATTTAATTCTTGGGGTTCTAGATTTTGGCGGCAAGGCAAACTAAACTTCTTGACATTTGACAGCAATTAACGATTTCATTGCTCATATATGGATAATAGTCGTCTATTGGTCAATGTTTCTCCAATAAGAAATCACCATATTAGTATTCATAAATTCAAATGTTTCTGCGCTCTTTTATAACACATTCGAAAAATGTATATTATTGACTTATTGGCAATATTGGCATAGGTTGCTTAGAAATTTTACCAGCCTTGAGTATATGGGTTACATACTCTTATGTAATATACCAGTTAAAATAAAATAATAAGAAAATTGATGATGAGATCATTTAAATGTAAAATTAAAAGAGTATAAGAACCTGGGAAAGAAACATTATAGCATCTACATCCTTATCAATTTTTTTCTTATTTCAATGCATTCATGCCATTTGATTTTCGGAATAGACTCAGACAAATAAACTTAGGTATTACGAGTTTGAAATAATAATGCAATGCTAAACTTTTCGTCTATGAATGATCCCAAATAAAGATTACAGCGCGCGAAAGCGTTGAGACAGAGGTTCAAATCTTATATATAAAGAAACACAATAGTAAAATAAACGCAATGAAAATAAGGTATGTTTGAGAAGATAGGGAGACAAAGTGGCACAGAACAAGAAACTAAACAATAAGAGAAATGTTAAAACAAAAACCAATAACGAATAAAATAATAAAGAGGCAGCTGAACCCTATGGCAGGGTACAAACAGCGCCATTAATAACGGCTGATTCATCTAATCTCGCAGCTAAAAGAAGATATAAGTAGCATGATCAAATATATAATAATATTTCTATTATTTATATAGTCGATGTTAAACATCTGTCTTTAAAAAATGTAAATAAAAATTTTCAAAAAAAAACTATAAATTAAAAACGAACATTTCTTTGTAATTAATGGACCAAAGAGATTTCGTATTTTTTCTCGTTGACATAGACAAAGTAAAATACTTAAATATAGCAACTGCCAATTTATTTTTGTAAAAATTTACTGAAATTGAGAGTTCATCAGTAGATCAAATGAGAAATCAGTAGATCTACTGAAACATCAGTAGATTAATATATTATACATAGGGTGGTCTGTGATATATATTTTGTGTTATTATTATTACCTAACAATTAACATTATAATATTAACTTTTATCATACATACGACGATGGTATGACATCATAATGCATAGGTAATCTAATAAAAATTTTTGAATGTACCTTTATATTTTTTGTCGTAAACTGATAAAAAGTACGGTAAGAAGAATATATAGTAGTCATAATTGTTAAACAAACCAATTGTGATTTTATAGAAGAAGAATATAACCTTTACTTTAATTAAAAAGATAACCTTTAAATGACGCTACCACCTGTTATCTCGATTGTTATCACAACAACGTATTGTTATACCATATTTTACAATTAATATAGTGATTATCGAATACAGAAACAAATTTATTGAATAAAAGGTGACTAATCGTTAGATTTTAACTATTGTGATTCTAAGTACCAAAGATTTGACCAATTTCGTTCCAACCTTACAAAATGAATGAACAGAAGAGAGCTTTGATCCTAGTAGGAGGATACGGCACGAGGCTGAGACCCTTAACGTTAAGTAGACCCAAACCACTTGTGGAATTTGCAAATAAACCTATTTTACTTCACCAAGTGGAAGCTTTAGTAGAGGCCGGGGTCTCGGAAGTCATCTTAGCAGTGTCGTACAGAGCAGAGCAAATGGAGCATGAGATAAAATTGGAAGCGGAAAAAATGGGCGTGAACATAATTTTTTCTCACGAATCGGAGCCCTTGGGCACAGCTGGTCCTCTAGCTTTGGCCAAAGATATACTTTCGAGGAGTTCGCAGCCATTCTTTGTGCTTAATTCGGATATCATTTGTGATTTTCCTTTTCGAAATCTCTACGACTATCACATGAAACACGGCAAGGAAGGTACTATCGTTGTAACCAAGGTAGAAGAACCTTCTAAGTACGGCGTTGTTGTTTACGACGAGAATAAATGTATAGCTAGTTTCGTAGAGAAACCCCAAGAGTTCATTTCGAATAAAATAAATGCTGGTTTGTACATTTTGAACCCTAGTGTGCTAAGTAGGATAGAATTATGTCCGACCTCTATAGAAAAGGAAGTTTTTCCTTACATGGCATCTGATAAACAGTTGTTTGCATTTGAGTTGAAGGGGTTTTGGATGGATATCGGCCAGCCCAAGGACTTTCTTACGGGCATGTGTTTATACTTGCAATATTTGAGAATTTCGGCTCCAAGTAAACTGTCAAAGGGTGAGGGGATTGTGGGTAACGTTCTGGTGGATCCGACAGCTAAAATAGGTGCTAATTGCCGTATTGGGCCTAATGTTACTATTGGACCTGGAGTGGTAATCGAAGATGGTATGTAAATTTAAGATAATAATAATCTTTATTTGAAATAGGAAATATCCTAATATACAAAAATTTGTTGTCAAGAATGTCAACTCCATATAACTTTTTATAACGCAGTAAAATTAGGTAAACTAAATGAATTACATTAAATTCATTTAAAAACTATACCGGAATATAGTGTGAAAACCAACTTACATTATAATATACCTTTCTAAATCGACTTAACATACTCTAACTTTTCTTTTTAAATTCCCTCAATGACACAACATTCCTTTAGAGAATTAGATTGTGTTTATTAAAGTTTTTACGCGCACTACAAACCATATTAATTTTTTTTTATATCACGGCTGCTAAGTTTGTAAAATCGACTTGTCTTTTTAAATCTAATTTCTTTTCAGTGCGGCTAAATGCTCAAGTGAATAAAAAAATAACATTATGTTTTTGCTAGGCGTTTGTATCAAACGGAGTACCATCCTAAGAGACGCGATAGTCCGTTCGAACTCTTGGTTGGAAAGCTGTATCATCGGCTGGACCTGTTCCATTGGACGATGGGTTAGAATGGAAGGCATCACCGTTCTGGGCGAGGACGTGATCGTGAAAGACGAGACTTACATAAACGGGGGTCAGGTGCTGCCTCACAAAAACATAACGGTGTCCGTTCGAGAGCCCCAAATAATTATGTAGTGTTTGGTTTTTATCTTCATCATTGCTAGTGTAAAATATTTTATATTTTATTGTTTTTATTTATATAATACATATTTATATAAAAATTAAAAGAAAACTGACATCTTTCATTTATACAGGGTGTTGCAAAATAGCAAACTTACTTATGAGATAGTATGAGGTTCCCGGCTAAGGTGCGAGTCCAATATAATTCCTTAGAATTTAACTGTTGCTGAAGAATCAAACTCTTCGTATCTAGTAGACAAAAATGTAGATTTTGCATTGTTTAAAGTCAGTTTATTTGTACTGAACCAATTTTCAAAGTTACTTTGTTGGTAACTATTTCGAAAAAGAGATTGTATCACTACAATTAACTGTAGTAGTGACACCAGCAAATAAAATGACAATACTATTTGGTTCACAAGTAGGTAAATCATTTATATTTATTAAAAAAAGTATAGGACCTAAAATGGGTCCTTGAGGCACCCCATGTTTAATAATTCTTAATTCAGATCGGTATCCATGATAGTTACATACTGTTCTCGATCAATAAAGTAAGATTTTATTAAATTAATACTGTTCTCGTCAAAATTTTAATATGTTAATTTTTTTAAAAGAATGGAATGAGGACATAGTCGAAGGACTTGGCAAGATCCATAAAAACAATTTTCAAAACCCTTATTAATTACTTGTGTACGTTTATTGATGGCTAGTGTTGAATAGTTATTACAGAAGCCTATAATATGGAACTATTTGAGATTTTAAAAGATATTCGAAAAATTTTAGCTAGAGAAATTGGACGGTAGTTTGTAACATCCTCAGTTGACATTTTTTTAAAGATTGGTATAACCTTTGCCAGTTTTAGAACCGTTGGAAACATGTTATTGATAATGCACGTTTATTAATTTTGTTATTTTTGCTTTTACTATTCTTTAATTTGCTAATTGTTGATAGCACCTCATTGTAGGTAGTTTCATAGGTTTTTTATTTAAATTATTTACCTTGTAGTGACTTATGCTGTTCAGAGTAATATGGTACCTACCTATTTAAAATGCCAGTATGGCTAAAACCACACTCATCCGTCCATAGCACTTTGTTAATAAAGTTGGGATTCGCTGCACTTTGGTTTTGAAACCAAAATTCAAGATGACTGGGAAAATCAGTTGTTTCACTCCAACGTTCGAATGTTCCGAGTTTTGCCGGCATGTTCCCGGTCAGAAAATGTGATGTGAATTAGCAGGAGTTAGGGGATAATTTGCTTATCTTTTAAAAGGTCATGTAATATATTTTTTATTAGACTTTCCAAATACGTAGTTAAAATTAATGACATTATAACTGAATCACCCTGTAGATGACGCCATGATCGGAGATATGATTTTTGTTTGTAGATGCTAGCAATTTTTCTAATAGGTTAGGATTAAGCAAAAAATTCGAGACACCTTTTTTGTTGTAAAAGTATGAAAGTAATAAAAATTTTTAAAAATCCATTTGCATTCTACTATTTATGACAAAAACGTCGACTGACTCACGCCTAACTATAAAAGTTGACTTTATACTAAAAATACAGCTCTTTATCAACGTACAATAACTGCCAAATTTTAAGAACCTAACATTGACTGTTTCATATTTATATCAAATATATATATTTTTAAAAATTTTCAACACCCTGTATCCCCTCGGAATCTAAGCGTTTCCGGCCACATGTTTATAGGAACTTTTTTTCTATAAAACCATAAGAAATTGTGGCCTGAATTTACGTTCCGTAGTTAGCAAACATCCTGTATATTGCACTGAGTAAACGCCCACAGGTTAGAAAATAAATTTTATCTTATCCTGATTCAACTACGACATACAGGGCGTTACCTTTAACAGAGATTAAAAGGAAATCTAAATATTCTCTATCCAATTTTGATTAATACTTAATACTGCAAAATATTCATAGCCTTATACAGGGTGTTTATTAAGTACTTGTACCAACTTTAAAGAGTGAATCTATGACTAATTATAAAATAAAATATTCATATGAATGCAATGACTTGGTTCTTGAGACACAAGGCGTCAAAAACAAAATGATTATATTTTTGTACAATAACATGGCAATTTAACGAAATTCGGGAGTATTGATGATCTCTCAAATATTTACTTAGTTCTTTGTTTAATGTTAGAGGGCGCCGCATACAGTGTTGTATCTGGATTTAAATAACCATAAGTTTTTTGTGCCGCACTGTATATCATTTGACTAAACATACCTATTCTCCATTCAATTTTATGTACAAGAGGTACTCTATGTATTTGTCGCTGAAAGCAGTCGTTTTCTAATAAAAACGGGTTTGAAGTTAAACTTGCGTTGGAATTTTGTAAGTTGAATCATTAAGAGTTTTTGGAAAACAAGTGAGAAAATGTGTCTTTTATTGATTGTATTGCGATGTGACGAACTTTGATTATTTACAAGAATAAGACTAAACAACTTCTACAAATAAGTTAATAACATTTACATTTACAACAATTATTGCTGAAACAAAATTTTTATCTTAAAATTAGTCAAAGATGCACTCTTTAAAGTTTGTACTTAATAAACACCCTGTATACAGGTTGATTCACTTTTTATGATTAGGACTTTAACCATGGATAAATCTCTTGAAATAATGTCATTTTGAAGTATACACTTTTTCTGCCAAATAGTCCAGACGGTATCTGTTGCAAAAAGTCCATATTTGGGTGAATCATATATCCACAAAGATTTTTGTCTTTTTGGCTTTCAAATATCACTAGAAATGAAAATGATTCTATGCGAATAAAAAGAAACGTGGGTTTAACTTTTGGCAGCACAATATGTTAAAAAAATTCCAAAAATGTCATATTTTTCTTCCTATTATGTATCATTTCAAGAGTTGATTTAAGGCGAAAATGGAAAAGGAATAAAATGTTTGTAAATAAATTTTTTACAAAATATGACTAGTTACAAATTGAATGAATTATGATTATTATTGTAAAAATCGAAAAAATCGCCAAAAATGGGGTTAAAAAACATTGCATTTTAGGGAATTTTTTTGGGGTCTTTAAATTGGGTATAGGACCTTCATACTTGGCTCAAGAAAACTTGATGTTATGTAGAATCATCACACCAAATTTCATCAAAATCGGTTTGGTAGATTTTGCAATCCAAATTTTGAAAAAAAATTTGCAAATATTCAAAATTTTGCACAGCAAAAACCAAGACCCTTAGATACTTGAAAATTTAATCACATATAGAAGGGTTCTCAAGCTTTCAAGCGCTTTTTGAAAAATTCGAATCAGTCAATTAGGAGAGATCTGGCACAACATTGGTTGAATTTTTGGACTTGTAAACAATTAGAACTTTGTAAATATACAATCAAATCAAATTTTTTAAAGCAGGTTTTAAAAGTTCTTGGAAATATGCTTCTTTAAAAGAAAAACAGATCGATTGGTCAATTAGTTACGTAGTCATAGCCGATCAAAGTTAACCGTCATTTACACTAAATGTACAGGGACATCCGGTCTAATTTTTCGAAAAATACCAAATATTCAAGTGAGAAATTCAAGAAAATCATACATGTATCTATTTTTTTTAAGGTCGTATTTTTCGATTTTTACAATAATAATCATGATTCATTCGATTTGTAACTAGTCAAATTTTGTAAAAAATTTTATTACAAACATTTTTTTCCTCTTTCATTTTCACCTAAATTCAATTCTTGAAAAGATACATAATTAAATAGAAAGAAAAATATGACATATTTCAAATTTTTTTAACATATTGTGCCGCCAAAAGTTAAGCCCATGTTTTTTTTATGCGCATAGAAAAATTTTCATTTCTGGTGATATTTGAAAGCCAAAAATCCAAAAATCTCCGTNATAAATAATAAATGTTAATGATGATTGTTAAGTATAATAGTATGTTTATATTTCGCATTGCAATACCAAAATTATGACTTTTTTAAGTTTTAGAAATTTCTCGAGAATTCGAGAATTCCCGGGAATTCCTAGTCGAGAATTCTCGAGTCCCGAGAAAAAAAATAGGCCGAGAAATCAGAAACCCTACTAAGGAACTACAACGTTGATGGGTTTTTATTGCATGAATAGTTCAAATGGTTATTTAGAAAGAAAAACCACGGAGTGTTATTAAATTAGAGGGTGGAAATTGGAGATAGGGGTGAAAATGCAACTCATATGGTTTTTTGAGTATATCTCGAAAACGAAAATGTCCTAATACGAATTTTAAAATAAAAATTTCAATTCTGACTTTTACTTTATAGGTATAGCTACTTCCGACCTCAAAAATAAAAATTTTGATTTTAAAATTTGTATTTGTATGACTTTATTTGAGGTTACAAATAGATTTGTTCTATAAAAATGTTGTGTAAAATAATAAATGGTACTTCTCTCTTGAGTATTTTCGTGTTTTTTTAATTTATGAGCACCCTGTACATCTAATCTAAGATGTTTGTATGAGTCAATTTTTCGAGGGGCAGAACTTTTTATACAGTGACATTTTTCGATACAGTCAAAAACAAAAGAGTTTCTCCTCTTCTCAACTTCATCCATGAACACACTTTATATATACATTATTAATAAACATAATTGTACTTAAATTCTCAAGTTTTTACTAAATTATTTTATTGAAAACGTAGAAAAAAATCAAAAAACCTTATTTTTTGCTTTAAAATTGTTTATTAACGATTTTTTTGCATAAAATTTTCCTTTTATATTTTTTAAATAAGCCATTTCGATGAGAAATTAAATTCTCTACAAATTTTTTCCTATGAACTATACCGAAATTTTGCCTTGTTTTCGTGCTATATTTAAAAAACTGCATAAATGCTTTTTCACACCTATTTTCAATTTCAACCCTCTAATTAATAGCACCCCGCGGCTTTTTCATTTTTAATGACCTTTCGAACATGTCATGTAATGGAAATACTTTAATATCTTATTTCCTTCCTTTTTTGCAAAAAATAAGAATTAAAACGTATAAGGGTAAACGCTATGAAAATAGAAAAATTGGCTAAGTTTGAATGGCCATAAATCAGTCAATTTTCATCCAAAAATACTCTACAAACTCTTGTTTTGAAGGAAATTTTATCTACTTTTTTTTCTATGAAGCAATGACCTATCTTTACTCAAAAAAAACTAGAGGCAAGAAAGTAAAAAAAATCAGAAAATCGAATTTTTTGCTTTTTTTCAAATTGTTTATTAACGATTATTTTGCATAAAATTTTCCTTTTAAATTTTTTAAATAAGCTATTTTGATGAGAAATTCAATTCTCTAAATTTTTCCTATGAAATTTTGTTTCGTTTTCGAGCTACAATTAAAAAACTGAAAGGGGTGTATTTTCACCCCTATCTAAGCATTTGAACGATTCATGCAATAAAAACCCATCAACGTTATAGCTTCATACCATATGACATAATCAATAGCCTATAAAGTATTTAAATGTAACTAAGTCAGATAGTACTGATTGTGATATAGATGTATACAGGGTGTGACGTGTATAATATATAAAAATTAAACTACAGCTTCCTAATGATATTTGTAATAGAAAAGTCTTATACGAAAAAGTTCTATCTTCGCGTTTTTTTTGTAAATTAAACTTCATTTATTCAAGGGAAATGAAGTCCGACCCTGTGTTATTTATTAAAAACTTTGAAAATGCTTTCATGCGACCCGAGATGCAACCTTATAATCTAAGTTGGTATAATCTAATACTAGTAATACTAAAAGAAGGTTAGGTTACATTGTCAAAAAACTTATGCAGTCAACTGATTTTGTATTTGTATTGAATTCATTATTCAGTTAATTATTCGTCCATCGACCCATCGGTGTTAAAAAGTGAAAGTAATTTTAATAAAGAAGTAAAAAATAAGAATAGCTGATTATATTAAAAACGAGATTCTTATTTCTTACTTTGCTTAATTTTTTAGTTTGTGCACAAACTAGTTTTACAATGGACCGAGAAAACAATGCATTTACTATTTCCGAACGTGTCGATATGGTGTTAGTGTA
>NW_019416492.1:100736-101815 GCF_000390285.2 Anoplophora glabripennis
AGGAGGTTTATCTGATTTGGAATTGACGAACAAATATTCATAAAAAAATTAATATAAGCTTATTAATATGAAGAAAATCCTCAAAAAAAATTATGACTAGTTTGGATACCTAAGAGACGAGATATTAATAAAATAATTTTTCACGATTTAGTACAGAGTCTTATGAGAATGCAGATTTTTTTGTTCTTTCTATTTAAAATGCGCAACAATTGACGAACAGTTTCCACAGCAAATTGTATAAATAGGAAACCGATTTCTAAGGAACCGTATGACAGTTCGTAGAAATCGATTAGGTACCTACTTGTAAGATACATAATTTATAATAATTCTCCTTCAAACTGCTGTCGTTGACTAACTTAACCTCCATATGCGTGAGAGCGGCAACACCGCGGTTCTCGAAGTAGCATATTATTTGAAATTCGCAGGTGTGACATATGATGTATATTTCAAGCTTAGGCATCCAAATAAAGCCGGCCAAGTGCAACGTTGCCAAATCTAAAGGTTTATTACTTTAGTCACTACCAAATCTACCGAAACTCTCGTTAGACTTTAGTCGTACCTCCGTACCCGATAAACCTCCTTAAATAAATATAATGGAAAGTTGTTCAGTCGAATGAGGAGTTCACTTTTAGGAAGGTTGCAGGAGGTGAAATTGAAAAAATTGAAGGGATATGAAAAAATTCACATGTTATATCATGTCCAAAAAACAATAACCCAATGACACTTTCTGACTATCGTCCTATTAGTATCCTGCCTACTTTGTTCAAAGTACTAGAAAGAATTGTCAATGATCAGCTTAATACTTATACAGGGTGTTCCTAAATAAGTGTCACAACGGAAAACTGTAAATTCCTCTTGAATAAAGAAACATAATTTTCCTCTTCCATTTTTCTCTCCGGGCTTTCGTTTTCGAGATACAGGGTGTCAAAACTTTAATTTTTTTTTAGTTTTTCGCCAATATCTTAGGAATCGTTTGAACTACAGGACTGAGCTTTTGTACACACATTACCACTATTAATAGCTACTTTTTCGCACCCTTCTCGAATTCATTGGACGTGCCAGTGGTGGAGATTTTAAGG
>NW_019416492.1:103287-105604 GCF_000390285.2 Anoplophora glabripennis
GCCACTTTCACCCCCAAGCAAGGGTAAGCATCACCCCAAAATATTTAAATGGCATTGGGGGTTGAGTAATATTTCTTTTGAAAGCTCTTACAATTCTCTTTACAACATACTTTAAATTTTATAGTTCCGCCCAATACTTTGAAAAAAAGTAAGCAACTAAACATAATTTAAATTTTTAAATGTAAATTTTTTTCAAAGTATTGGGCGGAACTATAAAATTTAAAGTCTGTTGTAAAGAGAATTGTAAAAGCTTTTAAAAGAAATATTACTCAACCCCAATGCCATATAAATATTTTGGGGTGATGTTTACCCTTGCTTGGGGGTGAAAGTCTCGGAGTCAAAAATACCAGCAAAGAATGTCCCCTTTAATCTAAAATCGACGGGTCTGAGCGTTTTTTTACAATCTTGACGCAGTTCCTGAAAATGGCTCTGTTTCGTTTTCATTTGGCCACCCTGTATTTTATCTGTGTGTTCTGTTGGTCATCTTGTTTTTTTTTTTCACAGCTTTTTCTGGTATATCCTTCCGATGGATGGCCCCAAAGCAACCCCATCAGTTCATTTTTGATCATGTTAATTACACGTGTATGTATGAGTGTGGTAATGGCTAGGTGGATATTTCTTTTAATACCTCTCGCACGTATATTTATATTACCACAGTGTTCTGAATCCGTTTAAGGTTTTCATGTTATGTACGGACGGTAATAATCAAAGATAATAAAAAAATAAAACTTACGTTGAAGAAAACTGTACTGCCTTGGACATTATAGGTGTAGTTGGCGTAGATAATTAGCAGATCCTTGGTGTACGTCATTAAATCCTGGTAGTACTGCTTCTCCCGGATAGTTCCATTGGTCACCACGTTCGCCAGTTCTCGACTGAGGTGCATGCCGATCGTGGCGAAACTGATATGTTTCGGTACCCTTAACGCGTATTTTTTGATGAAGGCCGCCTGAGCAACTGTGGAATAAAAAACGGCTCAATTTGAGGTATTCTGAATGGGTTTTTCACGATGTTACGTTTCAGACTGTACTTACCGATAACGTTTCTAGCTTCGAACAATTTCGGTCTGGTGGAGAATGGGTCCACAAAATATCTCAGCCTGAAATAAAAGTTATGGAGAGTTACAATGCACTTTACACATTTGAAACTGTTTTCTGTACACAATAAATTAATGTAAATGAAAATACATGGCACATTGTGTAGAATTACACGTGTTTGTGTTTGATTTTGTTTGTATGTTTTCTTTGTACAATGTTTTGTTACTTTTTGTGTTGTACTATTACATTTTAAAATGTGAATTAAGAAGTATTAAACATAGGGTGTCTCAAGGATCCATTTTAGGTCCTATACCTTTTTAATATACAGGGTGTTTTGCATAAGAGGTTTAATGCAACTTACCTTTACACTAAACTCCGCTCTGTGTCGGTCCTTATGTGAAACACCCTATATATAAATGATTTACTTATTTGTGAACCAAATAGTAATGTCATTCTATTTGCTGATGAAACTACCACAGTTAATTGTAGTGATACAATATTTTTTCCAAAACTGTTGCAGCAAAACAACTTTTTAAAATTGGTTCAGTACAAATAAACTGACTTTAAACATTGCAAATACTCAATCATTACATTTTTGTCTTCGTAGATGCGATACTAATAATAATAATTTTTATTATCTCCAATTTGAAGTACAATCGCACAACATTTTACAGTTATTGTTTTTGGAAATAAAAGGTTAATATATCAGCTTACTGAACTGGAAAATCAGGAGATGTTAAAACCTATACAATTCTAAAATATTAGATACTTTAGATGGCTGAAGTAAACAAAATATATGTGCATGTGTGGTAATGGTGAAAGGAAAGAAAAAGAGAATAGAAACATGGAGAAAAATAATAATAAAATAGAAAATTTTGTAGAAAAGGATGAAAAGTAAGAAAAAGTTATAATAATAACAATAATAATTTAAAAATATGGGATCATTGTGCAGATAACAGTTTTGATTGCAATTTCGCTTTAAATAAATTGCAGGTCACAGAAAGATCAATAACGTTCTGCTTATTAATACATGAACTATATTATAACTAAACGAAACAGGAATAAATTTCCACTTCATCTTTTATATGGAGATCTTCACCAATAGCTCTACTATAATCATAAATTAAAAAATTATATTATTAATAATAATATCAGAACTTTAAGAATTGTATTTACAATAATATTAAGTAACAGAAAAAAAAACAAAGTGATCTATTTACACGTACATTCAACCACTACATAGCTGGACAACTGTAGTCTCTAGCGTCATTCGCCACGTG
>NW_019416492.1:106738-136448 GCF_000390285.2 Anoplophora glabripennis
CGTGAAATTAACAATACCCCGAGCATCTTAGAAAATGTCTTTAATTCTTTGAGGAACAGGTGTGAAAAGTGCTTGGAACAAGGAGGGGGACACTTTCAGCAGCTGCTTTAATTTATTGTTATAACAAGGAGGGGGACACTTTCCGCAGCTCCTTTAATTGTTTGTTATTGTTATCACGATTATTCTTTAAAATAAAGTTATATAGTCATTAACGTTATTGAAACTGACAGCTGCTATACAGCTCGTTTAGAGATGAGGTTAAGTTGGTCGCTATAAGCTACTCCCTACGTCCAATGTGTCAGAGCCAACTTCGACCACGTTTTTATTTGAACGCTCATTATAATAAGTATCTATTAAATTACGTTAAATTTGCTCTTACTTTGTTTTGTTGTAAGGAAGTCGTTTTTTATTTACTTTAAATTAATACCCGTCTTGTTCTTATCCCAAAAACCTTTGTACTATCTCTCACACTGACATCAGACCCTACCCGCGTACTATGCAACGCGTACATTAACCGCGACGGCGCAAACTAAAACACTAAAACTATAAGCAGCTTTGAGTCGGCCTCAGTTCCCTCCTAGGCTTGTAGGCAAGTGTGACGCGCCTACTAGCAAAAAGAGTTAGAGTATACTTTTTTGTTAGAAGAAAACGATGCTGTTGCAAGAAGACGATATCAGATGATTTTACCGACTAGCAAGTACTAAATAAAAATAAGTTTATAAGATTGTTTCAACATTTAAGAGGGGCTTTGTCCGCCACTACTGGTACAAGTACTCAGTACTCATAGATTATCCACAATGTTTCAAGTATGTCATATGCCGTAAAAAATCAGGCGAGTAGATTATTTACTTATTTTTGTGTATCTCATTTATCATTAATTATTTATTTCTGTTTCATAGTTTATGTTATTTAAAAGAATTAAAGTTTTTCAAAAGTGATATATTGTAAATAGTGCAAAAAGAACTATTTTACGTATTTCTGAATTTACCTGAATGAAATTAATTATGAAATTATGAAAACATAGACATGATGCGGATTTGTTGTTTATTTTAGATTTAATTAGTGGTCTCGTATATTATTGGTAATTATTGTCACAGTTACTATTTAATATTGTCCGCGTACAAATAGGCATAAGCCTTTATTTCATATGTAGCCCCATCCAATTAGTTACGAAGATATTACAATAGTTGTCTTTCTGATATCACTGAGGATTTGTGCAAATCTCTTAGTTCATTTAAAACACATTGATATACGATTTAGTAAATTGTCCTTCATTATCATTTTATAACTTCGACCTACGGTATAGTCTTTCCGATATCAATTGAAGAACCAAGAGGTTGACAGTATGTACCAGGTTCGGTCGCTGACGCAAGAATGCGAGCGAGGGCAAACGAAATACAAGCACAGCTGCATTGAGCCACTGGACAATAAATCTCAGCTGTTGACAAGTGGTTGACAAATTGCCCAGCAGTGCAGTGCAGCAATGCGGAATTTGGTGTGATTCAGGCAATTTTAAATTTATTATAGGCACTTTCTATTAATCATTGATATTACAATTGCGAAACGGAGAAATAATATTATTACATGGCATTTTGGAGACCTTTTGAAACGGAACAAAACGAAATTTACCATCAATAAAATAAAATTGTTTAATTTAAATAATTATTAAAATATGTTGTTGGCCAAATGAACATATAATAGAAATTTTCTACACATTATATACAAATTATTATAATTTTTTAGAAAACTTATTTATTGACGCCTATGAAAGTAATTAAATTTTATTGCCAGGTGTTTTTTATATGTTCAACTGTTTCCGGAAAGACTATACATCGGATTTAGTTACAATCGGTCAAATAATACTGGAGTTATTTAAAGCACTAAGAATTGAAGATTTGACTTTTTTTATTTGAATTTTTTTTGGAGCACGCACCCTGCCATTAACTTGAGTGTGGCAAGAGGTGTACCTACTACCAGAACTGTGTTATAGGATCAAGGTCGAAGCAGAAACAAATTAAAGGATCCGCCGTGTCTGGCGGAGATAATTGAAGGGCGTTCAAATTCAATTTCACAAAAATCGCTACAGTTTTTGCGAAGCGAGGCCGAGCCGCGAAATAATACAATAATGACAAACTTCCAGTCACTTTCATTTCTCGGGGGGGGTGGGCAAAAACCGGTGCGAAACAATTTTCATCAGAGATTCTTCGAGTGTAATAATATAATCTTAATTTTTTAATGATCTTAAAACGGGCAAGAGCAAAAACATGAAAATTACAAGAATTTAATTTCTGATGCGAAATAACTTTTATAAGAAAGGGTGGGAAATGAACAGCAATTAAAATTCAACATTCTTTTGTGCGCCCTTCCCACTTAGCTGATTGGAAACAAGAAATATCAAGCTCGTTAACTTGAACGGCTCGAGATGAAATTTTCTCAGGTTCCACGATCGATATGATTCCGCCCGGATTCAAATTTACTGCTGGAAATATCTTTTGTCAATTAGCTCCAATTAAAAGACGTCCGTCGCGAACTTACGGCACGTGCACGATTGGATAACAATAACGTATTTAATATCCAAAAAAAAAGTATCAAATTACGCTAAAATACCTTCAATAGACAACTAAAACTGTCAAAAACAATTTATGGATGAAACATGATTATTTTTATATCATTAATAATTTACTTGTTATAAAATTATAATTAATTACCTCAGGGTTCAAATCTGGGCCCACTTTTATTCTTAATTTGGTTTCATGATCTTGACGTTTTAAAAATATCACTGTAATCATTTGCGAAGCTTTAAAAATCTTTTATCTTCTATCTACTGTCAAAGGTGACAGCTTTTCGCATTTTATACAGCGAAAATTTGACTTTTAACATACAGGATGTGCCATTTAACACTCCCGCTGCTAATATCTCCAAAATTAAGAAATTTATTTTAATTCCGGAAACTGAGGTTGTTAGGTCCCTCGAATAGCTTCAAATTGTAGTTAGAACTGTTAGTTCAAATCTTTCTGTATAGATGGCGTGGCGTTACTAAAAAATTTTTGGATCTCTGGAGGGTGGAAATGCAGTCCATCTGGAAGATCGTTANTTACATGTTCAACTGACTTCGGAAAGACTATAATGGATTGTCATTAGTAAATTATTATTATTATTATAAAAAAATATATTTTATACTTACAAAGAGGCAGGAGTAGCTTCTGTACCAGCCAGAGAATACACGATTCTTCTGTAATTCCTCAAGGATTCCACAACGTTCGCCTGATAATCATTCTCCGTTAAGGTGAGGACCTGATTGTTATTGATAGCGGCGGTATGGTCCCCAGTCGTTATCATCCCCAAGGAAACTTTTTTTAGCCTTTCCTGCAACATGTCCTTAGTGGCGTCCTCCAATTTCGAATTTTGTATCGACTCCGTCAGTTTCTGCTTGAGTTTTTCGAAAAAGCTTTGGACTTTATAGGTCGCAAATGTCTGGTCACCCGTCACCTTGTAGGTTATGACGGAAACAGTATTGGGCATGATCTGCTTGGCCAAATCCATGCAGTACATCTCGCGGTCCTCCCGTTCCTTCGAAACGACCGTGTTCACGTAGAGTTGCAGCCTCGAGTAAAGCCAGAGCATGTCAAAAAGTTCCCTGGAAACAGTCAATTTGGAAATAAGACGTGGAGTATTGGAATGCCCTGTATAGTTGCAGTTAAAAACGTAACAAGGACACATACCATTTATTAAATTTATTCGTCAACATCTTGAACAGCGATTCCAAATAATTCTTGAAATATACGATAAGAGTTCTATCTGAAGCTCCTTGGAATGTTATCTTTCTGAAAATTGCTTCCCATTCAACGAAACTAGAATCGATCGCACTTTTTAGGCCCTCAATTGATGACATTCCATAGTCCTTGTCGATCAGCGTTTGCTGAATGTCATATTCCTCGGGCAAGGAACGCTTGAAAAAGGCTTAGTTAAACGAGGCGATGATTGGTCTGAATTTTTCTTACCTGGATCCAGTCCATCACGGAGAGTAGATTCTCTAGGTTTGTCTAAAATAGGTATTTATATTTTTATTTAAGACGGACTTTTTCGTAGTTCTGATAATATCAATAAAACAAAAAAGTGTCCCAAATAATTTTTTGTTGAATTTAAGAGTTGCTTTATTAAATAAAATTAGGTATAAGACATACTGTTTTGGTGCTAATTGATGTTATTAAAAAAATTCCATCAAAAACTGAATATGATAGCATGATATGATTTTATCACAAAACCAGCAAGTTCAAATAAGGGGAAATGCAACAGGCGCATAGTAGGCCAGTCAAATTGTTGAAAATACCTCGTTCTTTTGCCAAAATTTAGTTCAGTGAATAAAGACGTAAAAATTATGAAAAATTCCGTAGAATGGGTTCATTCAGCAAATGTTTTTTATTTGCTTAATGGAAAGATACTGCAATTTTAAGGTTTTCTGCAAAAAATTAGAATTTTATATCGCCTACAAATCATCCAAAAAAAATCATAAACTGACGCGCTGAGCATCCGCTGAATCGGCGGGTGTGACGTCACCGCATGGGAAACCGATGCCGCATACTTGCCTGTGTTGTCAGTCATTCGGGCAGTCGGGTTTTAGTTGCCTGTTAATTTGGATTGAGTACGTTAAGATACCGAATTTTGTTAGCAATATGGAAGACACAGAACAGAAAAAAAAATATAAATATTGTATTGTTCCCTAGTGTGAAGACACCTAAGAAAATAATAATGTCTCTGTAATTTTGTCGTGCGGATCTAAAATCAATAGTTTATTAGTCTCTACTTTTTGATTTGTTTTTTTTTAATATCTTTTATTTGAAAAATTATTTATTTTGAAAGCAACGTTAATTTAGATATGTAATAAACACTTTTGTATCCTCTAGAAACACTACACTAGTGTTAGTGTTTTTCCATTGTTGATTTTTTTGTGAATATTATACAGATACATATAGTATTTATATAAAAATACATAATAAATATTATATTATTAATATATTTATAAGATATTAAGTAGATTTTATGTAGTTTCCATGGAAATAAAAATAGTAACAAGAATTTAGCATTTGATTAGGTAAATCTTTGAAACCTGTAACAGAAACGGTTTCGTCCAATTAAACGCAAAATCCTTATTCTCATTTACTATTTTTATGGTACAAAAACATCAAAACTTTTGCTACAAACGTTCTTTAAAGAAGCTTTACACATTATTGAAACATACCTTTGCATTTTTACTCCTCTCATCTCAGCACTGATAAAGTCATAGTTTTTAATAAAAAAATCCATAACCATTAACAAACCGGCAAATTAGAAGAGTCTGCTTTTACGAAATTTGCTTCCATTTTTTAAATTTAATATGCACAAACGCTAAAACATTCTGCAGATGCAAAAACTTCAAGCCGGCTGACTGTCCCATGCGGTGACGTCATTGCATTGCCACGGATGAGACAAATATTCGAATTTTAAAAATCATATAGTTTGAAAACCGCTCAATGGATTGAGTTGAAATTTTTTCAGGATCGCCTAATCATGAGAAATACTTTGGGTATACAAAATAAGAACTACTTTACCCCAGCTGATTGCTAGGGCTTCATTTTCAAAATGGCGTCCAAAGTTTGCAAAAGACAGTTTTTTTCATTTAAAAATTAAACTAAACATTTTAGAAAAAAATGTTTAGTTTAATGTTAGTTAAAAAAATTGCATATTTTTTAAAACGAAAAAAGATTTTTTTATGAAACTTTCAAAATATGTAGTCTTTGGCAAGTAGAATAAGTCCATTTATGTAAAATTGCAAAATATTGGATAGTTTTTGCAAATATTGAGTTTCAATAAATCATAATGCACTTAACGTGACCCATCTTGAGCTTATAGACCCATCTTGAGCTTATAATTTTCGTTAAGAGTTGTAGTTTTCTGTGCAAATTATGCGAGTATTGCAAATAATTGGAATTATGCGAAAAATCTACAGAAACTTTGACTTCTTTTTTTGGGTCGAAAAATGTAGATCTTTTTCTTATCGTTGAAATTTAAACGGAATGGCATTATTGCCATTTGAAAGCTGACATTTTTTCACGAATTAAAAAAAAATGTTCTACGACAAAAAGGAGCCGAGATTTTTTTTTTTAATCGCTACTACCTCATTTATTTACACATGTTGTAATTGAATATTTTTACTTCAATAAAAAAATACTCTGCAATGACCGATCTCCTTTTTTTTACAGTAAACTTAATTTTGTTGCAACCCGTAAAATGCTTGTTCCACTCGGCACATTAATGAGCGGGGTAGGGGGAGAAAGACTGTGACGTGACTGTTGTATTTGTAGATCCTACTTGTGTACACAACGAACAACCTTTCAACAATTGAACAGGTATGCCGAGCACAAACTGAGAACGCTGAGATGTCGAATTGCAAGCTAATAAAACACCATTTGCTGGAAGTTTTACTTTTCCTGTTTAATTCAAAGTGCTGCTGAAAGTCATTAAGTGCTGTTGGAGACTTACGGTGCATATGCGTATATATATAACAATGTGTGAGTATTGGTTTTGACTTTTTAGAAGTGGTGATTCCGATACAGTTGACAACGAATGCCCGAAAAAGTTCGCAGATTAGGAACTGGAAGCATTATTCGACCAAGATTCAAGTCAAATGCAAGACGAATTGCTGAACCGTTGAATGTTGATCGCACAACAGTTTCCACATGTATAAATCCACTCGGTATGATCCAAAAGCAAGGAAACTGGTTGCAATACGAATGAAGTCGAGAGAGGTTGAAGGGCGATTTTTCACGTGTTGACAATTGCTTCAACGGCAAAAAGGAAATGGTTTTTTTGCATGGTATCGTCACTAGCGATGAAAAATGGATGCGTTATAATAATCCCAAGCGTAGAAAATCGTAGGGTTTGTCTGGTTATGCATCAACATCGACGGCAAGGCCGAATATGCACGGTCTGAAGCTCATGCTCTATATTTCGTGGAACCAGCTTGGTGTTGTGAATTATGAGCTGTTTCAATGACCGAAACCATAATTGGTGAACTCTATGGAACGCAATTGATGCGTTTGAGCTGTGCTTTGAAGGTAAAACGGCGGCGACTCGAACAAAGACACGATAAAGTAATACAGTCTCAAGCGTATTAATGCCCAGGAATTTTAAGGAGCATAACACGAAAATAATTTTTGAGGATTTTACTATCATTTTACTTTCACTATTAATACATATGGGGCATTCCACGCCAAATCGACCACTTTTAATCCTGACCCCTTTCGATTTGGCCGAAACTTTTTTATTACTTTCGCCCCTCCTTTGAGAATTTTTTCAAATTTTTTCACCAAACTCAAAAAAGATGAATTTTTGAAAGAATAACTTTTTTTTAAATAAGCATAACTTTTTCAAAAATTGAGTTATCGGGACGTTTTATTTTTTCAAAATTTTTGTTTTTAAATGTACTTCTTCAAAAAAAAATAGATCAAAATTATCTGAACCTATCCACTATTTTTTTCAATTTTCGAAAAAAAAACAAAATTTCTCGACGATTACCATATTTGAATTTTTTTTTCGTTTTAAAAAATTGACATTTTTTATAAATCCTCAAATTTTTTCAGTGGTGTTTTTCGTTTTCTATTTTTTTTATTGATTGAAAAAATTTTTTTTTTCAACACAATTTTGAAAAATTTTGAAAATTTATATACCTAGAATCCCAAAAATGAAAAAATATATATGAAAGAAATAATTGAAAGTGGTAAACATAAAAAAAGCTATTTTTCTTTTTGAAAAAGTTAAGAAAAAAATTGATCGTTTTGAATACTATTTTTATATTTTTTTTCGAAAAACAAAGAAAATGAAAAAAAAAAGTTATTTGGTCCATTTTTGGACGAATAGTGGGCTTTAAAAAAAGGCAACGCATTTGAACTAAAATAAATCATTTGGAAACCATCCTCTTTTGACTTTTTGAAATTGTCATCAATCGCTGCATAGAATTTTTTTTTGGGATTTAGATAAATTTTCAAATATTTTCAAAATGGTATGCGAAATAAGCTAAATTTGAAAAAAAATTTTTTTTTCGATCAATGAAAAAAAAAATAGAAAACGAAAAAACACCACTGAAAAAGTTCGAGGATTTATAAAAAATGTCAGTTTTTTATAAGAAAAAAAAAATATTCAAAAATGGTAATCGAGAAATTTTCGTTTTTTTTCGAAAATTGAAAAAAAGAAGTGATGATGGGTCCAGATAATTTTGATCTTTTTTTTCAAAAAGTACATTTAAAAACAAAAATTTAAAAAAAAAACATCCCGATAATTCAATTTTTGAAAAAGTTATAGTGATTTAAAAAAAAGCTATTTTTTTCAAAAATTCATCTTTTTTTTGAGTTGTGGGAAAAAATTTGAAAAAATTCTGAGAGGTTTTCAATGGGGTAGACAACAATAAAAAAGTTTCGGCCAAATCGAAAGGGGTCAAGGTTAAATAAAAGTGGTCGATTTGGGATGGAATGCCCCCACACACTAATATGTTGATGAAAATGTAATTATTCCAATTATTACAAAGCTTTAGAACCCTTTAGTTGTTTATCAAAGTAAGAATTAAATTCAATAAGTCTTAAGTCAATAATGATTAATAGTAGACAACAATAAGAAGTTAAATAACTGACTTGTCGCAACATGTTATTGTATTATTGATATTATCAGAGCTGTAGAAGAATACTAATAAAGTGTAAACATTTTTTTACAAATGAGAAATTTGTAAGGGAAGCATTTTCATAAATGTATTGTACTTCAAAAACACAAAAAAAAATGAATTATAAATAGTGAATATTATGCATTGGTGCATAGTTTCATTTTAAGCACTTTCCAAGTCAAAGTCGTTAAGGCCAGTTTCATACCAACATAACCTCTTTAAAATTAGGAAGGATTTTCTGTTTTGATTTTCAAATTCTATTTGTCTGTATATTGAATTAATCTTGATATTAACGCTGCGCTAAACCTAACATATAAAATTTTTATAGTATGTCAGAAATCGTACTTACCTCATTGAATACAGGACTATAATCCAAAAACCGTTTTATTTCTTCTACAAAATCTTCAGCGATATTTTTAAAACGCTCCCTCTGACAAATCTGCAGTGACGAATATTCTTTGTCCAAATTTATCTCAGGCTTTCTCTTTGACAATTTGAGCGTGTCTAAGCATTCCTTCCTAATTTGATCCATCAATGACCAGCCCTGGACGCTATTCTTTAAAGAACTCTTTCCCGGAAGGGTAATCTAAGAAAAAAAAAACAGGGGGTAGGTTGTCCTTCTGACAGTGGTTGCATTATTAAAAGACGAAGGCTAGAGTTTTGAATAGAGCAATCGATTTTGAGGAATAAAGCTTCAAACTGTTCATACAAAAACCATTCCTACGTTCATACAAAGCACATTTCAAGAGCAAAATTATAAGCAGAAAGATTTAGTTATATCTCAATTTCCAGATGATAAAAGCAGAGCTTATACAGTCTGTCCACGGATGGGATATCGCACTCTTGTAAACTTTTTTTATTGTTAATTTTTCGAGAACAAGGTATTCTTGATAAAAAGTTTTGCTGATCTTGGGAAGCCATGGGCAGTAATCAAAGATATAAGAAAACGTACAGGGCGTCCAAAAAATTTTAAAATGTGAAATTTTTCCTAAACAAAGTGCCTTTAATTTTTGTTCTCGCTAAAAACTGTATTTAACAAAGTTGTTCGAGAACTCAAGAAATACTTAAATACTTTGTAGGCTTTGAAAAACAAAAATAAACAATGGTTTCAAACTTTGCTTTTTGATAAGTACCTAAATTATTTTTAATACGTATGACGTAAATCTTTAGGTGCTTTAATTACATATTTTCCAAATACGTAATTTGATTAAAAGTTAAGTTCCTGTTTAGGAGATTCATAATTACTAAAATTCCAGCTAAAATTTAAGCACAACACTATTTTCGTACTACAAAATCGATACATTTTATTTTATTTATTTAAAAACTGAAAACAATTGTCTTGAAATTTACAAAATGTTTCATAATAATTGTTTACATTTTTTCCGTAGGACAAGTCTGGTGCCCTCCAATAAGTAACATTATCGGATTTGAATTCATGACCTCAAAGAACATCCGATCCCAGAAATGTTTGCAATATCTGTAATTTTGTAAAGGTTACTTAAAAATAATGAAAACAAATTTTTTACGTTGAGGCCATGTATATTTATAAGTACCTATCATCTTTTGGACTAAGGTAAGTTTGGTTAAATTGTAATATTTTAATGTGTCCCTGTTGCTGTTGTAAAAAACGCACATTTTGGAAACTTTGTTTCACCAAATCCAGGAAGAAAATAGAATGTACAGTGTTTAGTGTGCAAATATCTTACAATAGTAATTGAAGTGTCAATTATCAAAAAAAAGTGTCAACTATCAAAGTCAAAGTAATAGTCCAATCAATAGGTAGAAGAACTTGCAAAGAATACCACCTGGAAACAAAAAATATGGTGATATAGGTAAAAAAATTCTAAGAAAGATGGTGTATTTTTCCTGTGGCGCATAAACGGCAAAGTTAACCTAAAAAATTCATAAAAGTCAAAAACACGGTTTTTCGCTAATAAAAAAAAAAACTTGAACGCCAATCGAAGTTAAATGAGAAAGTTGGAGCTATTAAAAAAACTTATCGATCTGTATTTTTAAATATATCGATATTACTTTTCGAGATATATCGAAAAAAACGTCAAAAATCGACTTTTTTTGTTTTTGCTGTATCTCTTGCGAATTAAGGTTTTAAAACTTGTTACTTGCTTGTTAATAAGCTGTGAAAATAAAAAATGTAATTGACGAATATTTTTATACCACGTAATTTTCTGTACGATAATTAAATAAATATTTTTGTAATACTTATATAACAAAAAGATATAATTACCATAAAACGTTGTACTTACTTTATTTCATAAACAATTATTGAAATGTTGAAAAGAGGTGAGAGAATTTTAGACTAAAGGAAAATTACATCTTTCAAAGGCAATTATGCTTTTGAGGTTGTCGTAAACGTCATATTTTGGTTTATCTCGTCGAGCTACTCCCAATTAAGTACAAAAGAATTTTTGTACGTGGTCCAGACGTCGAGATAATGAAGATTTTGAAAGTAAGAGCGCTTCAGTTTTCGGAGCGGCCGAGTAGCATTACCCCCACTCCGCCGCCCGCTACAGTTAGCTCGCGCCGCACTCGAATGCTTCGGTTTGACGCACAATTAAAAATGCAAAAGTGGCTAAAATGAACCACAGTATTTTTTTATTGGAAATATAAGTCTTCAACTTCAATCTCTGTAAGAATGGTCGCTGTAGCGCTTAAATAGCGGACTGTGGAATTTTTTGTAATAGACATTATTGAAGAAATTAAAATCGAAAAAGATATTCAAGAAAAACGTGAGCAAAAAATTTTTACTTTTTTCAAAGTCATCTTTGGACACTTGAAATGAATAAAATCTTTATCACTCTTTTTTACCATGAAAGTACAACTCTTAAGGAAAAAATGAGCCCTGATTCGTTTCTCTACGACTATTCGTCAAGAAAAATGAGGCGATTTTCGAGATGGCCTTTTTCGAAAAATCGTTATAACTCGAAAAATTTTTAATATTTTTAATTTTAAAAATAGGTACTTTTTTGCTTGCTGAGGGCTACATTTACATCAAGCAACAAGTTTCAAAACCTTAATGTGCAAGAGATACAGCAAAAACAACAAAAGTCGATTTTTGACCAGTTTTTTCTCGAAAAATAATATAACAATCGATATATTTAAAAATATGAATCTATAGGTTTTTTTTAATAGCTACAACTTTCTCATTTAACTTTTTTTGATTGGATTTATTAGCGAAAAAAACGTTTTTTTGACTTTTATTAATTTTCTAGGTTAACTTCGCCGTTTATACGCCACAGGAAAAGTACACTAGCTTTCTTAGAATTTTTTTTCCTATTCATATTTTTTGTTTCCAGGTGGTATTTTTTGCAAATTTAACATAAGGCTCTGACAGATTGATTGGACTATACAGTGTCAATTACACAGGCCGACAAAATTTCAAAAAAAAAAAAATTCCAGAGATCAGACACTACGCTTCCGAAGGCATTTGGCGCGCTGAATCCGAATCTGGCCTCAGAATTGATCTATCACCCTAGGTTTCCGAGATATTCTAACCTAAAAGTGCAAAAAACACGTACTTTTGCTATATTCAAGGTTATGTAACTTGGCGAAAAAAATTTTTTTCTTAAAACTGAAAACATCATTGGAAACGACTATCTTTCCCCTTCAAAACGCATTTTTTTATTTGGAAAAAGCTCTATTTTTCGCGGAGATATCGTCAATTTAAGATAACCAGTATGGCTATATTATTACATCATGGCTAACCCCATAACACTGAGCGCTGCTAGCCCTAATTGTTAGGAACGTTAACCCCAAGCCCTATAACCCCACAACACTAAGCGGAGCGAGCGCCCTCATCGTCAGGAAGGTTAACTTCAAGCCCTATAACCCAATAACACTAAGCGCTGCGAGCCCTAATCGTCAGGAAGGTTAACCCCAAGCCCTATATGTCTGGAAGGTTAATCCCAAGCCCTATAACCCCACAACACTAAGCGCTGTGAGCCCTAATCGTCAGGAAGGTTAACTTCAAGCCCTATTACCCAATAACCCATAATACCCATTAATTGTGTTATAGGTCGAGCCATGGTTTAATAAGGTAGCTATACTGATCATCTTTAATCGACGATATCTCCGCGAAAAATAAAGCTTTTTACAAATAAAAAAATGCGTTTTGAAGGGGAAAGATAGTAGTTTCCAATGATATTTTCAGTTTTGAGAAAAAAAATTTTTTTCGCCAAGTTACATAACCTTGAAAATAGCAAAAATACGTGTTTTTTGCACTTTTAGGTTAGAATATCTCGGAAACCTAGGGTGATGGATCAATTCTGAGGCCAGATTCGGATTCAGCGCGCCAAATGCCTTCGGAAACGCAGTGTCTGATCTCTGGAATTTTTTCCTTGTTGGCCTGTGTTATTATCAAACCCCACTGTTTATTTTTTTCCCAGAGTTTATTTAGATAAAAATTGATTAGATATTTTATTATTTAAAATCTGCCTGTATCACCGGATTCTTCACCACCTCAATATAGTTTGTTGCAAATTTCGAGAAAAAATATTCATCACTGTAAACTCATTGTTGTACATTACACTGAGTCAATGCTGTGGCAAAATTGATTTACCGCTAGAATATAATTGAGGCAAAATATTTGAAGATGAAGGGGGAGGGGGGGCATTTTAAAAATAATTTTACTTATACAGGGTGATTCGTTTTTTGAATGGTTGACCACAGTTATATTTTTTTAAATGGAACACCCTGTATTTGAGTGGATATTTATATTTCACATCATATCATTCCTCATATGATACGATTTTTCACAATATCAACATTTTTTTTTACCATACATAGCGTTGACGTACTAGGGCTAAAGAAACAGAAACAAAAAAGCATTGCTTAAAATGTATATTCACTTTTTGCGGAAAAGCGGTAAATTAACTTTGCCAAAGCGTTGACTCACCCTATATACGCTATGTCAAAAGCCTGATAAAAATAGAACATCTATCTACTACATATACAAACCTCGAATATGTAACTATCCATTTTATTATCTACTCCAATGTCAAATAATGGCATAGACTGAGTCAAAATTAGTTCAGCAAATAGCTCGGTTAGACTCATATTTGGGCTAGTGATCACTGAAAATGAAATAATTGTTAATTTCATCATTAAATTCCGTGATATTGCTCTAATTTGACAATCAATCACCCACGATAACAAATTCCCACAGTATGGCATGAAAAACGGGCAGCCGCTATACAAAATAAATCATAACCTGAGTTGACGGCGCTCTTGTACAATCAAAATCTCAAAACAAAACTAAAATATTACTTACGGAATTCCAGTCTTGGCATGAACTTGAAACTCTGTTCGTGCTTCACACAACTACCATAGAACGTCTTAAAATCCATCAAATACTTATGGGCGGAACCATTTATCCTGTCCAGATAGTTGATTAACATCTTGAGGTTCTTCCTCTTCGGATACTCTTCGTCGATTTTCTGACCTCCGCAAGCGAAATCGAAAAAGTTCTCACAACTATCGTCATCATCGTGGTTCATTAGATACAATAATTTTGACGCGGTGTTCTTGCATACCTTTGAAGCGCAAGCTTGAGGAGCGGAAGGTGGTGTAGTAGCTGTAAAGTATATTAGATATACAAGGTGTTTATTAATAATAGGCATTATTAATACTCAGAATCGTTGAAGCTGCAAAACGACGCTTAAAATAATAATAACCAAAATTGTTAAAACTTATTTGAGAACTTCTGGAATCGTCCCTGAGTTACATACCACATAAAAATAGGAGTTAATATTTGTAGCTGTAAATGGCATGTCGTCTGCTTCTTTGTTCTGTTTTTACTAATTTACAGTGGCTGAACATGATTTGACGGAACTGGGAGAAAAATGTTTCTCCACAGAATAATTCAAATTTTATTTATAGCAAAATTCAACAAATATTTTATGTTATTATTATTTTATAATAATAATAGCCGGAACTAGCAGGAAAGAAAATAAAATTTTTTTATATTGAATTAAAAAAGATTGATTTATCCCATGACATCTACTGTTTAGGCCATATTCGGTAAATTTAATTTCTGGGGTTATTTTTGTCTCTGTCACAGATGGCGTACTATGTACAATTTTGAAACAAACTTAATTTTTATTTTCTTTTGGTGTGTGTGCAAAAAAAGGGTCCTGGTAAGAAATATAATATGGAACGTTTTCTTTGAATTACAAATTATGCAAATAATATAAACGAGAACCTGCCACAAAAATTGGGACATGAATATGGACAGTATTATGCGCTGTTAAGGTATTGGCAACAAGAAAACGGACACCTTTTCTGAAAATGTTTTCATTGCATTTTTCTTTGATTTATTAAAAACATGGAAATTCTCGACTCTATGGAAAATATATTCAATCCTAAAAGCAACGATAAATGTGAAACACGATATCGATATTTCAAGATACAAAAAATTCAAAACTTTGTTAAAACGTTCTGAAAAACACTAGCCAAGAAATCGAAGATTTTTACAGAAGAAAATGTCCAGCAATTCTTATAAAATGCTCTGGATAAGATATACAGGGTGATTCACAAATGGTGACCAAAAATGAAACCTTGTATTCTTTGGGAAATTTTAAGGGAAGTCTTTCTTATAAAGTTTTTATCTAGGACGTATCAGTGGCATATTTTTCTAAATAAAATAGTACACCACTGCTTTACGGTAACAACCATGATATTTTCGAATTCGTCTTTCAATTTTCTACAAAATACTACTCTCTTATGATTTTCCAAAAGAAACCTGATTTTCGAGTAAACCTTAAAAAATGAACTGAGAACACACTTCGATATTCGAATATAAAGCTTTTTAAAATTACATCGTGAGCTGCGATAGCAACTTTGACATTCTGAGCATTTAGAACAAAGAATAAATAATGCTTTTCATCAGGTTCAAGCAACAATAAATTTCGAACAAATTACATTTTCGTTACTAAAAAGATGTTCAGCCGGTGTTCGTAGAAATGCAGGTATTTTTGAGCATTTACTCAAATAAAATTATAAAAATGATGTTATTAATTCCTTTATTCGGATAAATAACCGAATGATTAGTGCTTGTCATGTCATACAATTAAAAGTGTTTTCAGTTGGTTTTTTAAGTTTTACTCGAAAATCAGGCTTTTTTCGAAAAAGAACATAAGAGTGTAATAATTTGTAAAAAATTGAAAGACGAATCCGAAAATATAATGGTTGTTACCGTAAAGCAGTGGCGTACTATTTTATTTAGAAAAATTTTAGGAAAAGCCCTCAGATTTTGGACAATGTTTACATAAATACGTGTGCCCAATTTCAAATTATTTCACTTACTAGTTTTTAAATTATTTAAAAAAATTAAAAATATTTTTTGAAGTTTCACACTCTGTATCTTTTTAACGAAGTGTCCTAGATAAAAACTTTATAGGAAAGACTCCCCTTAAAATTTACTAGAGAATATGAGGGTTCATTTTTGGTCACCATTTGTGAATCACCCTGTATGTAGCTACAAAGGTAATAAAAATCATAATTTAAATACAAATAATAAAATGTAGTTTTTATTTTTATGTTAATTTTGCAACATTCAAATTTCTGACATTAAAGACTTGAGATCTGCAATACTAATTGCAATTCCTAATACGAAAACTAAAAAACCAAGAGTGTTTACAATCACGGGAGATTTCCTTCTTATCCCTACCAATACTGCAAGATGCTCTTGCACTGTTGCAGTCGTTACTGTAAGTTAGTTAGATTAGAATTTATACTTTTTCAATTTTTAGTTACAGTGCAGTATAGCAATTTTCGAACATCTACCATCAGTTTGCAATGGATATTTGCAATAAATAGTTACTGTCAACATTGTCATGTTTGATTTTTTGACATACATTTTGAAAATAAGTCAAATGTGGATATTTTGAAAATGTTTGTCTTGTACTGTTAATTTTTATGCATTATTTTAGCTTAGGTCAAATTATGTATTCCTCTGTTTATTTTTTGTGCTTATCCCTACCAACTTTTTGGTTTTTTTAAGTGGAAGAGTGACATTTGACTAAACAGTGTCAGTCTATTCTAAAAATTTAATTATTCATTCCAATTATTTTATACAAAATAAAATAAAGGCAACAATACTATAATTATTGTAATTATTATTAAACTGTCACAGGTTTATTAATATCAATTATAGTATTAGCAAGGTAATTAAGGCCCTTTTGCTTGATATTATACTAAGAACACATTAATAAAGCTGTTCTTAAGTTATATTTAATTTGGTAACGTATTGCTCCGAACAATCATAAACAATACTTAGTAAAATATATCTTCATAGCGGCAACAATACATAAATCTAATGACTTCTAGTAACTTTTGTTACTCTATGTTAGGTTCTTTGATCCTTTTTGCTTCTGTTCATATCATAGGCCCATCGAAAAAAGTACTGATTTTGAGTATTAAATATTCCAGCGTATAGAAATCGTTTAAGGATTTTTATAAATTATTATGGATGATAAGGTATGAATAAAATGCATACCTCCAAGGTCACCAACAGTAATTAAATGCCCAGTTGATCAATAAAAATATTATGTATAGTTAATAAATGATTCATAAGACATTGTTGTTTCTAAAATGAATAAAATAAATTTTTTTATTAACAAACATTAGAAATACAGAGTCGCTGATATGAACGGAAATGGTTGATTATCTCCTAAAGTAAGACAGCTACCAAAAAATCATAAGACACAAACGTTTTAGATTTTTTTTAAAACTATTACAATAAAGAAAAATTAAGTATACAGGATCAGTTAAAAAGTCATGACGAAACAACCATAAACCTGTTGGTTTAGGTTTCGTGGGTTTGGTTTAATGAATTTAGGTTTATTAGGTTAGGTTTTTAGGTTTATGGTTTCAAGAATTTGTGGTTGAAGGGTTTACAATTAACTGGTTTTAAGATTTATACCTTATTTTTTTATATTCACTAAATATTGTTCACATTTTGTAGAAAACATTTCTGATTATACTTTATAAGAGTATCACGAGTTGAGATCTTAAAATATCACAATTGTGGCAGTGACATATGAAAGTGGACTTAATTGCAGGTATTTAAAAAAAAATCGCAATTTGGACAACTTTTACTACTTCGCACGGAACTTTGAGCAGCAAAGTGCAGCAGATTCTAAATCTTTAATAACAAAGTTATGGACGAATGAGCGAGTGTTTTTTTTAGCCGTAGTGTCATTTTAAATAGGTAGGTACCATACTAATTGAAAAGCAATAAGTCACACAATAAGGTATATGTACTACAAACCGAATATTTATCGAACATACCTAATACTAAAAACTCGTATTCAATTATAAAACGTAGTGACAATCTTATTTTTTTTTCTGATTTTTCGTTTTTTATTTCTCATTTCCGCAAAAATAACTTAATTTTGACGAAACTTGGTGAAAGTATACCTTTCTGTGCCTTAAAAAGCCACAAATTTTTTTAGATAAAAAAATCAATAAGTTTGAATTTTCTTCACACTACACCACCCTTTGAATTCGTTGTAGGCAATCTCGTACTGTCTTAACGATTGTTTGGGGATTATGCAATTGTGAAACAACACTTTGTGCTTCCATTATTTCCCATCGTAAAAGCTCGTCTTCAGTTTCGGAGCTCATTTTGAATTAAACACTCATAGAATATGAATTACAATATATAATATAATAGTCACTGCGCCTAAACCATCATGATTCAAATATGGTTCAAACAATTTCAAATATAAATTACATTTTATATAACACAATTGCCTTATTTTATTGCAGTTTTTGAAAAAATGTTGTTTGCATCTCGAATGCAAAATACTTTTGCATTCTCGAACTTCATGTGTCTTTATTCGATGTAGCTCCATCCAGATTAAAAACGCATTAATAGCTAGGTTAATGACCCCATATTACGGTAGTCAGCAGTCCTGTCAGCAGTCAAGAGAGGTCCGGAAAGGGGTTGAAAATATTTTTTTCAGAATTAGAATTTAAAAAATTTTTTAATCGCGTATTCCTATTTTATTCATTTTCCCTATCTTCCCTTAAAATTAATGACATTGTGACTGAATCACTAGGAAGAAAAATTAATTTTGCAAAATATACAAAAAACACCTGAACCCTTCTTGCAGACTTCAAAATTATCACTCTGTGGAGTATAATAAAAATTTAATTTTAACCAGGCAACGGAATTTTAGCATATTTTTTACTATAACTGTTCTAATATAAAAACATCTTACCTTTCATTGGTTGTGAAGTGAAGGGATTTTTCCGTTCTGTCGTTGTTAGAGGCACAGACGTAGTGGTTTGCGTATATGTCATATTGAGAATGCTGACAGTTTCCGTCTCGGTTGACGAATCCCAAGATTCGGTCGTGATATCNAGCTTGGTCAGCAGTCAAGAGAGGTCCGGAAAGGGGTTGAAAATATTTTTTTCAGAATTAGAATTTAAAAAATTTTTTAATCGCGTATTCCTATTTTATTCATTTTCCCTATCTTCCCTTAAAATTAATGACATTGTGACTGAATCACTAGGAAGAAAAATTAATTTTGCAAAATATACAAAAAACACCTGAACCCTTCTTGCAGACTTCAAAATTATCACTCTGTGGAGTATAATAAAAATTTAATTTTAACCAGGCAACGGAATTTTAGCATATTTTTTACTATAACTGTTCTAATATAAAAACATCTTACCTTTCATTGGTTGTGAAGTGAAGGGATTTTTCCGTTCTGTCGTTGTTAGAGGCACAGACGTAGTGGTTTGCGTATACGTCATATTGAGAATGCTGACAGTTTCCGTCTCGGTTGACGAATCCCAAGATTCGGTCGTGATATCTTTTGTAAGCAAATTGCTTGCGTATTTGTAATTACTTCTCTGGTAATCACCCGTAGCTTCTTGTACATCAGTCGTATCGTATTCGTTATAAGTCGATTTCATTTCAGAAGCTGACGTCATATCTTCCGTGGTACTGTCAGCGTAATTATTTTTATGGTAAGCATCAGTTGTGCGTGTCAAGCGCCCAGATTTCGTTGTAGATCTAAATAAATCGGTTGTACTTGAATCATTTTCAGTTCCGAAAGTTCCTCCTGTTGTTATACGTTCTGTGGTATCCCCTTTGTAGTGAATTTTTCGGAAAGTATTAGTTGTACTTTCCAAATTTGCTGTATCTGTTGTGCCAGTGCTGTAAGGACTTCCACTAAGTGATCGTAAGAGTGGGATCCTTGCTGTTGATAAAATGTTTTCGGAAGTACTTTCTTCGGTGCTTGAATTTTCATCTTCCGTTGTAGAAAATGATGGATACCGGTAGTTCCCATAGTATGTTGGGTGAGAAGTGTATATTGAAGTAGTTGGCAAGGGTGGAACAGCTGTGGTTGTGCTTTCTAGGAAAATAAAAGGAAGTCGAGTTGAATAAGTTTTCCAACAGATGGCGTTACCAGAACACATGCAAGTAGTTAGCTTGGAGCTCAGTGTATGCTATTTTGCAAAAGTGCTTTCATTACGTTAAATCTATCGAATGTTGTGCCGGAATAAGGGTATTTGCGGGGAATTTTACTTTATTCGAAAGAAATCTGCCGCTGAAACCTACATAATTCTTGTTGAAACTTACGGGAACATGCTGTCACAAACAACGTGCAGAGATTGGTTTAGATGCTTCAAAAATAATGATTTTGAAAATAAGGAATGCTTTGGTGTACCGAAGTAGTTTGAAGATGAAGAATTGGAGGCACTACTTCATTAAGACTCATGTCAAACGCTGTACTTGCAGAATCATTAGGAGAACAACAGTTTCGAAATGTTTGAAAGTATTAAAAATTAACGCTTCAATGACAGAAAGGGAAAGGTTTTTCGATGGGATTAAATGCTGCCAGAAAATAGGAAAAAAGTGGTGGCTACTTTCAACGACATGTTTGTTTTTCTAGTTTTTTCGAATAAAGCTTAATTTTCCCGGAAAAGCAGTGAAAACCCCTACAACATTGTATTATTTTAAATTGTAATCGACACTCTGTACCTTGAAAATTGTCACCTAAAGGAAAAATAGTATAAGTCCCAGAATATAATCCATAGTTAATGACGTGACTTACTTTATCACAATATCCTCTATCTTTGTTACATATTTATAGATGCAAATTGATTACCTTTAATATTCTTTGTGACTTCTGTGGCAATAACGTCACGGTAGAATAAGGTATCATTGATTCCAGTATCGATAGATTCAGTAGTTGTTAAGTATGCATCATTTTCTGTAGTAGTGCTGAAAAAAATATTTGTTTCAGACAAACAACTGAACTAATCCAAGCTGATTATAAAAAATTTACAAAACTTATTAAATTAAATTACATACCAGATGTCTGCACCTTAAGGATCCCTGTTATCATGAGATACAAAGTCAATCGAATTACTGATATTTCACAGAATTTGATGATAAGTTACTGACAAAAAGCTGACAATTTTTATTTTATATTGTTTTTAAATTTGTGCGAATTATAGGATCAATAAAATGGGTGCTGAAACTTATTGTATTGTCTTATACTAATTTTGAAACTAAAAAGGGCCATTAACACTACTTGCTGCTGTACTAAATTTTGGAAATAACAAAAGAGGACAAAGCAAAAGGGTATTTCAAAATTAAACAGATAGAATAGAAATGGAGCTTGCACGATGAGAAATTAAGATAACCAGAAATTTTATTGCGTTGATTTTAGCATATGTTTAGCAACTTTATGAGGGAAAATACAGGGTACTTATATAAAGCATCGAAAATGATACCAGATAATCTTGCGACCAGAATGTAGCTAAATATACCTTACTCCAAAATTGCTTCATTACTCCAGTCGAATTAGTGTTTGAAAGTGAAAAAATTATTAGTAGACTATTGCACTTTATGAGGGGGTATGTAAGATGATAATATCAAAAAAGTAACTTGAAAGAAGTGACACTAAGTTGCAAAAAGTGTCAAATTTTTCACTTTTTTTCTAGACAACCTATCGGATAATTAGTCATTTTATATTGTAGGCAATTAAATTACCTACAAATAAGGGTCTCTAAAGTCATACTTCATGATTTTTTTAACTGTAAAATAAATTGACTTGGTTAAAAAATCTCGCGCGCGACGAGGGCGGCGTTACGCGCGTGCGCGGGCCTGGCGCTCCCTCTCCCGCGTGCAGGCCGTTTATTAACGTTAACTTTTACTGCTGCTAGCACGTTTATTACATTAACTATCAGTGTAAAACTTTTTGGAAATACAAGTTTAATCCTTTCTTTAACTGTCTCTAAAATCCTGGTCCGATACGTTCAATAGTTAATTACAATTAACATTATAAAGAAAAGTTACCTTGGCAAAAAGAGCGAATTCACGAGCGGCTTTTGCCTGACCCTGGTACAATTTGTTTATAACGCTGTTTTGCACGTCCTACTTTATTAGTTGTAAAGGACAACTTAATTCCAACTTTTTGAATTTTTTTTTTCGTATGTTTCTTTGGGCCAATTAGAACCTATATCTACGACATTAACTTCTAAAATTTACGTTAAGTAATTAATAATTAATATTTTTTCTTTGAAATCGTGAATTAATTGAACCTATAGAATTTCAAGTATATAAAGTTAACAAGCCATTTTTAGCAAACTACAAAAAAAAAACTATTAGAGATTTTACTTTTTTAATGCTACTACACTGAATATGTATGTACTAGGACCGTGAATTAATTTTGAGGGATTTACAAGAGATAGTGTAACTTATGCTATATCGCATCGGACACTTCTGTAACTATATTCATGTCAAAACTTCCTCATTACGCTGTACTTTTTATTATGTGTCATTTTTCTGAAGTGTAAACAGCTCCAAAGATGTCGAATAACAAGCCAACAAAACTATCGACTGCTGTTGAAAACTCGACCAAGATTCCTGTCAAACGCAAGATGAACTTGCTGTCTCCTTGGATGTTGATCGCACAACAGTTTCCAAACGTTTAAATACACTCAGTATGATTCAGAAGCATGGAACTTGGGTGCCATACGAATGAAGCCACTAAACCATTTTTTAAAAATACAGACCAAATTTGTTAAAAACGGTTCTTAATATGTTTGAGTTATTAGAGTTTGCAGGATTTCTCCCACTGTTTTAAGTGAACTTTTACTTTTATTCAGATATGTCGCCAGCCCAAACTTCATTAATCTATCTTTCGACATATTTGTGTTTCTTCAAAGTTTTTCAAAAGCTTAAAACATACTGTAACATGTGAATGAAGCAACATTGGACTAACTTGTATTTGTGGGCATGATCAATTTTTTAAACACGATGCAAGGTGTTGAGTTTTTTTGTTTGTTACCTAAAATATTTTACCTTTCTTTTGAGTAACTACAGTAACTTAAAAATAAGAAAAGAAAGTTTTCCGTTAAGTTATTTAACATATGCTTTATCCACACGAAGTATTTAAATATATTTTATTTTCAAAAATAAATGCAAAACTGAAAAAAGTAGTTTTTACACACCTTTCATCCGTACTTTGGTCAATCACTCCTTCAAGGATAAATTCTTTCGATGTTCCTTTGTTAATCCCTTCAGTTGATATGTCCGAGGTATTCTGATCACTGCAACAGAGAAATGTTTAATAAGAAAGACGCAATGTTAATAAATGGTCTAGTGTATGGTACATACTTATTGGTAACATATGGTACGTTGGTGGTACTTCCATTATCTTCATCTTTATATGATGTAGTTAATTCATCCTCGGATTTCTTTGTTGATTCATTTATTATTATCACATTTCTTTAATAAAAAAAAAAAATTAAATAACAGGATGATTATACGAGAAATAAACTACTAGAAAAATAAATATACCATATTTTCTATCATCAAAAAATGTGGTGAATCTACATATAGAGCTGAAAAATTCCATTTTTCATTTTATGGAAAAAGTCACTCACAAAAATATAGACTTAATGAGTCAATACAGTTTTAACTTAGAGTTAAAAATATAAAAAAAAATTGTTGTTCGTAAAATCAGATTTAATTGTTGCAAAATCTGGAAAATAAGAATAATTCTTAACAGTTCTTATCTTAGATTTTACTCGAAAATCACGCTTTTTTCGAAAAACATAAGAGAGTAGTAATTTGTAGTAAATTGAAAGACGAATCCGAAAATATCGTGGTTGTTACCGTAAAGCAGTGGCGTACTATTTTATTTAGAAAAATATGCCACAGACACCCTGTATCTCCACCACCGGAGTATCTAAATTTTAGTAAAAGCCCTCAGATTTTGCACAATGTTTACATAGATACATGTGCCCAATTGCAAATTATTTCACTTTAAATTATTTAAAAAAATTAAAAATATTTTTTGAAGTTTAACACCCTGTATCTTTCTAACGAAGCGTTCTAGATAAAAACTTTATAGGAAAGACTCCTCTTAAAATTTACCAAATAATACGAGGTTTCATTTTTGGTCACCATTTGTGAATCACCCTGTGTATTTTACTGGTATATTTATTACAGATACTAGAGAGGTACAGTAATTTTTCTGAAAATCAAATTAACGAGAACTTAAAAATCTGTTTGTGACAGTGGAGAAAATTGTAAATTTATTCTGTTCCTTATTACTCTCTCTCTCTCTCCCCTTCCCTCCCCCTTCCTCCCTCCCCCCCCTCTCCACATACAATCAGATATAATTGTGAACAGTGGACATTTTTTACAAAATGAAACATCAGTCTTACAAAAATCCATTTATGTAATAAAATGACGCAAAATTACAGATACACTGAAAATCAACTCCACATTAACACTACTGTGTGAGGCAAATCTCTTTGAAGTTGACTGAAAAACCGACAGCACATGGAAAGTGCATTTGTTCGTCATGAAATTAATTGTGTTTACATTTTTCCCATTTCAAGAAAACATCATATTAAATTTCAATACAAGATTAACATTTAAATTACTTACCTCCAACTTACGGTACTCGCATCTTCATCCTTATTGTGATGATTTTGTTGTAGTTTCAAAAGTTCCTTGAGTAGAAATCGTTCCTGGTACTTTGTTGATGTCATGTCCACTGAAAATCAACGTATTTGTAATTTTTCATGATGAAGAAGGCAATTGACCATATTAGTATTGGTACTTATCAAGTCTAATGAAAATTTTTCCTATACGAGATGTACTTACTAACTTTTTTTGTTTAAAAAATAATCAATAAATTTTAGAAAACTACGTTTTCAAAGCCGGATTTAACAGCAGAGGTCATCAGTTACATGAAGCCAATTTTTTCAATTACAAGAAAACATAATTTTAAATTTCAATAGGTATAAGATTAACATTTAGATTATTTACCTCCAACTTATGGTACTCTTATCTTCATCCTTAAATTGTGGCGATTTCGTTGTGGTTTCAAAACTTCTTGTGGTTGAGACTGTTGCTGGTATATTGTCTATATCATTTCCACTGAAAATTAATGTATTTGTATATTATCAGAGCATCATAAACTGAATTGTAATAGTATACGTGTTACTTACAGAGTTGAAGTTGTTTTATAGGTGATTCCGGCCGTAGAAGTTCTTGAAATAAAAAAAAACCGCCGTAAAAAAATGTTTTCTTGGATATCCACAAAAATCAACAGTAAAAAAAATGTAAATTTAATACATTATTTCTAGTATCAAATTAATGGGATCACTTTATCCATTTTACTTTAAAAAATTGTACATTGTAACAGAAGCGACAAAATGAACCATAACCTCACTTTTTTTAAATTTAAACTGATAACTGATTACTATTAGTTTCTTCTTCTTTAACATGATACGAGACATATATAGAGTAGAGATGCACGGTATGGTACGATTTTTTGAGTACCAGTTTTTTCATTCCGATACTCGGTTGGAGTTTATTGGTTACTGGCAGCAGTGGCAACCGTTGACTGAAATACCGAAAATACCGAACGTGCAACTTTCTAAAAAAGTGACATATATTATAGCAGTAAATAACTAAACTAAAACATGATTGTGTAGCAATTTGAAAATTAAATTAAAGAAATTAAATCTGTCGCTGTCTTTGAATGTTAGAAGCGGGACCGTACTACTTTTTTTTATTATAAAAAAAAAACTAAAATGCAGTATTTCCTCAACTACAGTTAGATCACAAATCTTGTTAAAGTGTTAATTTGTTCTTTTTATGCTGTTTTTTATGTTTCCACATAATATGCCTCGTTTAAAAAGAAGATTTGGAAGATTTATAGGTACTGTATTGTATAGATTTAAAAAATTATATAGTTTTTTTTACTCTTTGACAGATGCCCGATCGTGACTGTACCGGTTTTTTGTGTACCAGTACTTTTTCATTCGGTATTGCACAAAACTAGTACTTTAAAACGAAACGATACGATACATCAGTATCGCTATTTGTCGAAGTATCGTGCATCTCATCTCTAATATAGTCTTCTAATCTGGCCTAAATCCTAAATCAAATCACAATGTCATAAAGGAAAGGAAGAAAAATGTTGATAAGGTTTTTTTTCCATCCGTACAAGGTTGCACTGAATTGATGAATTGCTTTCTTTATAAAAAAATGTATCTAGTATTTGTTGGAGTATCGTGCATCTCATCTCTAATATAGAGTCTTCTAATCCGTGGACTAAATCCTAAATTAAATCACAATGTCATAAAGGAAAAGAAGAAGAATGTTGATAAGGTTTTTTTCCATCTGTATAAGGTTGCACTGAATTGCCGAATTGCATTCTTTGTAGAAAAATGTATCTAGTGCACTGACAACAAGCACTAGAGTAGTTAAAGATTTATATACTTGGAAAATAAACAGTTAAATGCAAAAACTGTAAAAGTTGGTAGCGTAATAGTGGAGATAAAAGGAAAAACTTAACATTTTCGATTTCTTTACACTCAGTATCTACAGGGTGGTCCAAACAATGATTCATAGAAATATACTAGATATTTTATTATTGCGGTTTAGCTTTTAAAACTTTTTGACTCACGTCGTGATATTTTCAAGGGAAAAAGGGGGAAAAATCTAATATGTCTCCACGGAATTATTTACAGACCACCTTGTATACGAAATTTTAAATATTTTCTTTAAACAATCGGGCAATCTTTTGAACGAATGAAAAACATGATAAAAAAATGAATCAGTATATTTAATGAAGCGTATTTAATAAAGTTAACAGCACATAATTATTCCACAGGGTATCATGTCGATAAAAAATAGGATTATTTCTTATCTCGCTATTGCAAATTGAAAATTAGAACTACAGAACCAAAAAATATCACCATGTGTAATCAATTAAACAAGATTATTTTTGATGATGAAACATGAACTGAAGAATCTATTTAGTGGTTACTTTGAAAATAGTTGGCATATATACCTTTCCGTTGGTTTTTCCTCTATATCTTTTCCTGTCCAAGCTTCAGTCGTATCTACATATTCCTTTTTATCGTCAGGTACATTAAATGCAGTCAATTTGTCACTTTTTTTCACTACTTCTGTTTCTTCCTGGAACATAAGCAAATTTATGCTTACCATTACAAAACATCATTTTTTAAGCAATGTCTTACTATTTATTTCTTTCTCAGTTTCAAGAAAAATAAGGTTGTAAATTGGGGACGAGAAGATGCAGAGTGAAAACAGAAAGACGTCAGGCTTCAGTAAAATAATAGAAATTTGAATAATATTCAATAGTCTACTGGTCTATCTTTTGTAAAAATAATATATGCTTCCTAATTAAAACTCTGTATCTCGAAAACGGATTGTCCAAATTTAATATGACATAATAAAAGTCCTATTTTCCTGCAAGTAATCTGTAGTTATCGGCCTTCTGATTTGTGAGACTGTATATCGGATGCGGTAATGTAATGTATACAATAGAACAGATTAGAGAAAAAATTGGAATTAGATTTATCTACATCCGCTGGTTAGTAGGTACATACTTTAACAGATTACCTATCTAACAGCGAAATATTATAATAAAAACCAGTGGCGGTCTCTTGACTTCCATACCAGAGGGCGGAAAAATTTTGAAAAAAAAAATCTAATATAATTGGGCAGGTAGTTTTATTTTAAATATTTTTGAAATATAGGGAAAATAGTATACTCAACACTACTTTTTATAGTGAAAGTCCACTCTGACAGTATACCTTTTTTATGTAGAATTGTCTACAGAGTTTAAAAATGAATCCCAAATGATTATTGGGACATTGGCGTAGAAGTTGAGGTAAAAAAATCCCACTTTACCACCCATTCCTACGCCATTGACTTACAAAAATTTGCAAATTTTACAGTAAATTATGCATATGGGTAAACGTTAACACCACACCTTTGAGGAAAATTCAATAAAACCCAAACCAAATATATTCTAAACCGCTACTAATATTAAAAAACACCATGAAACATTTTTTATTCATTTAACGCAACAGTCACAAGGTTAGTATTATATTCAATAAAAGGTCTAATTATGTAATACGCTGTAGTAAATTTCATTCAATTCCGTCAGCGCATTATGAAGATACTACTTATAGCAGAAAAAATATATATATTTTTTGTAAACTTTAACACCCTTTATCTCGAATACCGAGTCTCACAGGAAAAAGTTTATAGATCAAACTCTACTTATTTTTTTGGTAATGAATCTAGTCCTACAGTTTCTGTATTTAAAGGGAAATCGCCCTGTATAAAATGTAGATAAAAAAAACGGTACGGGAAAGTTACTTTTCTCCACGACCATGTAATAATTATGAATATTCCGTAACCGAATTAAACGATTTAGCGATTTAGTAAATAAAATAATGAGTGAAAAATCGAGTGAATCAGATATAGAATTTGATAATACTCCACCTGAAATTACAAATTATGCAAATAATATAAGCGTGAACCTGCTGCCGCAAAAATCAAGACGTGAATATGGAAAGTATCATGCGCTGTTACGGGATTGGCAACACGAAAAGAAAACGGACACCTTTTCCAAAAATGTTTTCACTGAATTTTTTTTTGATTTATAAAAAATGGAAATTCTCGACTCTATGGGAAATATATTCAATCCTAAAAGCAACGATAAATATGAAACACGATATCGATATTTCAAGATACAAAAAATTCAAAACTTTGTTAAAATGCTCTTAAAAGCACGTAGCCAAGAAATCGAAGATTTTTACAGAAGAAAATTCTTAAAAAACGCTCCGGATGAGATATATCTAGCTAAAAAGTAATAAAAATCATAATTTAAATAGCAATTTTAATAAAATGTAGTTTTTATTGTTAGGTTGCCCTTGTCATTGGTGTTTTGGGGGCTTGTCACAAGCATGAGCTTCACAACATTTAAATTTCCGATATTAAAGATTTGGGATCCGCAATACTAATTGCAATTCGTTATACAAAAACTAAAAAACCAAGAGAGTTTACAATCACGGGAGATTTTTATAATATTATAAAAAAAATACTGGGCTTTGATACCTTATACTGTTCCTCGTGAAAATTTTTTAAATTTCCAAAAAAAAATTAATGTACACGACATTGTTAAATAAACTGGGCAATACACCTAAACAAATTGCCACATTTCTGAATCTAGACAACCCTCAAGAGTATACTGGTCACTGCAACTACGCCGCATTGGTAAATGCAAGTGCGGATATTACAACATTGAAAAGGCATGGAGGTTGGAAGTCTTCTCAAGTAGCAGAAGCATACGTAGAAAATTCTCTGCAAAATCGAATAATTATAGCAAATCAATTAGTTTCTTCAATTACTGGGTCTAATTCGTTAGTAACCGTCCCCTCAATCTCGAATCCTTTATGCTACACGACTGTTAAGTCTGCCTCTACGAATCAATCTGTTTTGAAAAATATTACAGAAAATATTTCCAATGCACCAGTTTTTAATTTCATTAATTGTACCAAAACTATAAATATAAAGATTAATGTAATACAAATGTCTCAATAAATAACTTATTTTGTTCAGATTAAATTTAATTGTTTTTGATTCATACTTTTAGGTCGTGGAGGAAATATAGTCTGTTACTCGGTTAGAATGAAAAA
>NW_019416492.1:136945-143547 GCF_000390285.2 Anoplophora glabripennis
TTATGTATATTTATAAAATATTCCATTACGGTAGATTAGCCAGCATAATTACCTACAATTTAAAAAAATATATATTTTCATCGTTTAGATCCTAAGCTACTTAACATTTTGCGCCTGTTAGCCATACTCGTACATTATTCAACATATTAACATAAAACAAAATCGTACGTGTGGGGTAAACCTTTAACTTTAAGTAAACAATTGTTTACATTTACTGTTGCATATTTCTAATAGTATACATGCTCCGAAGAGCGGAGCTCGCGCTCGAAAATGAAAAGTAGCAAATAATATATGCGAGAACCTGCTGCCGCAAAAACCAAGACAAGAATATGAAAATGAAAAGTATCATGCGCTGTTACGGGATTGGCAACAAGAAAAGAAAACGGACTCCTTTTCCAAAAATGTTTTCATTGAATATTTCTTTAATTTATAAAAAATTGAAATTCTCGACTCTATTGAAAATATATTCAATCCTAAAAGCAACGATAAATATGAAACACGATATCGATATTTCAAGATACAAAAAAATCAAAACTTTGTTAAAATGCTCTTAAAAAGCACGTAGCCAAGAAATCGAAGATTTTTACAGAAGAAAATTCTTAGAAAACGCTCCGGATGAGATATATCTAGCTAAAAAGTAATAAAAATCATAATTTAAATAGCAATTTTAATAAAATGTAGTTTTTATTGTTAGGTCGCCCTTGTCATTGGTGTTTTGGGTGCTTGTCACAAGCATGAGCTTCACAACATTTAAATTTCCGATATTAAAGATTTGGGATCCGCAATACTCATTGCAATTCCTAGTACAAAAACTGAAAAACCAAGACAGTTTACAATCACGGGAGATTTTTATAATATAAAAAAAATACTGGGCTTTGATACCTTATACTGTTCCTCGTGAAAATTTTTTAAATTTCCAAAAAAAATTAATGTACACGACATTGTTAAATAAACAGGGCAATATACCTAAACAAATTGCCACATTTCTGAATCTAGACAACCCTCAAGAGTATACTGGTCACTGTTTCCGCCGTACCTCAGCAACTACGCCGCGTTGGTAAATGCAAGTGCGGATATTACAACATTAAAAAGGCATGGAGGTTGGAAGTCTTTTCAAGTAGCAGAAGCATACGTAGAAAATTCTCTGCAAAATCGAATAATTATAGTAAATCAATTAGTTTCTTCAATTACTGGGTCTAATTCGTTAGTAACCGTCCCCTCAATCTCGAATCCTTTATGCTACACGACTGTTAAGTCTGCCTCTACGAATCAATCTGTTTTGAAAAATATTACAGAAAATATTTCCAATGCACCAGTTTTTAATTTCATTAATTGTACCAAAACTATAAATATAAAGATTAATGTAATACAAATGTCTCAATAAATAACTTATTTTGTTCAGATTAAATTTAATTGTTTTTGATTCATACTTTTTGGTCGTGGAGAAAATATAGTCTGTTACTCGGTTAGAATGAAAAAATACGATACTTGCGGTTCTTCCACTAGTATCGAATTTTTCCATTCTAACAGAATATACTATTCCCGTACTGTTTCCAAATGGTTTTTAGCAATAATCTAAAATACTAGAATACGGTGTTTAGGGATCTGAAGTTAGGCCGAAAAAATTCATACTTCCGAACGATTTCAGAAAATATTGATTGTACTTATAAGCATTTTGAAATTTTGGTATTATTAATGGATTTGATGTCAACTCATTTTAGTGTATTTTGAAATACTTACAAATAACTAATCCGAAAAACAATTTACATATTCTAAATTAAAACCAACCATTCCGAAATACCACTGACGCTTTCTGAAATACGTCTGGAAAAGCTGTTGTACGGTAATAAATTAATACATAGTCATTACATGCCAACTGTAGATAAAAGTTTTACAAGCTTTTATGCTTACGAGCCAAAGCACTTAAAGCAAAAAAAAAATTCTTACCTTTTCCCCCTTAGATCCCTTGAAGTTCACCAACGTGAGCACCAGATATATGGCCAGGCAAAGGGCCAAGAACACCAAAAGGGCGCAGATGAACGACCTGAAGGACGTATCTTTCGGCGGAGGGTTGCCGTTAACATTATATTCACATTTCTTGCTCATCTCGGTAACGTGAAGTGAGCAAGACCTTATCAAAAATTCTTTTTTAAGCTGGCCAGCTAGGAAAGGAAACGTTTTACCGCTATCGCAAAGCGATAACGAGTCCGTTGGATTTCTGACTTGTCTGAATTTCATTTAGGCAACACGCAGCTTGATGCAGCGTTAAAAATGTATAGGCTTCGGCCTTCTAGTTTAAAAAAATATGCTCATGGGTAAAAGCCATTTCCTGTCGATGTCTATTGCAATTCACAACGACAACAAAGTCGAAGCGACAATACTGTAACACCTAAATAAAGTAAATTATTATCGTAATTTATCAAAAAAAAATAGTTATTTTTTGTTCTAGGTTGAAAGTATTGCTTTTCTATTGAAGAATTGATGGCGAAAAATCCCATTCGACAATGAAAAATGCGGCTTCGCACCTCCTTTTTTTTATTCTCTCTACCCCTCTACAACCATTTCCCTCCAAGTTACAGCTGTTTGAAAATCACCCGAAAATTTGGGATTTTTTAAATATCCCTTAATTTTTGTGACTAGTTTATTTACATGACAAACAAATTTATTTGAGTGCTGGAAAATTGGCTCTAATAATAGAAAATAACACTCTTTCTTTCTTTTAGAAAAGTGATTCTCTTTTGGAATTCCTATTCGGTTTTACAACAATTAAACAGGGAAAATAGATTTACCCATATGAGTAACTGAGTAACTAAATAAGAGGGTTTATTTCCTTGTCTTTCATAGGAAGCGCCACTTGCTGCAGACGCAACTGGCGCCATCTTACGCCCATTGTGTAAACAAATAGCAGCTGCAACGCAAAACAAAACAAAGAAACTGCATTCGTGCTACTGTCTTTGGTTTGAGAATGTAACTCAAAAACTATGCAATAGAAGTCGCTGCCTAATATATGCTTTATTACGCAGCAGTTGGCGGTAAATTTAAATATACCATAATATTCAGAGTTCAACTTATATATGGAATAGAATTCATAATCATTGACTACAAAGTTTTGTAAAAAACATATCAGTTCTAATGTAAAAATTGACCAGATTTTATATACAAAATTATGTAGTCAATGATTTATGGATTTTATTTCATGTAAGTTACACACAATAATGGTATAAAATTATGACTTTTTTATATCCATTATATCCAAATATCCGTATATCCATTAAGAGTCTATTATTAGTTCCACATTTTAAGCAATGACTAAAAGCAGTAGTTGTTTTTTAAATTTATTCTGTTATAAATAGGAAAAGAAAAGATAATTACTAATTACCAATAAGAGTATTTTTCAAATAAATGTTACTATTAAGAGAGTTTAAGTGTGATGATATATTATTTAATTCACAAAATATTGTTGGCACTGCATGTTTGTTGAAGCTATCTTTCTTACTATTTTTGAAACATTTTAATTCAAAGTGGTCTTCGCAAAATAAACAGTTTTTGTTGATGAGGTTAATCTCTGGTTTACATAATTTACGAACTGATGATATCCAAATCATTTCCCTATCTGCAGTAACTATGAAAAAGCTTTTTTTCTGTAAGTATCTGTGGAATATAAATACTATGTATTCTTGCACTTTGGTGCACAACATAGTGATGTGTGTTCTTTCCAGACATTTTCTATTAAAAAGTAAAACAAGCAAAAGCAATAAGACAATTGAGATGATCGATTCAACAATTATAATTATCTTCTTGCGTTACACTAAATTTTAGTATTATAATAGTATTTAGTATTATATACAGGGTGTCCGGTAACTACGGGAAAAAAATAAAGCGTTATATAGAGCAGGTCAAACGAGTGCTAGTACTTCATATAAACTTTTTACCTAGGTGCCATTGTTGAGGAGTTATTGTCACTCAAAGTAAGAAGTTAAAAAATTAATATTGCTCATAATTTCTAAAGGGTTACTTTGATTAACTTGAAATTTGAGGGATCAAAGCAACTCATTCAAATGTATCTTTGTACATTTAAAATTGAATTAAATATTTTTTATTATACAAGGACGGTCGAAATTATGTTCCAAAATTTACGAAACTTTGACAGAGCTGTCAAATTTGACATTTCGCCCTCGCAGGCAGATAGCCCTGTTACTTTTCTACAAAAAGGTATACTTCATGACATGAAAAAATGAACGGTTGACAAGATAATTAAATTTTTGTATTTTGTGTATAGCCACAACCGGGGACACAACGCAACAGAAAAAAGTTAAGAATGAAACATACGAATTAAAAGAGGTTACTTCAGTAAATGCTCGATGTCCTCCATCTAGTTCAATGCACTTCCTTATTTTTTTAAGATTATTTTGTTGCACTCTAAATAGCATTTTGTGTATTCTGTTTAATTTCATTACAATGATGTTCTATTCTTGCCATCAACATTGCATTGCGCTTCTCCATAAATCAAATGCATATCTGCATATTCTTCATAAGACTATTCCATTATTTTATTTTAATTTTTCACTAAAAGGGGAATTAATTTTAAGCTGCCTTAAAGCTTAAAGAGCTTTTGCATCTTTATCCTGATGTGATGAATGGATTATATCGTTCGATCAAGCAAAAACTTGCCAAATTGAAAAATCTGGAAGAACCTGCTACCACAGGACAAGTCAGTCTAATTTCTGAATTGGAGAAAGGAAATATTTTAGAAGCGCGTACAAAAAGAATGGTCTCTGACAATTGAGGCTTGTTTGTATCGTTGTTCACGGTGTTGGAATTAATTTGGATTAATATGTTGTTTTTGCGGTCGTTCTTTGTGTTTGATCTAATTTTCTAAATAAAAAGCTTAAAACTATATACTTTTCCTTTTTTGAAAACTTTAATATCAAGAATTTTATTTCATAAAAATAATGGTAAAGCCGTATTTGTTGACATGGTCTAACATTTATTTCGAAAACGGTACATTCTAGTAACAAGAATACAATTTTGTAAAGCTCTATACTCTATAATAATAGTAAATCTCACAAATACAAAATTTTTGAAATTACGTGTTTTTCTGAAACGTCAAGATGACAACTATAAACTAAAGAAGTCAAAAGATTTGTCAAACAAACAACTAGAAACGTTTATTACTCAAGCACCAGATTAAATGAATAAAGTATGTTTAGAAGTAAAAATTTTCAAATATCTAGATATCAGTTTCTCCTTTTCAGGTTGCCTTAATATGTGCTGTTGCCGGTGCATGTCGCCGTGATGAACTGTGTCAATTAAATTTGAATGATATAGATGATTTAGGATCAAAGCTTTTGATTAAAATACCGAATAATAAAATGAAAAAACCGAGATTATTTGTGATAAACGAAACTTGGCATATTTAATAAAGTAAATACAGTAATAAATGTATAATATAATGTATTATAAATTGCATATTATATGAAAGGGGTAAAATAAAAGAAATAAGTATTTGACAGTAATAGTTTGTCAAATAAGAATTTAAAAGAAATTAAAATGATAGGAGATTTCAGAATAGTAATGATTTGTAATGATAAAATTAAATTGATTTTTTTTATATAAATGAGAAAAATATTGTAAAATAGTTATTAAGTAGTGAGCAGTGGAAAATTAAAACGTAGAAACAGGAGCGCGGTTACTTGGAAACAGGAAGAAAAAAAAAAGTTTGTGAGTTGATTTTTGAAAATTGAAGGAAGGAAATGATTAATCAAAAAGTTGAGATAAATACGAAGAAAAGATAATTTAAATATTAAAAAGTCCATAAATAACTAAAGAAGACAGAAACCGTAAATATAAGACATAAACAGGAATAGAAAAAGGTAACTAATTGACAAGTATTGAATTATAAACATTTCCCAGAGGGTAGAGTCTCCTGTGGAGGACCAAATACAAAATAACAAACCGTATACTAGATGTAATAGAGGAGCAGATAGACAGTAGAAGATTTATTCTTGTAACAGAGCAGTTAGGTACGAGAGTTGCAGTTTGAACTTCAGACAAACGAGACAGGATCATCAAAGTTGAACGGAAGGAGCAAAACTGTGTCTAAAATTGGAAACTATAGTTGTGGGAGATTTTGTATATAATTGTAAATAGAAATAAGTAATTTAGTTAATAGTACTGGCGTAGGTTGCGTAGAGAAAATATCAATTCATCTAAATTGTGTCCAAGAAAGAATCAATTTAATTTAATATAAATTTTTTTGAAAATCAGGTATTTCATTCTTTGAGTGTGACAAAAATTAAAGTTTTATTGAAGTCATTACAAAAATTAATAATAAAAGACAGTGATTGTTTCTTCTAAAGAACCACCCCTAGAGGGAATAGAGTTTTGTGCTACATTATGCAGGAAAAATATTACCTTCAAGTTTATTTTATATTGAAGAATTTTTTTTTTAATTTCAAAATTAATAAATTTTCATATCACCCAAAATTTAATTCTAAGAATAAATTATCTTGGTAAAAAGAAATCTAAATTTATAAAATAAAGAAAAACAAAATATAAACTTTCACTGATACTTGCATCTACATTTAAGCATATGAAGGTAA
>NW_019416492.1:144906-181848 GCF_000390285.2 Anoplophora glabripennis
TGGGGAAATCAGCTGCTTCTAAAGCTTGAACTTTTTGAAAATGTGTTATGTTAACTCCTTTGCGGGAAAAATGCGGGAGATATGGAGGGTGGTAGATTTGAATAAACGCTTTAAATTGTTAGGTAATGGTTTTGTAACCGTGTGTAGTGTATTTTGTATATTCGGGTATTTAGTGTGCCGACTTTTTTATTTGATAAAATACAGTGTGCCTACAAACCTCTGCTTTATTTATTTTCTTTTAACGAAAGTTGACTTCGAGAAGTCAAGCTTGTTAAAACATTTTGCACTAAGTTTATACAATTATTAAAATTATTTATAATAAAATGCAGCATGATCCTTTATTTACTTGCATTTTATTGATTTCGTACATATGTATCCATATACCAAAGCGGATTAAGTAAATGTGAACCACAACGCTGTTCGCCTCAGCTGACGGTTTGTTCGTGACATTACATTACAAAATTTTCCGAGCATCCGGGCATCTCGCAGGACCGTCCTCTTAGCGGGAGTTATGGGTTGATTTCCTTCATTTTTAAAAGTCGAGTAAAAAATTTTTTCCGATTTTCTGTCTTTATTAAGCCTTCCGAATACGTGGTTAAAATTAATGACATTATGACTGAATCACCCTGTAGATAAAAAATGGTACATGAATGTTATTGTACTGTTTGCTCATCGTTGCCTAGCAAAAAGAACAATAATACTAGAATACGGTATTTTGGGGTATGATTGGACCGAAAAAATACACATTTCCGAACGAAATTTATTTTCCTCAGCGACAGTAAGATATTGTATGGTCACAAATAAATTTCTTCCACCGTTTACAAACATATCTCGTTGAAATATGGCTTGAATTCATATTTATACCCGTTGTTTCGAAATTAATGCAACAAAATTTGGTTACAGTAGATTCTTAAGAAAAATATAGGGGATTTAATTTGCCAAGTCGCACCCTCTTTCGGAATTACAGCCCCCTGAAATCCGCCCGTAAGAATAGTATTTTTTATATCTCAGGACCCTGATGTACGAGAATTACTAAATTTGGTACACAGGGGTTTTATCCCCTTAAGACACTTTTTCGTGGGCCCCCTTGTCTTTGAGCCAAAATAATTTGGTCGCATATTAGAGTTTCTTAAAAATGATCAGTTCGCTAGAAAGCCATTGAATTTAAAAACTTTGTGTCTCTTGATATTTTTTTTTAGTAGAACGCAATGTTTGTGAGAAAAATGGCGAATCTCGATATGCATTCGATAACACTTTGCCATTTTTCTCGAAACATTGGGTTATATGACAAAAGTATATTGATGATATACTGATATTTTTAAAGAAAGAAATGGTACGCCAATGGTTTTTTTTTCAATTCGAAAGATAAGAGCTCTATCGTTTTTGTCCTGCGATGCGCCACAGTAATTGTCTGTCTTTTGTAATTCTGAAAAAACATTTCTATACAACGTATTACAGACATTCATATAGTAGGAAATGCTTTTGCAATTTGGAGCACAACATTGACGTTTAGTTCTACCAGGTAAACTCATTTTGGATAAAAAGACGAATAAAAAAAACAGTAAGTCAGTTCAGACGATTGATTCAATAAATCCCTTATTACATTAATCTAAAGCAAAACAAATTTATTAATGCACAAAACGCGGAACCTACCTAAACATAAACTATAACCTCAAACAATCAAATATTCTATTGCCGTTGATTGAAATATTGGAAATACAAGACTATTTTTCGCGAGTGAAGTCGTATGTTGTAGTACATACGTGTAGTGTGAGTGAATGAAGAGATTTAAACTACTATGACAACTAAGATCAAAAGAGATAGAAATAGTCAGCTATTCACCAATACTCAGTCGCGAAAAGAGTCTACAGATTCCATCTGTAATTGTAGATTTCTGTTTAACAATTTATATAAAGGATAATGTTTTGCCGCACCAACGCGAGATGGCCTCAGTGAACGCATGCTCCGTCCACCCTATCCAATAAAATCCTCTTTTTTATTTACTCATATGTGCATAACTACAATACTAGAAGATAGCCGTTAAGAGTATCGTTAAGAGAATATAGAGGAAAGTACTTACTGTATGCAGCCTCGAATTTATTAACGGTGCGTTAGCTGCTGGATTGGAGCACGAAGTTCCATAGTGGATAGTACTGGCACAGCATTTCAATGATGTGTGTTGACCGAGATATGGGAATCGGCAACAGAAAATTAGTTGCATGCACTAGATATTTATTCACCAGGATAAACATGTGTACTAGAACTGTTCTATGTGTTAACTGAGACAAAACAAGGACATTGGGGATGAAGAGAGGTTTTAACTGAAGGACAGTGGGAGTAAGCGATTGACAAACACCCATTCGTCCTGAGACAAAGTTCAGATTATTGCAGAAAATTTTAAACTAGGCCTAAGTTTCCTATAAATAAGAACTCAACTTACTCAAGGAGAGCAACTCACTTGAGACAGATTGACAATTGAATAAAATGTAATTCTAAGTGAGCTGTTAAAAAGAAACAAGACATTTTTTTATTGTGATTGCAAACTTATGGCAACGTGATTTTTTGTTGTCCTTGCAAATATTTTACTAACAGTAGCTAAAATATCCTACGATTATAGGTGGACTAGCCTATTTTAAGTGCAGGTATCATGTGTCCTTCCAGGAAAACAAACTACATTGATGTTTTTTAAAACATTGCTTGTCAGTACCGTATTTAATAAGTATTTTAGTTTTTTTCTTTACTAACTGAATTCATTTAAATTAATTGAATACCTTTTACCTATTGAATTAAATGATAAAAATAAAATTATAACATTGATGACGTGTTTCAGCCTCAGAAATGCTGCAATAAATATAACAAATATTAGATTTGTGTCCCTTTGACACTTACTACGACAAATCTATATCGTCTAAACTCCAATGCATTGACGTAACGATATTCAATTTGAAATGTTCAGCGAAATGGAAATTTAGAAAGCATTAAAGAGTAAATACTTGTGTCACGTTAATACTTTTAAACTTTAAGTTACTGATGTTTCATAATAATAAAAAAGACTATGTTACATTAAACTCTTTATTTAGATAATTATATTAAATAGAAAGAACTCTAACGTTGTGAACAATAAAAAAACAAGTCTCAATGATCAGCGGTCAGCCTTGGTTCACGCGCTTCCAAAATATTCCCTCTTTCAAGTTCACGAAATAGATCGATGTCTCGTGTGGCGGCACGATCCCCCAAATGTTTCAATTTGGCAAGCCTTTCCTTGGCTGAACGATAAAATCCATTCATCACATCAGGATAAGGGTGCACAAATTCCATAAGCTCGTTCTTGTTTATGACAAACACCTCTGTCGTTTCTATAGCCACCACGGCGTATTTCTGCTTCTGAAAGAAAAGACAACTAGTCCCGAACTCATCACCGTCGTCCAAATGGCACAATTCGTAGCCAGCCGAATTCGTGACGGCCACAGTGCCAGAGGATATGAAGTACACTTCACTTATTTCCGAACCTATGGTTACAATGATGTCGTTGGGAGAGAACGTTTCGGATTTCATGACTTCCATGATGCTGGCGATCGCAGAATGGGGCAATTGTTTAAAAAGTTCCACCTTCTGGATTATCTTCCTTGCACTAAACAGGAAAAGTTCTGCACGCAAATTATCGGATAGAGTGCTCCTAATCTGGTTCTCTTCGAAGTATTGTCCTTGAAATTTATACTTACAATACCGGAGTACCCTCTGTTTTATATTATCTGGCAAATGTTGGTTAGCCATGTAGTGTTGAAGTGTCGACATATTTCGTTGGTACATACTCTCAGAGACATCGGTTATGCCCAGCATACTCAAGATATCAGCTAGGAGATATAGAGTGTAAAGCCTCCCAGTGAAGGATATAATCACAGCATAGATTTGTTCGTTTGGAACGTCTATATACACATTTGGAATTCCGAAGAAAAGACAAAATACCAAACGGAAAGTTTCGAAATACTTCTGAGTTGATTCCATTGAATAAACAGCAGTTTTTATTATCCACGAACGACGAGGAAATGACTGCCTAATTAAATAATATAATATTGGCAATACAAGTATCATGAAAGAGAAGATGTGAAGGATAAGGTAAGTTTTCAGTGTATGGCATATGAGAGATGCTAGCGTTTTATTAAATTTTAAATTACCAAGAGAATAATTCATGTATTCTATTACGGTAGGAATCCTGACGCTGTAAGCAAATACACGAATAAAATAAGCGGACAACTCGGCAATCTTTTTAATCTCTTCTCTTTGTATTATCCAACGTGCCGGTAACTCTAATGCGAAATATGTACTCAAATAATCGAAAATGAAGTACGTAAATAAATACCTGCGTATTATCTTCTTGGATTCTAACACAATGCGATTATTCTTTTCATCGATGTATCCTCTGTTAAAAAATAATAAGATCAAGACCAGCTGAATGGGGGTCATCACTTTTCTGTGCACGTCCACTACACTGTCAGATATTTCGATATCTAAGAAATGTACGAATGGTTCCACTATAAGGAAGTAAAGCCATAAGATGACAAACGTCGCATTCAGAATTGCGTCGAGGGTGCTCAGAGGGTGAATCACAAAATAATGGGGACCGGAGATGTGCCTCCTTCTTTCTTTCATAGCTTCCGCCTTGTTACGGAACAGTTTCTTGCACCTGGTGTGATTGGGATTAACAACTATTAACTTCCTCAAAACTCTACCTAGTTTTTTAGCCCAATGTGCATTGGGAGCCAGTTTGGGAAGGCCGTAATCATCCTTAACCGGCAAACTGCACCTGTGCTGGTTTTTAGACATAGTTGGGATACGCGTCTGTTGAACAGTACTTGACAGTTTGTCAGAGCTATCACAGGTCACTACGGACTTTTGTTTCGTACAATGTAAGGAGAAACAATCCACTAGCTGAACGTCAAAGTGATAATACGTCAGATTGACAATCAATCAAAACTGAAAATTTAGCAATATATCAAATTTTAACGTTATACTGGGTGTTCGGAACTAAACCGACAAACGAAGACAGCAAATTCTACGGATAATTTCATATCGATTTGAAATAAATCGTCTTTTAGGCAGGGCTCTTTGACATTGCATGTTTTTGCAATGTCCAGATCGCTGTTTATCTAGGTTCTAGGAGGATCAGACTTAAGTTATATGTTAACTCTTATACGGACAGCCTTTTGATGTAAAAGTGATCTTTTAATTATAACCATAGGCGTCACATTTGAGAATGTCAACTGATATTGTTAATTATATTTTTTTATCTTCGATTGTTTGGTATTTTTAATATCAAAATCGAAAACTTCAGAGTATTCTAGATTAAAGAGGTACTTTTGTCTGGTACTTGGTTAGGATGTACCGTATGCGAGCAAAATCTATTTAAAATGTTTGTGTTTTTTTCGTACGATAATTATAAAATTTAGAAATTCTTTGCTAATATTTAGTGGTTGGCTTTGGAAAACAGATAACATAGCAACCGGTAACAATACTGTGAATATCAGTTTTAGAAATTATTTTCAATCAAAGTCTTTTTCTCCAAGTTCTTAATTTAAATTGTCATTTGCTAAATACAAAAAATTCAGTTGTTTAAAAATGTTCACGACAGAAGAATATGCCGATGCGCATTTAGTGTATGCTGGAATACAACGCAACTCGAACAGCGGCACGTCGACGTGTCGAAAAATTTCCGAATAGAAGACATCCTCTTCATAACACCTTTACTGAACTGCACCAAAGATTAAGAGAAACCCGATCAGTGATTCCTAAAAAACAAGACACATTACCGTAAGTTGAGGAAAACCCTAAAATTAGTGTAGAAGGCTGGCTGCAATGTATTCGAATATTTCAAAAACTACTATAATTATGAGACATTTTGCACAAGGAAAATCTATATCCTTTTCATTTTAGAAAAGTTCAGGCATTGAAAGACACCGATTCTCCCGCTAGTGTTGAATTTTCTAACTGGTTACGACACCAAAAAATTCGAAACCCTAATTTTTTTCTGATATTTTATTCTGTGAAGGAGGGAATTTTTTTAATATGCAGAATGCTCATCAGTATTCTTATGTTAGTGGCAACTCCCATGCTAAAAAGAGACGAAACATCAGGATATATTTAGCATAAATGTTTGGATAGAAGTTCTTGGAAATAATCTCCTAGAACCTGTGCAACTGCCTAATCGCCTAAATGGACAAGATTATATAAATTTTTTTGGAGTATATTTTACCAAATAAATTAGATGATATACCTTTGGATATTCGACAGAATTTGTGGTTTCACTTCGGGTAATTGTTCGCGAATTTTAGAATGCTACTTACGGACAACAGTGGATCGAAAGAGGGGGCCCAGTTGCTTGACCAGTAAGGTCTTTGAATTTAAAATCCTGGCGATTTTTGTGCTTGAGAATACCTAAAATCATTAGTCTATGTTCAACCTTTACAAACACGTGATCAACTTTGGGCACGAATTCAACACGCATGTAAAAAGTTTAGAACTGTAGTTGAATCTTCACAAGGATTCGTCAACCATACCCAAGAGAGCCACATATCATTTTCGAAGGAATTCGATGAGCTGACCACGATCCTGTAGTCAAAATGCATGATTTCACAACAAATTTCGGAGAACGTGAAATCTTTGTGAGAAAATTGATCCAAATATGGGTCAAAACAGATTTTTTCCTAATATATAATTTTCGCAGTATTTTGAGGTGTTCAACACGAGGTCATTAGTAAAATTTACCCATGACCTCGATATTTCTCAGACAATCTACTATTGGGTTAAAGCATACAAAATACTTTGTAGATAACTAAATTATCATTAAATATTCGTAAATAACAATACAACACATTGAAAGATTCTTATATACCCAAAATAAAATTTAAAAAATTAAAATTGTGCATGTGTAAAAAATGGGCAAGATAAATTGACTTAATTTCTTGAAGTGTACAATAAAATGCCTCTAATTTAAGTAAATTAAAACTGGAACTCATTCCATATAAAGAGGAATATTCAGTATTTTGTTAGTAAGGTGAAATAATAGCTTTGTAGATTAGGTACAGTAGAATTTCTATGATTTTTTCATCTTGTTAACACATAATTTGAGTTCATATTTATATACTTTATTAAACACGTTATGCATTCTTTTAATTTTATTTAATTAAAAATATATAGGTATATTTTTTAATGGCATTTCAAAAAGTTAGTATTAAGTTATTAATACTGATTTTGTATTTGTATTGGATTCATTATTCACTTAATTAATTATTAAATATTAAGCATCGTCCATCGACCCATCAGTGTTAAAAAGTGAAAGATTCCAGACAAAAGTTTTTATTTTGTAATTCCACGATAGTGACAGTGTAATTATTATAAAAAAGTAAAAAATAAGTGCCGATTACATTAAAAACGAGATTCTTATTTCTTACTTTGCTTAATTTATTATAGTTTGTGCACAAACTTGTTTTACAATGAACAGAGAAAACAATGCTTTTACTATTTATTTCCGAACGTGTCGATATGGTGTTAGTGTATGGTGCAGCCGGAGAAAATGTGCTTGTGGCGACTAGGCTGTACCGGGAACGATGGCCACAACGTCAACCCCCATTCAGCGGCTGCGAGATACGGGAAGTGTTATTCCTCGAGGAGAAGAACGTGGTCATCAAGTGAACCTTAATGTTGAAGATGCAGTGTTGGAAAATTTTGACGAAGACCCCACAATTAGTACTCGACGACTCGCAGAGCAAGTAGGAACCTCATCTCGTACCGTACATCGCATCTTAAGGTGCCAGCTGTTGCACCCCTATCATCTGCAACCAGTTCAACAGATTATACCCCCGGATTGTGATCAACGAATGCATTTTTGTAGATGGTTTTTACGGCAATGAGGCGACATTTACCCGTGATGAAGTGAATTTCCATAATATGCAAATATGGGCCGATGAAAATCCTCACGCGATTAGGGAAACTCAATATCGGTTCTCGGTAAATGTTTGGGCTGGCATAATAGGTGATGTATTTGTGGGTCCCTGTTTCTTTGAAGGGCGACTAAATGGACCAACATATGCTGACTTTTTGGAGAACCGGTTGCCTGAATTATTAGACGATGTGGCATTACAAGTTAGGGCACACATGTTTTATCTTCAAGATGGGGCTTCTCCACACAGTACAAGAGAAGTAACGACACTTTTGAATGAAATGTTTCCTCAGCGATGAATTGGACTCTTCGGTTCTGTGCCGTGGCCACCTCGGTCACAAGATCTAACTCCAATGAACTTCCATCTTTGGAGTCACTTGTAGTCATTGGTTTACAGTACCCCAATTGCTACGGTGGAACTCTTGCGAAACCGTATACTTGAAGCTGCTGACGCAATTAGGGGAATACCTGGAATTGTATACAAAAATAGAACTTTTTCGTATAAACCTTTTTTATTACAAATATCGTAGAAAATCTGTAGTTTAATTTTTATAGATTATAAACACCACACCCTGTATAGTAATATAATAAAAAGTATACTTAGATTTAAAGGTTTCGTTACGTCTACCTTCAGATTTTTTATTTATTAACCTCCATTAAAGATGTCGCTTTTCATTTTAGAAAAGAATATACGTCAAAAGATTATTTCATAAATCTGCCACATCGTTACACTTTAAGAATAAACATTTATCACCATGGCCATAGTTTACACGCAGAAATGACTGGCGTATTATTAATTTGTGAAGAATGATTGATATTATTGTCCTTGCTCATGTTACCCTCCAACGCCTCATTTAAATGGTCAAAAATATCATAAATACCCCCACGTTACTTTACCAGATTTATTGGAAGATNTTCCTCAGCGATGAATTGGACTCTTTGGTTCTGTGCCGTGGCCACCTCGGTCACAAGATCTAACTCCAATGAACTTCCATCTTTGGAGTCACTTGAAGTCATTGGTTTACAATACTCCAATTGCTACGGTGGAACTATTGCGAAACCATATACTTGAAGCTGCTGACGCAATTAGGGGAATGTCTGGAATTTGGGAAAATATTCGCCAAAATTGGGTGCGTCGGTGCCATGCCTGTATCCGCGCTAATGGGGATCAATTTCAATATTTTCTCTAGAAATGGTAAGTTTTATTTCATTTTGTTCCATATTTTGTTTAGTGCACGCAGTTGGCAACTACAGATGCTTACGGATGTTGTTTTGTTTGCGAACTCTTGCTGTAACAGCAATGCACTTAAGATAGTAATTACTATTAATTAATATAATAAGAAAATATCAGTTTGTTTTTTTAAATATCTATTTTCCTTAGTTTGTACTTTTGCATTGAAAAATTCCCCAAAAATTGAGAAGTATCTTTCTATATTTCAACGACGATTTGTTTACGCTGCTGGTCTACAGCACATAACTCATCGTACAGCACACGGACACGACCGTTCCAGAGAAAATATTTTGATCCATAATTGAACTTTAATTTACGAAAAAAAAACCGCAAAAATAGAACTTTTTCGTATAAGACTTTTTTTATTACAAATATCGTAGTAAATCTGTAGTTTAATTTTTATAAATTATAAACACCACACCCTGTATAGTTATATTAAAAAAGTATACTTAGATTTAAAGGTTTCGTTACGTCTACCTTCAGATTTTTTATTTATTAACCTCCATTAAAGATGTCGCTTTTCATTTTAGAAAAGATAGATATACGTCAAAAGATTATTTCATAAATCTGTCACATCGTTACACTTTAAGAATAAACANAAAAAGTATACTTAGATTTAAAGGTTTCGTTACGTCTACCTTCAGATTTTTTATTTATTAACCTCCATTAAAGATGTCGCTTTTCATTTTAGAAAAGAATATACGTCAAAAGATTATTTCATAAATCTGCCACATCGTTACACTTTAAGAATAAACATTTATCACCATGGCCATAGTTTACACGCAGAAATGACTGGCGTATTATTAATTTGTGAAGAATGATTGATATTATTGTCCTTGCTCATGTTACCCTCCAACGCCTCATTTAAATGGTCAAAATTATCATAAATACCCCCAAGTTGCTTTACCAGATTTATTGGAAGATCTTCCTGTAGCCATTCGCTACAACATATGGTTTATGCACGACGAAGTGTTTTTCAAATAAATGAATCAGTAGAGGAAATGAAGCAGCTGAGAGTTGGCCACAACGCTCATCACGCTCTATATCTCTAAAGATCGAGGAAGAGTTACGGAGACAAATACAAAATGCTGTCCATCATTTTAAGGACTGATGCATAGATCATTACTGCTCTTGGTTCGTTAGCTTCTACATTCCCGTCGTTGTTGACCCATTGGTCCTAATTTTTTTATTGTTGGTGACTCATCTTTAAACACGCTCTAAAAGTTTAGAACTAGTTTGGACCAATCCTATGGGCCGAATTCAGAGACCTCCCTAAATTTATACTAATCTTTCACTCATACCTAACTTATGCTCCACTCAACTTAGAGTGCCCTCATCTCAATCTCAATTCTGGTATTCAGAAATGTGTATAAATGAGTGACTAACTTGAGTGTGCATCAAACCACGAATTACTAGATAAGGGAACAGATGGCTACTCAAATATTACCAAAAATATGTCATCAGTGGAAATCTAATGTCACAGTATTTCTTTATTTTGAATTTGAATAACTCACGTTGAAAATATATACATAATAAATCACATTTAAATAATAAATAATGAAAATCGAAAGGTCTAATTAATTGTCCAGGTAAAAACGATCCTCATATAAACCATGATATCCCAAGTAATAATAATCATATTTAGTTCATTTTTCCTACTATGTACTTTATACAGAGTAGAATGAGTGACAAGTAATCGTTTATGACGTATGTAACGGAACTCATTTCTAAAAAATAATTATAATTTTTGTAGCGTTCACCTACAAATACCCTTTATTGTATACCTGGACTTAATTATTTGTAAAATATACTGCTGGAATATTATGAAACCACAAAATTAATAAATTAGGAACATATAAGCCCACGCCAGATCAGAGGCGGACTGGCTAGATGAACAGGCCCGGGAAACATTCATCGAGCGGCCCGTTTTTTGAAAGTTTCAGAATTTATTTTATTTTAAATAGGCTCTTCGTGAATGATTTATTTGAAATATTTGAAAAAAGTTAGCCATAGATAATTTGATATTGTTTTAAAAATAATTAATCTCACAATTTGTTTGTAGATAAAAATTAAAATCTTAAATTAAAATAATTTAGATTTTTTTAAAATGGATAAGTAGTAGTTGGAAGGTATAAGAAGTTAAAGCATTATTCTTTTTAATAAATAAATAATCATTAAAATATATATTTTGTATCANTTTTTTTATGCGCATAGAAAAATGTTCATTTTTAGTGATATTTGAAAGCCAAAAAGCCAAAAATCTCCGTGGATATACAATTCATCCAAACCAAAACAGATACCGCCTAGTCTATTTCTTCACTTTCACTTTCATCACATTGACGTGTTTCATACTCGTCCAATGGAGTTTGTACAAGTTTTTTCCACTGGTGTGCTAAATTTGTTAATTCATCTCTTAGTTTTTGAGGAGTTATTTCTGGTTCATATATGACCCATTTCTCACACAGTTTGTGAAAACCTGGAGCTTTTAAGCCTCAGATCACACGTAATTGTCGGCCAAGGTGAAGTCGACATTTCTTATTTTACTCCCTTAGGTGTGTAATATATACTTTTTTTCATTTCTTTCCAAATTTTTTGCTCAAAATTTTTTCCAATATTTGTTTTTCAATTTTTTTTCATATTTTATCAATTTTTTTTTTAATTTTGATCTCAAAAATATATTTCATCCTTCTACAGCGCGGACCGGCCCAAAATGACCGCGGCCCATCGGGAAACCTCCCGAGTTCCCGCATAGCCAATCTGCCTCTGCGCCAGATACCACTAATATGTCACTAACCTAGCATCCATTTGTGAGGGCAATTTAAGTGACTCATTGAAGTATAATTGTTTATGAATACGATTAGAGTGAGTTTAGTACGCGATAAGTGTGAGTGGAACTTTAGTGAGATCTATGAATTTGGGCCTAGATTTCAAGTTCCCATGCCAGAGAAACTCACCCATACCAAGTTTTGTGTATTTACTAGAGTTAATAACGAAGTTATGGAAGAAAAACTAAAATAAAATTGTAATTTCAACACCCTGTATCTAAAAAATATTAAATTTTGAACTAAGGTAATTTGAATTAGATCATCGTATTTTGGACCCAGAAATATGTGGTAGAATTTTGTCCAAGCCTTTTAGAGACCCTCTATTTAAAACAGTTCAATTATAGACATCATATTTTTTTACTTATAACATTTTAAATATGAAGATAAACACATATATTAAATACAAAATGAGTCTAAGTGCACATAGTTATAGCAAAAAATCACTTATTTGAAGTAGAAATAGCGAAACTTAATAGCGAAAAATTGAAACTATTTTTTTTTTTTTTTGTAAAACGACAATATTACGCCAGGGGTGCGGAGCTAGTACAACAGTTTCTATGATATGCGTGTTTTGTTACATCTACGAAACCAGCCCCCTCCCCAGTTTTCGAGGGCGCTTAATTCGAATTTGAGGTTCGTTGAATTTCTAACCCTCGCAATTGGCGAAAAACCACCCCTCTTTTTATTTCGGGACCCCGTGATAACTCTATATCCCCTTCCTACCACGAGCCTCCTCAATCCTCGCAACCCACAAGAATGGATCAAATCTACACCCAATCTGATTTTATGCAATTTTTTTCTGCACATCTACACATCTACACGATTATTTAAGGATTGTAAGATATTGTCGGTATGTTCACCCTCGAAAATGGAAAGTTACCTTGTTGGATTTTGTAAAAACAAATTCGGAGTAGTTCAATGACGTGGAGAGGGTTAAGGAGGGTCGCGATCATCATATTCTGAAAACGGCGGGATGAGCATAGAGCTTGTTTTTAGGGCGAGAACGAAAATTAACGGTGGTTATAGTCCGTTCGAGAGGGTTGCGAGGGTTAAAGAGAGTAGTGAGCATCATATTCGTCATCAGCATCCTCAAAAAGGTTCGGCCCTTTCCCTCTCGGAGTTCCTCACTCATCCGTCCTTCCCGAATTGAAAGCCGAATCAGGAAAACGCTTAGTTTTCCGTTTTCCGATATTTTCTGAATATTAATATCGACCGTCATTGGTTTGTCAGTGGTGAATTTTATGTATTGTAAATAAATGGAAGTAAACCTATTGGAAAAAGTGGTTTTTCTGATCAAGGCCCCTGGTTTACACTTTATTCCATTGCTGTTACCTGGACTATTTGGGTGAAAACTGCTCCAAATTTTTTCCATTTTGTCCAAATATATAATTTTCGAAGTATTCTGAGGCGGTGAACGATGCCATTACTAAAATTTACACATATGACCTCTATATTTCTCAGAAAATCCACTATTTGGGTGAAAACATACAAAATACTTGGTAGATAACTAAATTATCATTAAAAATTCATATACAAGGTGGTCCAGATTTTAATAGACATATTATGATGCAGTTTTCCAGATATTTAAAAAAAATTGTTTATTTTTATTAATTTCAACGCCCTGTATCTCATAAACGGTAGTTTTCTGCGTCTATGTTCATAGAGCATTTTTGTTATTTATAACTTTCCCGAAGTTTGTCTATTAAAATCTGGACCACCCAATTTGTTTCATTTTTCCCGATTTCAACGCTTTGTTTACTTGAATAATATGTCTCATAACTCGTAAACCATTCACTTTTCGATAAAAATAAAATAATGTTTTTTCATCCGGAATATTTCAGACCATTATAAAATGTATTCATATTACCTATTAATTCAGTGGCGTAGAAGTTTTACTTTAAATAAGAAAACGACACCCTTGTTTCTCCGCCACTGGTCTTTGAATTTGGACTATGTGTATACAAAACTACGGGAAATATTTGAAAAAAAATGTGTACCAAATTTGGATAAATTTGATAAAGCCGTTTTCCAGATATTTAAAAAAATTGTTTTATTTTTGTTAATTTCAACGCCCTGTATCTCATAAGCGGTGGCTTTCTGCGCCTATGTTCATAGAGCAAAGTGATGTTAATTTTTGTTGTTTAGTAGTTTCCGGAAGTTTGTCTATTAAAATCTGGACCACCCTGTATACTTTTCCTTTTTTGAAAACTTTAATATCAAGAATTTTATTTCATAAAAATAATGGTAAAGCCGTATTTGTTGACATGGTCTAACATTTATTTCGAAAACGGTACATTCTAGTAACAAGAATACATTTTTGTAAAGCTCTGTACTCGATAATAATAGTAAATCTCACAAATACAAAATTTTTGAAATTACGTGTTTTTCTGAAACGTCAAGATGACAACTATAAACTAAAGAAGTCAAAAGATTTGTCAAATAAACAACTAGAAACGTTTATTACTCAAGCTCCAGACTTAATGAATAAAGTACATTTAAATGTTAAAATTTTCAAATATCTAGATATTAGTTTTTCCTTTTCAGGTTGCCTTAATATTTGCTGTTGCCGATGCATGTCGCCGTGATGAACTGTGTCAATTAAATTTGAATGATATAGATGATTTAGGATCAAAGCTTTTGATTAAAATACCGGATAATAAAATGAAAAAATCAAGATTATTTGTGATAAAGGAAACTTATATGTCATTGTACAGAATATATTGAGATGTATGGAAATGTGACATATTTAATAAAGTAAATATTGGTTTGGAAATTAAAAATAAAACTGAGAAAATTAATGTATCAAATTGGCAGTAATAAATGTATAATATTATGTATTATAAATTGCATATATGAAAGGGGTAAAATGAAAGAAATAAGTATCTGACAGTAATAGTTTGTCAAATAAGAATTTAAAAGAAATTAAAATGATAGGAGATTTCAGAATAGTAATGATTTGTAATGATAAAATTAAATTGATTTTTTTTATATAAATGAGAAAAATATTGTAAAATAGTTATTAAGTAATGAGCAGTGGAAAATTAAAACGTAGAAACAGGAGTGCGGTTATTTGGAAACAGGAAGAAAAAAAAAGTTTGTGAGTAGATTTTTGAAAATTGATGGAAGGAAATAATTAATCAAAAAGTTAAGATAAATACGAAGAAAAGATAATTTAAACATTAAAAAGTCCATAAATAACTAAAGAAGACAGAAACCGTAAATATAAGACATAAACAGGAATAGAAAAAGGTAACTAATTGACAAGTATTAAATTATAAACATAAACATTTCCCAGAGGGTAGAGTCTCCTGTGGAGGATCAAATACAAAATAACAAATCATATACCAGATATAATAGAGGAGCAGACAGACAGTAGAAGATTTATTCTTGTAACAGAGCAGTTAGGTAGAGAGTTGCAGTTTGAACTTTAGACAAACGAGACAGAATCATCAAAGTTGAACGGAAGGAGCAAAACTATGTCTAAAATTGGAAACTATAGTTGTGGGAGATTTTGTATATAATTGTAAATAGAAATAAGTAATTTAGTTAATAGTACTGGCATAGGTTACGTAGAGAAAATATAAATTCATCTAAATTGTGTCCAAGAAAGAATCAATTTAATTTAATATACTTAATTTTTTTTGAAAATCAGGATTTCATTCTTTGATTTAAAGTTTGACAAAAATTAAAGTTTTATTGGAGTCATTTAAAAAATAATAATAATAAAAGACAGTGATTGTTTCTTCTAAAGAACCACCCCCTGGAGGGAATAGAGTTTTGTGCTACATTATACAGGAAAAATATTACCTTCAAGTTTATTTTATATTGAAGGATTCTTTTTAATTTCAAAATTAATAAATTTTCATATCACCCAAAATTTAATTCTAAGAATAATTTATTTTGGTGAAAAGAAATCTAAATTTATAAAATAAAGAAAAACAGTATATAAACTTTCACTGATACTGGTATCTATATTTAAGCATATGAAGGTAACTAGATTTTCTTGTTTGACTATATGAGCTATCCGAAAGTACATAAACATAAATTGTATACATACAGGGTCGGAAAGTCCCCATGGTTCATTGGCCGTTACGTGAGAGCGATAAAGAAAGTCATAGAAACCCGTGCGATAGAGAAAGATGGCTATAATGAAGGCGTCTAATAGTCATCGCCCATTTCGCCCTTCCACAAATCGCACGGATTTCTATGACTTACTTTATCGCTCCACGTAACGGCCGATGAACTATGGGGACTTTCCGACCCTGTAAATAAAATACACGACAAATAAATTATATAACAATATGTTGCATGCCGCCCAGAAAATTTTTAAGTTGCCGCTGTTTCTTTAAATATTCAAATGGCAAAGGTTGGAGGCAAGTAGTAGGAATAAATCAGTTTTGTAAAATAAATCAAAATTTTTAAATTTGCCAAATGCAGACAGGACATTGTTTTCGTCAATCCTTTGCGGCCATTTTGGTCAATTCTGGAGTAGATTTAATTGCATTAAAAAGACATGGGGGATGGAAATCTTCAAACGTGGCCGAAGGATATACAGGATGTGAAACAATAAACCATTATTATGCTTTTACTAACCATGAATATGACGTTATGCATTTTATTTATGGTTTCTGTAATGGAAATAGTCTGGCGGCTCAAAAAGTGTATCGACAACTGTTCCCTGATAAAAGGCAACCTTCCGCAAGATTGTTTGGGAAAATTCATGCAAGAACCATGGAATGAGAAGCCCTAACTGTTGATAGATATCATGAAGGAGGCGTAGGCATGATTTAGACGAAGTAATTTTAGGGTTTTTTAACGTAATCCTACTGCGAGTAGGTAGTAGGTAGTTAATCAGAAAGAAAGTTTTTTTTTAAATATCCAAATAATAAAACCCCTTTGGAGTGCCACATCGCAGTAACGGTGCTCCGGAGGACCAATGTTTATAGGAGCTTCTTTACTGTATTTGGCTCTACCTTCACTTCCTTAAATTTTGTACCAATTTTTGCAAACACCCTGTTTAGAGGAATCTTTTGCAAATAAACTAGACATATGTAGTAGATAAATTATTTAGAGGATGGAGAAACAAAGAGAAATTTGCAGATAGGTAATAATATTGTCGAAGAAGAAATAATTAACAGCAATAATGCGCCGACTTTTCGTGTAAAATTTGGCCACTCTGTTAATAAAGTTTGGTCCTGCTGCAATTCGATTTAGGAACCAATTGCAAAATTCAAGACGATTGGGGAAATTAGCTGGTTCTAAAGCTTGAACTTTTTGAAAATGGTACGGGTTGAGTGAATTCCCGCGCAATATCGCCAAACTTTGGTTTGTGATATCTTCAATTATCTTGAAATTGTTCTTGCGGAAACAGTACGCTGCTCCTCGACTACATTTAAAACAGCCTCTATCACATTTAAGTCATTTTGTCGATGTCTCCTGCACGTTCTCTGCGAGGTATGATAGAACCCGTGTCACGAAGACTTGTACAATTGTCCGCGGGCTGGGGAAGTTCTATCGATCAGGGATACGCCTGCGATATTCGATTGCAGCGGCATTTGCGTTCTGTACACACTCTCCGTATAAAAAATCACCACATCCACATATTCGGCATTCGTATACAAAGCCATCACGACCGACACTTTAAACAATTGGAGATAGACTAAACTAACGGTTTCGCGTGTCTGTGTCTTTTCAATCTACATCCCCTCTCCATCTTTATGATGTGATGTTCACTCCTTTGCGGGAAAAATGCGGGAGATATTGAGGGTGGTAGATTTGAATAAACGCTTTAAATTCTTAATGGTTTTGTAACCGTGTGTAGTATATTTTGTATATTCGGGTATTTAGTGTGCCGACTTTTTTTATTTGATAAAATACGGTGTGCCTACAAACCTCAGCTTTATTTATTTTCTTTTAACGAAAGTTGACTTCGAGAAGTCAGGCTTGTTAAAACATTTTGCACTAAGTTTATACAATTATTAAAATTATTTATAATAAAATACAGCATGATCCTTTATTTACTTGCATTTTATTGGTTTCGTACATATGTATCCCTATATTAAAGCGGATTAAAATGTAAACCACAGATTATGATGTGAACTTGGCAACGCTGTTCGCTTCAGCTGACGATTTGTTCGTGACATTACGTTACAAAATTGTCCGAGCATCCGGGCATCTTAGTTATGGGTTGATTTCCTTCATTTTTAAAAGTCGAGTAAAAATTTTTTTTTCGATTTTCTGTCTTTATTAAGCCTTCCGAATACGTGGTTAAAATTAATGACATTATGACTGAATCACCCTGTAGATAAAAAAACGGTACGTGATTGTTATTGTACTGTTTGCTCATCATTACCTAGCAAAAAGGACTATAATACTAGAATATGGTATTTTGGGGTATGATTGGACCGAAAAAATACACATTTCCGAACGAAATTTATTTTCCTCAGCGACAGTAAGATATTGTATGGTCACAAATAAATTTCTTCCACCGTATAAAAACATATCTCGTTGAAATATGGCTTTAATTTATATTATACCTATTGTTTCGAAATTAATGCAACAAAATTTGGTCACAGATTCTTAAGAAAAATATAGGGGATCCGTATTTTTTATTTTGCTAAGTCGCACCCTCTTTCGGAATTACAGCCCCCTGAAATCCGCCCGTAAGAATAGTATTTTTTATATCTCAGGACCCTGATGTACGAGAATTACTAAATTTGGTACACAGGGGTTTTATGGCATGTGAAATTTGATAGTGATAGTGGCGTTTTGGCGGGGAACCCCCTTAAGACACTTTTTCGTGGGCCCCATTGTCTTTGAAGCCAAAATAATTTGGTCGTATATTTGAGTTTCTTAAAAATGATCAGTTCGCTAGAAAGCCATTGAATTTAAAAACTTTTTGTCTCTTGATATTTTGTTAGTAGAACACAATATTTGCGAGAAAAATTGCGAATCACGATATGCATTCGATAACACTTTGCCATTTTTCTCGAAACATTGCGTTTTACGACAAAAGTATATTGATGATATACTGATATTTTTAAAGAAAAAAATGGTACGCCAATGGTTTTTTTCAATTCGACAGACATCCATATAGTAGGAAATGCTTTTGCAATTTGGAGCACAACATTGACGTTTAGTTCTACCAGGTAAACTCATTCTGGATAAAAAAACGAATAAAAAAACTGTAAGGCAGTTCAGACGATTGATTCAATAAGTCCCTTATTACATTAATCTAAAACAAAGTGTGAGTGAATGAAGAGATTTAAACTACTATATGACAACTAAGATCAAAAGAGATATAAAGAGACAGAGATTCACCAATATTCAGTCGCGAAAAAGTCTACAGACTCGATCTGTGATTGCAGATTTCTATTTAACAATTTCTATAAAGGACAATGTTTTGCCGCACCAACGCGAGATGGCCTCAGTGAATGCATGCTCCGTCCACCCTATCCAATAAAATCTTCTTATTTATTTATTCACATGTGCATAACTACAATACTAGAAGATAGCCGTTAAGAGTAGCGTTAAGAGAATATGGAGGAAGGTACTTACTGTATGCAGCCTCGAATTTATTAACGGTGCGTTAGCTACTGGATTGGAGCACGAAGTTCCATAGTGGATAGTACTGGCACAGCATTTCAATGATGTGTTGACCGAGATATGGGAATCGGCAACAGAAAATTAGTTGCATGCACTAGATATTTATTCACCAGGATAAACATGTGTACTAGAACTGTTCTATGTGTAAACTGAGACAAAACAAGGACCTTGGGGTTGAAGAGAAGTTCTAACTGAAGGACAGTGGGAGTAAGCGATTGACAAACACCCATTCGCCCAGAGACAAAGTTCAGATTATTGCAAAAAATTTTAAACTAGGCCTAAATTTCTTATAAATAAGAACTCAACTTACTCAAAGAGAGCAACTCATTTGAGACAGATTGACAATTGAATAAAATGTAATTCTAAGGGAGCTATTAAACAGAAACAAGACATTTTTTTATTGGGATAGCAAACTTATGGCAACGTGATTTTTTGTTGTCTCTGCAAATATTTTACTAACAGTAGCTAAAATATCCTACGATTATAGGTGGACTAGCCTATTTTAAGTGCAGGTATCATGTGTCCTTCCAGGAAAACAAACTACATTGATGTTTTTTAAAACATTGCTTGTCAATACCGTATTTAATAAGTATTTTAGTTTTTTCTTTACTAACAGAATTCATTTAAATTAATTGAATACCTTTTACCTATTGAATTAAATGATAAAAATCAAATTATAACATTGATGACGTGTTTCAGCCTCAGAAATGCTGCAATAAATATAACAAATATTAGATTTGTGTCCCTTTGACACTTACTACGACAAATCTAAATGGTCTAAACTCCAGTGCATTGACGTAACGGTATTCAATTTGAAATGTTCAGCGAAATGAAATTTTAGAAAGCATTAAAGATTAAATATTTGTGTCACGTTAATACTTTTAAACTTTAAGTTACTGTTGTTACATTTAAATAAAAAAGACTATGGACCATTAAACTCTTTATTTAGATAGTTATATTAAATAGAAAGAATTCTAACGTAGTGAACAATAAAAAAAAACAAGTCTTAATCATTAGCGGTCAGCCTTGCTTCACGCGCTTCCAAAATATTCCCTCTTTCAAGTTCACGAAATAGATCGATGTCTCGTGTGGTGGCACGATCCCCCAAATGTTTCAATTTGGCAAGCCTTTCCTTGGCTGAACGATAAAATCCATTCATCACATCAGGATAAGGGTGCACAAATTCCATAAGCTCGTTCTTGTTTATGACAAACACCTCTGTCGTTTCTATAGCCACCACTGCGTATTTCTGCTTCTGAAAGAAAAGACAACTAGTCCCGAACTCATCACCGTCGTCCAAATGGCACAGTTCGTAGCCAGCCGAATTCGTGATGGCCACAGTGCCAGAGGATATGAAGTACACTTCACTTATTTCCGAACCTATGGTTACAATGATGTCATTGGGAGAGAACGTTTCGGATTTCATGACTTCCATGATGCTGGCGATCGCAGAATGGGGCAGTTGTTTGAAAAGTTCCACCTTCTGGATTATCTTCCTTGCACTAAACAGGAAAAGTTCTGCACGCAAATTATCGGATAGAGTGCTCCTAATCTGGTTCTCTTCGAAGTATTGTCCTTCAAATTTAAACTTACAATACCGGAGTACCCTCTGTTTTATATTATCTGGCAAATGTTGGTTAGCCATGTAGTGTTGAATGGACGACATACTTCGTTGGTACATACTCTCAGAAACACCGGTTATGCCGAGCATACTCAAAATATCAGCTAGAAGATATAGAGTGTAAAGCCTCCCAGTGAAGGATATAATCACAGCATAGATTTGTTCGTTGAGAACCTCTATATACATATATGGAATTCCGAAGAAAAGACAAAATACCAAACGGAAAGTTTCGAAATACTTCTGAGTTGATCCCATTGCATAAAAAGCAGTTATTTTTATCCACGAACGACGAGGAAATGACTGCCTAATTATATAATATAATATTGGCAAAACAAGTATCATGAAAGAGAAGATGTGAAGGATAAGGTAAGTTTTCAGTGTATGGCATATGAGAGATGCCAGCGTTTTATTAAATTTTAAATTACCAAGAAAATAATTCAAGTATTCTATTACGGTAGGAATCCTGACGCTGAAAGCAAATACACGAATAAAATAAGCGGTCATCTCGGCAATCCTTTTAATCTCTTCTCTTTGTATTATCCAACCTGCCGGTATCTCTAATGCGAAATATGTACTCAGATAATCGAAAATGAAGTACGTAAATAAATACCTGCGTATTATCTTCTTAGATTCTAACACAATGCGATTATTCTTTTCATCGATGTATCCTCTGTTAAAAAATAATAAGATCAAGACCAGCTGAATGGGGGTTATCACTTTTCTGTGCACGTGCACTACAATGTCAAATATTTCATCATCTAAGAAATTTATGATTGGTTCCACTATAAGGAAGTAAAGCCATAAGATGACAAACGTCGCATTCAGAATTGCGTCGAGGGTACTCAGAGGGTGAATCACAAAATAATGGGGACCGGAGATGTGCCTCCTTCTTTCTTTCATAGCTTCCGTCTTGTTACGGAACAGTTTCTTGCATCTGGTGTGATTGGGATTAACAACTATTAACTTCCTCAAAACTCTACCTAGTTTTCTAGCCCAATGTGCATTGGGAGCCAGTTTGGGAAGGCCGGAATCATCCTCAACCGGCAAACTGCATCTGTGCTGGTTTTTAGACATAGTTGGGATACGCGTCTGTTGAACAGTACTTGACAGTTTGTCAGAGCTATCACAGGTCACTACGGACTTTTGTTTCGTACAATGTAAGGAGAATCAATCCATTAGCTGAACGTCAAAGTGATAATACGTCAGATTAACAATCAATCAAAACTGAAAATTTAGCAAAATATCAAATGTTAAAGTTATACAAGGTGTTCAGAACTAAACCGAAAAACGAAGACAGCAAATTCTACGGATGATTTCATATCGATTTGAAATAAATCGTCTTTAAGGCAGGGCTCTTTGACATTGCTTGTTTCTTGCTATTTCTTTAATTGTCCAGATCGCTGTTTATCTAGGAGGATCAAACTTAAGTAATATGTTAACTCTTATACGGACAGCCTTTTGATGTAAAAGTGATCTTTTAATTATAACCATAGGCGTCACATTTAAGAATGTCAACTGATATTTTTAATTATATTTTTTTATCTTCGAATTTTTGGTATTTTTTTTATCAAAATCGAAAACTTCGGAGTATTCTAGATTAAAGAGGTACTTTTGTCTGGTACTTAGTTAGAATGTACCGTATGCGAGCAAAATCTATTTCAAATGTTTGTGTTTTTTTCGTACGATAATTATAAAATTTAGAAATTCTTTGCTAATATTTAGTGGTTGGCTTTGGAAAACATATAACATAGCAACCGGAAACTATACTGTGAATATCAGTTTTAGAAATTAGTTTTCAATCAAAGTCTTTTTCTCCAAGTTCTTAATTTAAATTATCATTTGCTAAATACAAAAAAATCAGTTGTTTAAAAATGTTTACGACAGAAGAATATCCCAATGCGCATTTAGTGTATGCTGAAATACAACGTAACTCGAACAGCGGCATGTCGACGTGTCGAAAAATTTCCGAATAGAAGACATCCTCTTCATAGCACCTTTACTGAACTGCACCAAAGATTAAGAGAAACCGGATACACATTACCGGAAGTTGAGGAAAACCCTGAAATTAGTGTAGAAAGCTGGCTACAATGTATTCGATTATTTCAAAAACTACTATATGAGACATTTTGCACAAGGAAAACCTATATCCTTTTCATTTTAGAAAAGTTCAGGCATTGAAAGACACCTATTCTCCCGCTAGTTGCGGCACCAAAAAATTCGAAACCCTAATTTTTTTCTGATATTTTATTCTGCGAATGACGGAATTTTTAATATGCAGAATGCTCATCAGTATTCTTATGTTAGTAGCAACTCCCATGCTAAAAAGAGACGAAACATCAGGATAGATTTAGCATAAATGTTTGGATAGAAGTTCTTGGAAATAATCTAGAACCTGTGCAACTGCCTAATCGCCTAAATGGAGATTATATACATTATTTTGGAGTATATTTTACCAAATTTATTAGATGATATACCTTTGGATATTCGACAGAATTTATGGTTTCACTTCGAGTAATTGTTCGCGAATTTTAGAATGCTACTTACGGACAGCAGTGGATCGAAAAAGGGGGTCCAGTTGCTTGACCAGTAAGGTCTCTGAATTTAAATCCTGGCAATTTTTGTGCTTGAGAATACCTAAAATCATTAGTCTATTGTCAACCATTACAAACACGTGATCAACTTTGGGCACGAATTCAACACGCATGTAAAAAGTTTAGAACTGTAGTTGAATCTTCACAAGGATTCGTCAACATACCTACACAAAAAAAGACCACACCCAAGAGAGCCACATATCATTTTCGAAGGAATTCGATGCGCTGACCACGATCCTGTAGTCAAAATTCATGACTTCACAAGAAATTTCGGTGAAATCTTTGGGAGAAAATTGATCCAAATATGGGTCAAAACAGATTTTTTCCTAATATATAATTTTCGCAGTATTTTGAGGTGCTCAACACAATGTCATTAGTAAAATTTACTCGTGACCTCGATATTTCTCAGAAAATTCACTATTTGGGTTAAAGCATACAAAATACTTTGTAGATAACTATATTAGCATTAAAAATTCGTATCTGTATAAAACAACAACACAACACATTGACAGATTCTTATATACCTAAAATAAAATTAAAAAAATTAAAATTGTGCATCAGTGTAAAAAATCGGCAAGATAAATTGACTTAATTTCTGTAAGTGTACAATAAATGCCTCTAATTTAAGTAAATTAAAACTGGAACTCATTCCATATAAAGAGGAATATTCAGTATTTTGTTAGTAAGGTGAAATAATAGCTTTGTAGAGTACAGTAGAATTTCTATCATTTTTTCATCTTGTTAACATATAATTTGAGTTCATATTTATATACTTTGTTAAACACGTTATGCATTCTTTTAATTTTATTTAATTAAAAATATATAGGTATATTTTTTAATGGCATTTCAAAAGGTTAGTAGCTGTATTAAGTTATTAATACTGAATTTCTGTTTGTTACTTAAATACCTAAAATAATAAAAAATAGAAGATAAAATACAAAAACATAATTCAAACATTTTTTTATAATATACCTAATAATTTCTTATAATAATAATTTAAGAATGCGTTCGTAGATTTGATATCGAGTTGATCTGAAATCAGTTATGGACAAGACATGCGAATTTGGTAGTAAACTTTTGCAAATTCGCTCTCCGAACAAAGCTAATAGCGACGAAGCATAAAAGATTTTCTTTTCTAATATGTGAGGGCAGTCAATTTTATTATTTAATAGTTTGTATAGAAAAGGCAAAATTTTCCTTTATTTTGGAGATTTGAAACATAAAATCTTTTAAGATCTCCTTAAGGGAAACTTCTAAGTGGGTAAATATCTGTCTCTTTGAAATATAAACATTTTAAAAATCTTGCACATTATATGGAACGTTTCAGATAACCTAAGGATTAGTTTTGGATGACTACACTTTTTTCATAACATTTTCAGTGAGAAAATAAATTAATTTTAGAAAACGTTAAATTCACTAATAAAGTACCTATGTGACTTTGTTAACATTTCGTTCTACGCCGTCACATTTAATATTTTGCTAAATACTTATACAGATTACTTGTCAAACTGACGTAAGGTACTGCATTGTCAGTTTGACGTCCGGTTAGTGCGTCGTATTTCATTATAGCTGTTTTACATTGACAATTTATTGATCAATTAATTGATGAAGTCGCTTCATCAAAAAATTGGACAAGTTTAATGCACCAAATCTGCTGCCAAATAACTTCATGAATTTATTCATCAAGTTCTTGACGAATAGAGCATGTTCTAATTTTCGTCAATTTCTTCGTGAAGTTCGGAAGTACCAACCCAACAGATTTCCAACCTCAGATCAGTAATGAGGTTATGTTATTGGAATATGTAAATAATTGTGTGGCGTCGTACTAGTTTTGCATTGTTTTTACTGATTGTTACTTACAAAAACTAATATTTATATGTGTCAGAACGGTACCGCTGTTGTATCACTACAATTATGAGTGGAAAGGTGACATTTTTGAAATTTATTTGCTTCTTTGATTCATTGGTAGAACTGATTCATACATCAAAAAACTTGACAAAGTCAGCAGTGTAAAACCACACTGTTTACCAATAAATTCGTGAATTAATTCATGAAGAACTTCGTCAATTTATTCATGAATAAATTGTCAATGTGAAACAGCTATTACAAAGTGAAACAAGTAGGTTTAAATTTCCACAAAATAAATCTGTAGTAACCTGTGACCGTTCTAACTGTCAAGTAGAACAGAAGCGTACCCCAACAACCATGTCCGAAAACAGGCATAAGTGCAGTTTGCATCTCAGAAAGGACTCCGGCCTTCCCAAATTGGCTCCAAACGCACATTGGACGAAAAAACTAGGCAGAGCTCTGAGGAAATTAATATTTATTAACCCCAACCACTTCAAATGTAAGAAACTGTTCCGCAACTCTGCCGCAATTTTTAAAGAAAGAAAAAGTCACACCTGCGGCCCAAATTTCTTCGTGATTCACCATCTGAGCGTTCTCAGTACAATCCTAGATGCAACGTGTGTAATCCTGTGGCTGTATTTGCTAATAATAGAATCAGTAATAAGTTACTCAGAACCAAGTACATATAACGTTGTTATGGACGCACCCAGAAAAATGATAACCCCCATCCAACTGATTTTGATCTTACTATTCTTTAATAGAGGCTACATCAAAAAGAAAACTAATCACCTTGTACTAGAACCCAAAAAGATTAAAATTAAGAAAACATGTAGATCTCTCTTATGTATCACAGTGAAAACGAAACCATATCCTTCAACTCTTCGCTTACATGATAGTTAATGCTCCTCGGTTATTGTATTTATACACGGATCATTTTCCTTCTCGTTCGTGGATGAAAACGACTGGTGTTTATTACAAGGCTGAATTGCATCAAAGATATTTCGATACTTTCCTTATGGTATTCTCTTTCTTCTTCAGAATTGCACATATAGAAATGGAGGTTCTCATAGAGTAGATATGTGCAGTGATTATATCCTTTACTGGGAGGATATACACTCTATATCTCCTGGCCGATATATTGAGATTACTGGGCATAGCTGGTATCTCTGAAAGTATGTACCAAAGAAATATGTCCTTAATACAAAACTACTTGGCTAATCAAGGTGTGCCAGATAATTTAAAAAACAGTATATTCGGATATTGCAAATTTAAATTTCAAGGACGATACTTCGAAGAAAACGAAATTAGGAACACTCTTTCCGATAATTTGCGTGCCGAATTATTCCTATTTGTTGCACGAAAGATGACGCAGAAGTCGGCACTTTTTAAAAATCTACCCAGTCCTACAATTGGGAACATGATGGAGGTCATGAAATTAGAAATTTTCCCACCCAATGACATCATTATCAAAATAGGTTCGGAAATAGGCGAAGTATACTTCATATCTTCGGGTGCTGTGGCCATTATGACCTCAGATGGCAAGGAGCTGTGTCACTTGGCGGATGGTGAGGAGTTCGGGACTAATTGCCTTTTCTTTCAGAAGCGGAAATATGCGGTGGTGGGAATAGAAACTACCGAGGTGTTTATCATAGACAAAAATCAGCTTATAGAGTTTTTGCATCTTTATCCTGATGTGATAAATGGATTCTATCGTTCGATCAAGCAAAAACTTGCCAAATTGAAAAATCTGGAAGAATGTGCTACCACAACAAGTCAGTTTAATTTCTGAATTGGAGAAAGGAAATATTTTAGAAGCGCGTACAAAAAGAATGGTCACTGACAATTAAGGATTGTTTTTATCGTTGTTCACGGTGTTAGAATTAATTTGGATTAATATGTTGTTTTTGCAGTAGTTCTTTGTGTTTGATCTTATTTTCTAAATAAAGAGCTTGAAACTATATACTTTTCCTTTTAATATCAAGAATTTTATTTCATAAAAATAATGGTAAAACCGTATTTGTTGACATGGTCTAACATTTATATCGAAAACGGTACATTCTAGTAACAAGAATACATTTTTATAAAGCTCTAAAAATAATAATAATAGTGAATCTCACAAATACAAAAATTTTTAAATTACGTGTTTTTCTAAAACGTCAAGGTGACTAAAGAAGTCAAAAGATTTGTCAAATAAATAACTAGAAACGTTTATTACTCAACCACCAGACTTAATGAATAAAGTACGTTTAGAAGTGAAAATTTTCTATCTAGGTATCAGTTTCTCCTTTTCAGGTTGCCTTAATATGTGTTGTTGCCGGTGCATGTCCCCGTGATGAACTGTGTCAATTAAATTTGAATGATATAGATGAATTAGGATCAAAGCTTTTAATTAAAATACTGGATAATAAAATGAAAAAACCCAGATTATTTGTGATAAACGAAACTTATATGTCTTTGTATAGAATATATTGAGATGTATGGAAATGTGGCAAATTTAATAAAGTAAATATTGGTTTGGAAATTAAAAATAAAACTGAGAACATTAATGTATCAAATTGGCAGTAATAAATGCATAATATAATGTATTATAAACTGCATATATGAAAGGGGTAAAATGAAAGAAAGAAGTATTTGACAGTAATAGTTTTTATCAAATCAGAATTTAAAAGAAAATAAAATGATAGGAAATTTCAGAATAGTAATTATTTAATGATTAAATTAAATTGATTTTTTTTATATAAATGAGAAAAATATTGTAAAATAGTTATTAAGTAATGAGCAGTGGAAAATTAAAACGTAGAAACAGGAGTGCGGTTATTTGGAAACAGGAAGAAAAAAAAAGTTTGTGAGTAGATTTTTGAAAATTGATGGAAGGAAATAATTAATCAAAAAGTTAAGATAAATACGAAGAAAAGATAATTTAAATATTAAAAAGCCCATAAATAACTAAAGAAGACAGAAATCGTAAATATAAGACATAAACAGGAATAGAAAAAGATAACTAACAAGTATTAAATTATAAACATTTTCCTGTTCTGTGAAGGACAAAGTACAAAATAACGAACCATATACTAGATATAATAGAGGAGCAGATAGACAGTAGATGATTTATTCTTATAACAGAGCAGTTAAGTATGAGAGTTGCACTTTGAACATTAGACAAACGAGACAGGATCATCAAAGTTGAACGGAAGGAGCAAAACTGTGTCTAAAATTGGAAACTAGTTGTGATAAATTTTGTATATAGAAATAAGTAATTCAGTTAATAGTATTGGCTTAGGTTACGTAGGGAAAATATAACATCTAAATCGTGTTCAAGAAAGAATCAATTTAACTTAATATACATTTTTTTGAAAATTAGGATTTCATTCTTTGATTTAAAGTTTGACAAAAATTAAAGTTTTATTGGAGTCATTTAAAAAATAATAATAATAAAAGTCAGTGATTGTTTCTTCTAAAGAACCACCCCTAGAGGGAATAGTTTTGTGCTACATTATACAGGAAAAATATTACCTTCAGGTTTATTTTATATTGAAGAATTTTTTTTTAATTTCAAAATTAATAAATTTTCGTATTACCCAAATTGAATTCTAAGAATAATTTATCTTGGTAAAAAGAATTCTAAATTTATAAAACAAAGAAAAACAAAATACATATAAACTTTCACTGATACTGGCATCTATATTTAAGCAGATGAAGGTAAGTAGATTTTCCTGTTTGACTATCTGAGCTATCCGAAAGTACATAAACTTAAATTGTATACATAAATAAAGTACACAACAATTAAATTACATTACATAACAATATTCATACTTGTATATGTATAAATACGTTTAAAATAAATATTAATAAACATAAAGTATCAGTATTAAACAGTGCACAACACACATACAAAAAAAAACTCTCGAAAACGAGAAGACTCAACTTATGTTTGATTTAATCTTCATATTGATTGCATGTAACCTACCATTTGATACAGTAAATACTGGAATAAATACAACCCGGAGTGGAAATTACCAACTTGGAAGTAGATTATTTAATTATGCAAATATTACATCAGTACGCAACGGTGCGTAGAACAATTTACGTGTTTCACAATGATACAATGATAAATCTTATAGTCATTGTTCACTTTATTTTATGTTGATGATCCGCACGCCTTTGGTGCGCGGCCAATTAAGACAGCTCAAACCAATAAGTCAATACTTTTTCTGTTAAATTTCTTTCAGCGGCAATATTAATAATAAGAAATAAGGCAAAAATATAATGACTATTAATGTATTTTATAGTACTTTATATTATATTTTTATTATATTTTGCACCATAAAATAACACATCTTTAAGGTCTTTTTTTCATTAATTTACGAGGTAGAACTCCTCATTAATGTTTGGCTAAGCATTTTACTTACACCTTGTATATTATTTGAAACTATTTTCCTTGAACCGTTCTTACGTGTTAAATACTTAAATTATATTATTAAATATTCAGTCGAGACTGGTCAAAAATTTAGAGAAACTTTTTTATTAGTTGGTGGAATAAAATTCGTCATTAAAGTTTGACCAGGTATTTTAGTTACATTCTGTAAAACTAATTCTATAAAATTGTCCAGAAAAAATGGGGATGTGGTAATGTACCTGATTTACGAAATTTTTAAATTTTTAATGTCTTAAAAAACAAAAATATGTTGTATATTTTATTNTGTTTAGAGGAATTTTTTACAAATAAACTAGACATATGTAGTAGATAAAATATTTAGAGGATGGAGAAACAAAGAGAAATTTGCAAATAGGTAATAATATTGTCGAAGAAGAAATAATTAACAGCAATAATGTCGCCGACTTTTCGTGTAAAGTTTGGCTACTCTGTTAATAAAGTTTGGTCCTGCTGCAATTCGATTTAGGAACCAATTGCAAAATTCAAGACGATTGGGGAAATCAGCTGGTTCTAAAGCTTGAACTTTTTGAAAATGGTACGGGTTGAGTGAATTCTCGCGCAATATCCGCCAAACTTTGGTTTGTGATATCTCCAATCATCTTGAAATTGTTCTTGTACGCTGCTCCTCGACTACATTTAAAACAGCCTCTATCACATTTAAGTCATTTTGTCGATCTCTTCTGCACGTTCTCTGCGCGGTATGATAGAACCCGTGTCACGAAGACTTGCATAATTGTCCGCGGGCTTGGGATCAGGATCAGTTCTGTCGATCAGGGAAACGCCTGCGATATTCAATTGCAGCGGCATTTGCGTTCTGTACACTCTCCGTATTGAATCACCATATCCACATATTCGGAATTCGTATACAAAGCCATCACGACCGACACTTTAAACAATTGGAGATAGACTAAACTAACGGTTTCGTTTGTCTGTGTCTTTTCAATCCACATCCCCTCTCCATCTTTATGATGTGATGTTCACTCCTTTGCGGGAAAAATGCGGGAGATATTGAGGGTGGTAGATTTGAATAAACGCTTTAAATTCTTAATGGTTTTGTAACCGTGTGTAGTAAATTTTGTATATTCGGGAATTTAGTGTGCCGACTTTTTTTATTTGATAAAATACGGTGTGCCTACAAACCTCTGTTTTATTTATTTTCTTTTAACGAAAGTTGACGTCGAGAAGTCAGGTTTGTTAAAATATTTTGCACTAAGTTTATACAATTATTAAAATTATTTATAATAAAATGCAGCATGATCCTTTATTTACTTGCATTTTATTGATTTCGTACATAATATGTATCCATATACTAAAGCGGATTAAGTAAATGTGAACCACAGATTATGATGTGAACTTGGCAACGCTGTTCGCTTCAGCTGACAATTTGTTCGTGACATTACATTACAAAATTTTCCGAGCATCCGGGCATCTCGCAGGACCGCCCTCTTAGCGGGAGTTATGAGTTGATTTCCTTCATTTTTAAAAGTCGAGTAAAAAATTTTTTCCGATTTTCTGTCTTTATTAAGCCTTCCGAATACGTGGTTAAAATTAATGACATTATGACTGAATCACCCTGTAGATAAAAAAACGGTACGTGAATGTTATTGTACTGTTTGCTGATCGTTGCTTCGCAAAGGACTAAAATACTAGAATACGGTATTTTGGGGTATGATTGGACCGAAAAAACCGAATTTTTTTATTTTGCCAAGTCGCACCCTCATTCGGAATTACAGCCCCCTGAAATCCGCCCGTAAGAATAGTATTTTTTATATCTCAGGACCCTGATGTACGAGAATTACTAAATTTGGTACACAGGGGTTTTATGGCATGTGAAATTTGATAGTGATAATGGCTTTTTGGCGGCGAACCCTCTTATTACACTTTTTCGTGGGCCCCCTTGTCTTTGAAGCCAAAATAATTTGGTCGCATATTTGAGTTTCTTAAAAATGATCAGTTCGCTAGAAAGCCATTGAATTTAAAAACTTTGTGTCCCTTGATATTTTTTTCGTTGAACGCAATGTTTGCGAGAAAAATGGCAAATCACGATATGCATTCGATAACACTTTGCCATTTTTCTCGAAACATTGCGTTTTACGACAAAAGTATATTGATGATATACTGATATTTTTAAAGAAAAAAATGGTACGCCAGTGGTTTTTTTCAATTCGAAAGATAGGAGCTCTAGCGTTTTTGTCCTGTAATTATCTGTTTTTTGTAATTCTGAAAAACTTTTATTTCTATAGAACGTATTACATACATTCATATAGTAGGAAATGCTTTTGCAATTTGGAGCACAACATTGACGTTTAGTTCTACCAGGTAAACTCATTTTGGATAAAAAACGAATAAAAAAAAACAGTAAGGCAGTTCAGACAATTAATTCAATAAGTCCCTTATTACATTAATCTAAAACAAAGTGTGAGTGAATGAAGAGATTTAAACTACTATATGACAACTAAGATCAAAAGAGATATAAATAGACAGAGATTCACCAATATTCAGTCGCGAAAAAGTCTACAGACTCGATCTGTGATTGCAGATTTCTATTTAACAATTTCTATAAAGGACAATGTTTTGCCGCACCAACGCGAGATGGCCTCAGTGAATGCATGCTCCGTCCGCCCTATCCAATAAAATCTTCTTATTTATTTACTCACATGTGCATAACTACAATACTAGAAGATAGCCGTTAAGAGTATCGTTAAGAGAATATGGAGGAAGGTACTTATTGTTAGTGATGGGCAGAATAGAATATTTTTAAGAATCGAATGATTATCCGAGAACCGAGAACCGAGTACCGTACCGAGATCGAATGAGTATCCGAGAACAGGACTCGAGAACAGTGGCAATGCAGAATCGGTGTATGTCGTCGACACGGTGTGGATTCGAATGCATCATTGGGATATTTTTATTCGTACTCGCATCGACGGTAGCTCAGCAGTTAGTAATTAAAGTAAACCTCGCAACGAACGAGAGATGTGGTTTGTTTCACGGAGCATTTTCCGTTATTAAATATTGATGTTTTTAGTTATTTTATAATTATTGAATTTTTATTTTTATAATGAAGCCTGGCTGCAAATCATTAGTTTGGGATTTTATTTTAAAAAAAGTAATAAATAAGTAAAAAGTTTAAATTATTTGACAATACAACAAATCTTAAAAAACATTCAATTTTGGCCTCTAAAGCACATCCGTCTAGTGTCTAGTCCATCTATCTGCCTGTCCTGAGAGATACTCGAAATCGAATAAAAGTTCTCGAGTACAGCGAGAACTTTTAAGAATCGAATGGATATCGATTTTTGTATTCGAATTCTCCCATCACTACTTATTGTATGCAGCCTCGAATTTATTAACGCGGTGCGTTGGCTGCTGGATTGGAGCATGAAGTTCCATAGTGGATACTACTGGCGCAGCACTTCAATGATGTGTGTTGACCGAGATATGAGAATCGGCAACAGAAAATTAGTTGCATGCACTAGATATTTATTCACCAGGAAAAACATGTGTACTAGAACTGTTCTATGTGTTAACTGAGACAAAACAAGGACCTTGGGGATGAAGAGAGGTTTTAACTGAAGGACAGTGGGAGTAAGCGATTGACAAACCGTATTTAATAAGTATTTTAGTTTTTTTTCTTTACTAACTGAATTCATTTAAATTAAATGAATACCTTTTACCTATTGAATTAAATGATAAAAATCAAATTATAACATTGACGACGTGTTTCAGCCTCAGAAATGCTGCAATAAATATAATAAATATTAGATTTGTGTCCCTTTGACACTTACTACGGCAAATCTAAATGGTCTAAACTCCAATGCATTGACGTAACGATATTCAATTTGAAATGTTCAGCGAAATGAAAATTTAGAAAGCATTAAAGAGTAAATACTTGTGTCACGTTACTACTTTTAAACTTTAAGTTACTGATGTTCCATAAAAATAAAAAAGACTATGTAACATTAAACTCTTTATTTAGATAATTATATTAAATAGAAAGAACTCTAACGTTGTGAACAATAAAAAAACAAGTCTCAATGATCAGCGGTCAGCCTTGCTTCACGCGCTTCCAAAATATTCCCACTTTCAAGTTCACGAAATAGATCGATGTCTCGTGTGGCGGCACGATCCCCCAAATGTTTCAATTTGGCAAGCCTTTCCTTGGCTGAACGATAAAATCCATTCAACACATCAGGATAAGGGTGCACAAATTCCATAAGCTCGTTCTTGTTTATGACAAACACCTCTGTCGTTTCTATAGCCACCACTGCGTATTTCTGCTTCTGAAAGAAAAGACAACTAGTCCCGAACTCATCACCGTCGTCCAAATGGCACAGTTCGTAGCCAGCCGAATTCGTGACGGCCACAGTGCCCGAGGATACGAAATATACTTCGCTTATTTCCGAACCTATGGTTACAATGATGTCGTTGGGAGAGAACGTTTCGGATTTCATGACTTCCATGATGCTGGCGATCGCAGAATGGGGTAATTGTTTGAAAAGTTCCACCTTCTGGATTATCTTCCTTGCACTAAACAGGAAAAGTTCTGCACGCAAATTATCGGATAGAGTGCTCCTAATCTGGTTCTCTTCGAAGTATTGTCCTTCAAATTTAAACTTACAATACCGGAGTACCCTCTGTTTTATATTATCTGGCAAATGTTGGTTAGCCATGTAGTGTTGAATTGACGACATACTTCGTTGGTACTTACTCTCAGAGACACCGGTTATGCCCAGCATACTCAAGATATCAGCTAGGAGATATAGAGTGTAAAGCCTGCCAGTGAAGGATATAATCACAGCATAGATTTGTTCGTTGAGAACCTCTATATACACATATGAAATTCCGAAGAAAAGACAAAATACCAAACGGAATGCTGCGAAATACTTCTGAGTTGGTTCCATTGCATAAACAGCAGTTTTTATTATCCACGAACGACGAGGAAATGACTGCCTAATTATATAATATAATATTGGCAAAACAAATATCATAAAAGAGAAGATGTGAAGGATAAGGTAAGTTTTCACCGTGTGGCAGATGAGAGATGCCAGCGTTTTATTAAATTTTAAATTACCAAGAGAATAATTCATGTATTCTATTACGGTAGGAATCCTGACGCTGTAAGCAAATACACGAATAAAATAAGCGGTCATCTCGGCAATCCTTTTAATCTCTTCTCTTTGTATTATCCAACCTGCCGGTATCTCTAATGCGAAATATGTACTCAGATAATCGAAAATGAAGTACGTAAATAAATACCTGCGTATTATCTTCTTAGATTCTAACACAATGCGATTATTCTTTTCATCGATGTATCCTCTGTTAAAAAATAGTGAGATCAAGACCAGCTGAATGGGGGTCATCACTTTTCTGTGCACGTCCACAATACTGTCAATTATTTCAACACCTAAGAAATTTATTAATGGTTCCACTATAAGGAAGTAAAGCCATAAGATGACAAACGTCGCATCCAGAATTGCGTCGAGGGTGCTCAGAGGGTGAATCACAAAATAATGGGGACCGGAGATGTGCCTCTTTCTTTCTTTCCTAGCTTCCGCCTTGTTACGGAACAGTTTCTTGCACTTGGTGTGATTGGGATTAACAACTATTAACATCCTCAAAACTCTACCTAGTTTTTTAGCCCAATGTGCATTGGGAGCCAATTTGGGAAGGCCGGAATCATCCTTAACCGGCAAACTGCACTTGTGCTGGTTTTTAGACATAGTTGGGATACGCGTCTGTTGAACAGTACTTGACAGTTTGTCAGAGCTATTACAGGTCACTACGGACCTTTGTTTCGTACAATGTAAGGAGAAACAATCCACTAGCTGAACGTCAAAGTGATAATACGTCAATTGACAATCAATCAAAACTGAAAATTTAGCAAAATATCAAATGTTAAAGTTATACAGGGTGTTCGGAGCTAAATCGACAAATGAAGACAGCAAATTCTACGGATGATTTCATATCGATTTGAAATAAATCGTCTTTTAGTCAGGGCTCTTTGACATGTTTTTCTTTAATTGTCCAGATCGCTGTTTATCTAGGAGGATCAAACTTAAGTTATATGGTAACTCCACAGACTACCTAGACTGGCCGTATCTAATTCCAATGCACGGGTACCAGTGAATGCAAAATTCGGGGAAGTGGAGTGTGGAAGGCAGTCGGATCGCGCGCATCTTTAAGCAGATCCGGTTTAAGTAATATTTTTATTACATATTAAACATTATATTACATCTTATGACAAATATTCAATTTTAAGTTTGTAATTCAGAAAATAGTATATTTTAGTGTCATATTAAATAAAACTACAAAATAATTTAAATATATTTATTATCCTCTAAATAATATTAATTTATTTAATATTTGTCTTTTCGTAGATTTTACCGAATTAAATAATTTGACTTCATGATTTATTCGTACATCGATATACTTTTCACATTCAGCCCTTACAAGTTCTATTAAATGATTACAATTGTTAGGTAAATTATCAAATTAATGTTCATGTAAATTTTCAAATATGTTCACATTCAGAAAGTTTTTTAATACATGATAAACAATTTTATTTTTCTGTAGCCTAGGTGTTCTGCTTTCATCATTATTAAAAAAAATTATTAATTTTTCTGTTTCTTGGCATATTACTACGACATCTCGAGATGGATACGTCAAACAACCACGATCTTTAATAAAAATTAATTGACTGTACGAATACTGAATCTGAAATTAGTTTTGTTTGCGATTTTTTTAATTGAAAAAAATATTTAATTAATTTTCAGCTATCTCGAAATGACGGGAATTGGTAAAATTTCATAAAAATTTGAGACTCACATAAAGTAAATAATTACTAAAA
>NW_019416492.1:183388-232854 GCF_000390285.2 Anoplophora glabripennis
ATATGTTAACTCTTATACGGACAGCCTTTTGATGTAAAAGTGATCTTTTAATTATAACCATAGGCGTCACATTTAAGAATGTCAACTGATATTTTTAATTATATTTTTTTATCTTCGAATTTTTGGTATTTTTTATCAAAATCGAAAACTTCGGAGTATTCTAGATTAAAGAGGTACTTTTGTCTGGTACTTGGTTAGGATGTACCGTATGCGAGCAAAATCTATTTGAAATGTTTGTGTTTTTTTCGTACCATAATTATAAAATTTAGAAATTCTTTGCTAATATTTAGTGGTTGGCTTTGGAAAACAGATAACATAGCAACCGGTAACTATACTGTGAATATCAGTTTTAGAAATTAGTTTTCAATCAAAGTCTTTTTCTCCAAGTTCTTAATTTAAATTGTCAGGTTTACGACAGGAGAATATGCCGATGCGCATTTAGTGTACGCTGAAATACAACGTAACTCGAACAGCGGCACGTCGAAAAATTTCCGAATAGAAGTCATCTTCTTCATAGCACCTTTACTGAACTGCACCAAAGATTAAGAGAAACTGGATCAATGATTCCTAAAAAACAAGACACATTACCGGAAGTTGAGGAAAACCCTGAAATTAGTGTAGAAGGCTGGCTGCAATGTATTCGAATATTTCAAGAACTACTATATGAGACATTTTGCACAAGGAAAACCTATATCCTTTTCATTTTAGAAAAGTTCGGGCATTGAAAGACACCGATTCTCCCGCTAGTGTTGAATTTTCTAACTGGTTACGACACTAAAAAATTCGAAACCCTAATTTTTTTCTGATATTTTATTCTGCGAAGGACGGAATTTTTAATATGCAGAATGCTCATCAGTATTCTTATGTTAGTGGCAAGTCCCATGCTAAAAAGAGACGAAACATCAGGATAGATTTAGCATAAATGTTTGGATAGAAGTTTTTGGAAATAATCTCCTAGAACCTGTGCAACTGCCTAATCGCCTAAATGGACAAGATTATATACATTATTTTGGAGTATATTTTACCAAATTTATTAGATGATATACGTTTGGATATTCGACAGAATTTGTGGTTTCACTTCGGGTAATTGTTCGCGAATTTTAGAATGCTATTTACGGACAGCAGTGGATCGAAAGAGGGCGTCCAGTTGCTTGACCAGTAAGGTCTCTGAATTTAAATCCTGGCGATTTCTGTGCTTGAGAATACCTAAAATCATTAGTCTATTTTCAACCATTACAAACACGTGATCAACTTTGGGCACGAATTCAACACGCATGTAAAAAGTTTAGAACTGTAGTTGAATCTTCACAAGGATACGTCAACCACACCCAAGAAAGCCACATATCATTTTCGAAGGAATTCGATGCGCTGACCACGATCCTGTAGTCAAAATTCATGACTTCGCAAGAAATTTCGGAGAACGGTGAAATCTTTGTGAGAAAATTGATCCAAATATGGGTCAAAACAGATTTTTTCCTAATATATAATTTTCCCAGTATTTTGAGGTGCTCAACACGATGTCATTAGTAAAATTTACCCATGACCTCGATATTTCTCAGAAAATCCACTATTGGGTTAAAGCATACAAAATACTTTGTTGATAACTAAATTATCATTAAAAATTCGTATGTGTATAAAACAACAACACAACACATTGAAAGATTCTTATATACCTAAAATAAAATTAAAAAAATTAAAATTGTGCATCAGTGTAAAAAATCGACAAGATAAATTGACTTAATTTCTGTAAGTGTACAATAAAATGCTTCTAATTTAAGTAAATTAAAACTGGAACTCATTCCACATAAAAAGAAATATTCAGTATTTTGTTAGTAAGGTGAAATAATAGCTTTGTAGAGTACCGTCAAACGGGGTGATACGGATCAGATGGGGTGAATGGGATCATGGGTATATTTTTTTAAATATTCCCGCGTATCGCCCATTTACCATGCTAGATCGAATACAAGTATTAGCAGTGGCGGCGCGTGAACATTGATTGAATGTGTTCTGCTTAGGGTTGTTACATTTGTTGAATTGAATTCCGAGATATTAAGTGCCCGGAGTCTCTAAATGGCGCCGCAGGCGAAAAATTTTAAAATTTTCAAGGTCACGCGTTTTCCTGGCACTTCTGAATTTCAAGGAACAATGAATTTATAAAAAAAATACAGATTTTCACAAGAATGATTTTTGAAATTGATACCTTTTTGAAATATCCATTTACGAATTACCTACTGATGGTATAATAAATTGGAATAAACTAAATATATTTTATTAAATTATTGAATATTGTTTATAAAAAAAAATCGTTTGTGAAATTTACCAACGATTCAACGAATTTTAATTTTCCTCGGCGTGTTATGATTTTTTCTTTATCTTTTTTTATATATATGTACATTATATTATATTCCGGGAGTTATACGTGCAAATCCGAAATCCGGGACCATACAGCTAATTCCCGGTACAATCACAGAAAATCCCGGTCATACCAATGTGGCTAGATGTTCTTTTAAAATGTCGTCAAGATCTACACTAAAATTTATGAGTCCACGAAACACATCAGGGTTGTCCGAATTTTCTGTCTCGTCGTGTCCGAGAAGTGCTAATTCGAAAGCTCCGCAAAATTTTATGCAATCTATGATTTTAAATAATACATGACGATTTTTCATTACCTGTTCATATGTTTCCGTATATTATCCCAATATGCAGAATCTAACTGACTTCTTATGTTTATTTTACCTAAAGACTTAATGACTTAAATCTTTCACACTGTATATTGTCCATGCTTTATCCCCACCGAAAAGTAAGCACGGAAAACAAAACAGTGAATATTTTAAATCACACCCGCACACCCACTCTGCTTTTGTGTATACATTATTGTTTTTTTATAACTTTTACTTCTTTTATTTTTAGTTTATCCTCATAAGGCAGAGAACCAAATAAAGTTTTTTTTTAAACGAAACGCTATTCATTTTAATAACTATAATATCCGTAGACGCCTAAACGAAAATATTCACACGTGCCGCTCGCAGAAATAAACCACCACATACCACGTACGAAATATTACTGCATTTACTGCAGCGCAGTGGCTGTTGCTATTGCAGCCGCAAAAGCCCCTATCTTCGTGTACTGGGTCACGTGCCTGATTAGCCAATAAAAACAAAGGACGCATGTAATTGTTCGCTGTCCACACATTTTGTATATGAGATTGCATATATTAAGGAGCGTAGCTCGCGTCGCAATAAATAACAATATAAGCTCCTAGATTTATTTTAGCGAGAGTATATTTGGATTCTTTAAATATTTAGTTGATATTTAATATGATTAAATACATAAAAGTTTATGTGTTCTGCAGCTCCGCAGCTCTTATGGTAAAACCGCCACTGAGTATTAGTCATCGATAAGTGAGACGGCTAGCGCGTCGTGTGAGGTGTTTACTGCTATTAAGGATAAGTAAGGGTGATGTAAAAAATTATCGAATGTTATGTGTAAAATATCAATATTTTACAAAGTCTGTAAACAAACTATGTGAAAAATTTGAATACAATTACGTTAATGTAATGATCGCAAATTTGCAAAGTGGTATTTCAACAACAAACTGGCACTTGTCTCATTTTAATAGGAAACTTAATTGTTTTTAAAATAATTATTTTATGAAATAACTACATTCTGAGGGGCGGAGGGGATCAAAGTTATTTTTATCCATTACTGACAAATACATAGCCGTGCTGTGAAATAAACGTAAAATAAAGAATAATAATAATATAAATGTATACAATATTTTAATAGTGACACTAATAACAAAAAGTTTTTAATTATTTCAGATACAATGCCGCGGAAATATAAAAAAATTAGGCTTTAGTGCTAATAGAACGTATAATCCTCGAAAGAGCATTGGCGGCTGTTCGTAGTAGGCTATTGACAATGGGACAAGCATCCGAAGAGTTTGCAGTTCCGTACGCTACGTTAAATAGAAAATTTTATGGGCCACAAACTCTCAGATATGTGGGACAATCAGCTTTGACTAATGAAAAGAAGTTAGTTGATGTGCTTGTGCTACTCTTATGTGCTGAATGGGGATTTCCCCAGTCAACTGAGAAGAGGCAGACCTTTGACCATTGAAGCTTGTTGTTATCGTTGTTCGCGGTGTTGTAATTAATTTAGATTAATTCGATGTTGAATTTATTGAAGTTCTATGTGTTTAATTTAATTTTATGAATAAATAGCTTGACGCTGCACTTTTTTTTTGTTTATGTGAAATATGATCGTTTTAAAGTTTAAGCATATTGTAAAACTGATCAATTTTTAAAATAAAATACCGTGAGAGTTTTATTTCATAAACATTTCAATACAGTAGAACCTTTTAATACCGACCATCCAAGGAAAGTCAAAAAATGGTCACTAAAGAGAGGTGATAGTTTAAAAGAGAATACATCAAAATTATAACTATTCATGTACATTGTAGTTTAAATTTATAAAGAACCAAATTACTCATACTCTAAATTTAACTAAATAGGTATACCTACATTATAGAAGTAGGTATGTATAAATAAACAATACATACGAGTACATATATACATACACATGAATATGTACGATTAAGATTATTATTTTTTTAAATAATCGTTTATCGAAGATTGTTTCATATTTTTAAATTTACTCTGATACAATTCAGATTAATATTTCAGTAATAACCTGGAAATATCAGTAGCCTTGTCAAAACTGTTTGCGCTAACAAAAAAATTGCAGGCTTCTAATAGGTTTGAAATATTTGACAATGAAATACTTTCAGCTTCCCCATTTTCAGTTTTAGAATCGGAGTTACTTGTTTCTCTGATCTCTCTTCAATACAGTCGCTGATGGTCAATTTTATANGGCCTACACGAGATGAGGCAGGATAAAGAGGGATAATCCCCCTCGATCCCAAATCATTGAGGCCAATTTCTAGCCACAGAATAATGGCGCGGCGCGGCGAAACAATACATACGAGTACATCATGAATATGTACGATTAAGATTATTATTTTTTAAAATAATCGTTTATCGAAGATTGTTTCATATTTTTAAATTTACTCTGATACAATTCAGATTCATATTTCAGTAATAACCTGGAAATATCAGTAGCCATGTCAAAACTGTTTGCGCTAACAAAAAAATTGCAGGCTTCTAATAGGTTTGAAATATTTGACAATGAAATACTTTCAGCTTCCCCATTTTCAGTTTTAGAATCTAATCGGAGTTACTTGTTTCTCTGATCTCTCTTCAATACAGTCGCTGATGGTCAATTTTATAGTTTCTGTTACCACGTCACTATCATTGCAAATTGTTTCAAATTTATAAATGGATCTTTTATGCGGGTGGAATATCGTCTTCATCTTCAAAATCATCCATATCGATATCACATATACGGCTTTAGAAAAGTACTTTTTTATTGTTATTGGGGATAATAAGTTCAGATATACATATCAAAGCATTGGCTATGGTAATATTTTTTCTCTATTTTCTTGAAGAGGGCATCCACTATCCACATATGTTAAAAATCTCTTAATAAAGTAACTTCTGTAAAGCATTTTAAAATTTTGAATTATACCTTGTTAAAAGGGTTGGCAATGTGAGGTAACAGTCGGCGGAAGAAAAATAAGTTCCGTGAAATTTTCGAGTGAGATGTTGCATTATCCAAAAACAACACCACTTTTCTGTCTTGCTTCTTCATCTTGGCATCAAACTTGTGAAACCATGTCGTCGTTATGTTAGCTGTCATCCACTTATCGATGCTCGCCCCTTAAAAATATTGAGAGGATTTTTGCTTTTTCCCATAATTAGCGGCTCCTTCTCCCCTTTCATATTTGCGCAGAACAAAATTGCAATTCGTAGTTTTGCGGTTTTTCTTCCAAGACAGGGGTTTTAATTAACACAAAGATCTTTGTTGTACAGAAGTCACTGAGTCCTTTGGCATTGAACATCTTCAAAGGCTTTTGCTTGAATTATTGGCTTCGATGTTGGTAAGGGTTTGTTTCGAGCCTTACAAAACCAACTGAAGATGACTTGGGACACGCCATGCTCATCGGTTTTAAGAAATTGTCTATTTTGCTAAGCGTTGCCTTCTTTATTTTGTAGCATATTGTCCCTTGAGTCTTGCCTACTTGAAAATTTTCAGCTAATTTCCTGGCACTCACTCATTCACTTTCGTTGATAATGTCAATTATTTCTTTAATGGAAAAATGCTTCCATTTTCTGCCATGATCAAAATGTGTTTGATTATATTTACGTTAACACCGAAGAAATCAAAAGAAAACTAAAATTAAAACCACGTTTAAAAAATAAATNTATGCTTTTTGCGCCACAAGTTGTCCCCCTCAGAAGCAAACTTTACCTGTTTTTGGATTTTGCCTAAAAGTTCATTACTACCCTGTAATGCCTTGCGGTACGTTTTCGATGGGCTACCCTGTATATACGTTAACACCTAAGAAATCAAAATAAAACTAAAATTAAAACCACGTTAAAAAAATAAATTATGCGAACTACATTATCATTAAATAATATTTTACCTACTTTTATTATGGTACTTTATTGCCCTTTAACGGGAGCGGTTTTAGCATTGTTGTATGCTGGAAAATCCTACTGGATTTGGTGCTTTCAGTCGTTTAAGAGAAAGGTCTTTTAAAACACAAGAACACAAGAATTCAAAATCGGTCGTCATGTAGAAGTGGTCGCTTTTGACGCAGGTGGTCACTAACAGAGGTTTTACTGTATCATGAATCTTATGTATTTCATAAACATTAGTGAACATGATCTAACATTTCATCATTTGTCTCGAAAATAATGCATTCTAGTGTCAAGAATACATTTTTGTAGTCTATAGAACTCCGTCACAATTTGAAATAGCTAGAAAGAGATAAAAATGAAAATGAAAATTATTGCGTCCAGCATGATTATTCAGTATTTAATAATTATGTAAACCCGTACCAGGCAATCAAAATCCGCTTTAGCTGTTTTTTTTTAGTATTTAGACGCGCTGAATCCGAATCCACTGTCAGAACTGCGCTAACACGTCACATTTTTTTAACCTCAAAAAATAGGTCAAAAATAGCAAAAATAGACTAAGTATGAGAAAAAAACAACAAAAAAATTACTTTTCACATTAGCATAGCTATATGTATTTGGGCTCGCTGAATTCAAATCCACCTTTAGAAATCATACAGCACCTAACCTCAAAAAAATCGAGCAGAAATCGAGGTTTGCAAAAAACGCATAGAATTACGAAAAATTTAGTATGTAAAGGTTTCAGATTAATGCTATATTCGAACTGTGGGGGTTTTTAGGTTCGCTAATCACGAATATAAATTCAGAATTGCAAAATACTATAAGATATAATAGTTCGGTCAAATCCATGTGTGGCTCTGTTATTTACCTCGACTAGAAAGTTTCTCAATCAGTTAAAGGCGCTATACATTACTTTATGGACGGTTTTGTTCATCAGATAAAACTGTTTCGGGCAAAATTGTTACAAAACTGAAGCGCATGTGCGAAAAGCGACATGCTTGCCTGTCGCTTTTCATTCATACAACCTCAGTTTTGAGGTACTTACAGACATACAAACGTCAAAACCTACTGCATGTGTTACCAAGAAACAAAATTTTTTAATACATATCATTCTAAAACTGTTTTAGCCTAGAGACATCATATTATATTTAATACATGTCTTTATTTATGCGAATGCCATATATTCTGTGTCGGTGAGATAATAATTATTATTACTCTAATGTGTAGTCACACAAGGTATCTCTTAAGTGCGTGTGCAACTGAAGGCCACAGATTCCTGGTCTTAAAATAGGCCAATTCATCTATATTCGAAATCACTTCGGTTCGCCGCTAGACGTCCTCAAAGTTCCTGAAAATACAGAGTGTTTCTGAAATAAGAGCGTTCCTTAAAAAGGGTGATAAAGGTTGCGATGAGCAACTTTTATTAAGTAACTGATGGTCTAAAACATTACGTTTTAAATTGAAAAAAAAAAATCACATGAAGGTTTAAACAAATTTAATGCCGTCCCTGGTGCGGCAGCCAGCTGTAACTTTAATATCGAAGTTGCCGTGCTAGAGCGCTGGTGGCGGTTTTGGCGGTTTAAATTTTGTGTTCGAATATGCTGAAATTTATTCAAATCTCGTTAAAAAGTTACAAAAATGAAACGAATAAACAAATTACTTACTACCAATAGACGATATGCTTTACAAAAATTGTCCAAAGTTGTTTCCATGTGCTAATAAACATGCTCCCAAATGACGGACATTTATCGAAATTCATTAGCTACAGAAAAAATACGCTGTTGAAGATCTGCTGCATCGACAATAGGCGTTCGGTACATATTTTGTTTCATACATACCCGAACAAAAAAGTTTAGAGGGTTCATATCTAGACTTCGTGCTGGTCCTTTCATCCTATCCACCTTTCCGGAAAGTTGACAAAAAATAATAAACAAACTGTACGAGAAACATGGGGAGGGGAAGAACAACTGGGCACGAATTTGTAAAGAGACTTCCAACAAAAACTTTAAATAAGCAATTAAATTCGAGACTAGATTTCAAGTTCTCATCCCAAAAAACTCCTTCATTCCAAGTTTTATGTATTTACTAAAGTTAATAAAGAAAGTATTGAAGAAAAACTAAAATAAAATTGTAATTTCAACATCCTGTATCTAAAAAATCATTAAGTTTTGAACTAAGGTAACTTGGTTTAGATCCAGACTTTTTGGAGACACCCTCTATTTAAAACTGTCCAGTTATAAACATCATATTTTTTAACATTTTAAATATGAAGATATACACATGTATTAACGACAAAATGTGTCTAAGTGCGCGTAATTATGCCAAAAAAAATCATTTATTAGTGTCAAAAATTAACTTATTTGAAACAGCGAAACTTATTAGCAGCAAACAAATAAATGTTTAAGTGAAAGTGTATTTTTTTTTTTTTGTAAAACGACAATGTGACGGGCGGGATACCGAGCTAGTACAACAGTTTGTTTGATATACGTGTTTTGTTGCAGCTACGAAACCAACCCCGTCCCCCGTTTTCGAGAGCGCTTAATCCGAATTCGAGATCCGTTGAATTTCTAATCCTACGCATCCCTCCCTTGGCGAAAAACCACCCCTTTTTTTATTTCGGGCCCCAGCGATAACTTTATATCCCTTTCCGACCACAAACCTCCCCAATCCTCACAACCCACTAGAATGGATCAAAATTACCCCTTATCTGATTTTATGCAATTTTTTTATTCCTTTCTTAGCATCTACACAATTTTTCAAGGATTGTATGATATTGTCAGTCCGATGTGCACCCTCGAAAATGGGAAGTTACCTTGTTAGATTCTGTAAAATCAGATTGGGGGTAGTTTTGACCCGTTTGATAGGGTGAAGAGGGTTCAGGAGGGTAGTGATCATCATATTCGTGATTAGCACCCTTGAAAAGGCAGGGGGGCATGGAGCTTGTTTTTAGGGTGAGAACGAAAATTAAGGGTGGTTTCGGTCTGTTCGAGGGAGTTGCGAGGGTTGGAGGAGTCGCGAGCATCTTATTCGTAATCAGCATCGTCAAAACCTGGTGGTGGTGGGGGGAGGAATATAGTGTTCATCGCTGACCGAAATAAAAAAGGGTTGGTTTTTGGCCAACTGCGGGGGATGTGCAGGGTTAGAAAGGGGATCTCGGATTTAGCACCCTCGAAAACGGGAGAGGGGGTTGGTTTCGTAGCTGCAACAAATAATTCTTTCCCTACACTAAAACAGTCGGTCGAGCTATCGATGGAGTCAGCGATTCCCAACATGTTTCTTCGAATTATTGTGGTAGTCAATAATATTATAAAACGTTTTATTTGCAAAAAACATTCCTGCCAAATTAGTTTTCGCACCTCGATTTATTTACTCTTCTTCCCCAATTTTTAAGCGCTCTGAACATTAATATCATTTACAGTTACTTTTCCCGAGCGTTTTGTTAACCCCTTCCTAGGCGAGACGTTGACCAACCTCCCAGCACTGCAAGCGAAGCTGGATATAACTGGCATCGTCACTCAACCCGATTTCAATATGTGACTGCACAATCAGATTTGCAATGCTAAGGGATAATGATGATAATCCAACAGCCAATCAAAATCCAAGTCAATATAAAGTGATTGTGATACTTTTCTACATTTTAGCAGTAATGATTACCTATATTTAAAACCCAGAAAGTTTACTCTTCGTCTGATCTTTGCTACGCAAATTTAAATAGCCTAATCATTTTTTACATATCCAAATAATAGTTAATATTAAACTGTTTTAAATTTAAAAATGGTGGTTGCTATTCTATAAAATTGAAAGCTGACATTTAGAAAGCGCCAGGAATGAAATAATTTTGTCTTAGAGGACTTTATTGTAAAACTTTGAACGGACTTACTTCCACGAAATAAAAGAGATAAAATGTAGCATTAATATCTTTATTTAGTAAGTAATTAAATTGAACACAAAGAATGACTGCGAAAACATAACATTAAACCAAATTAATTCTAATAAAGCAAAATAAAATCAATCATTCGTCAGCGGTCAGCCTTTTGTCACGCTTTTCTAAAATATTTCCCCTCTCAAGTTGAGAAAGTAGATTGATACTCCGTGCGGTAACAGTATCTTCCAACTTTTTTAATTTGGCAAGTTTTTCCTTGGCCGAACGATAAAATCCGTTCATTACCTCAGGATAAGGGTACAAAAATTCCATAAACTGGTTCCTGTTTATGACAAACACCACCGCCGTTTCTACTGCCACCACCGCGTAGATCTGCCGCTTGAAGAAGAGGCAACTAGTCCCGAACTCATCACCGTCCTCCAAGTGACACAGTTCGTAGCCAGCCGAGTTCGTGACAGCCACAGTGCCAGAGGATATGAAGTACACTTCACTTATTTCGGAACCTATGGTTATAATAATGTCGGTGGGAGAGAACGTTTCGCATTTCATGACCTCCATGATGCTGCCAATCGCAGGACCGGGTAAATTTTTGAAAACTTGCGTCTTCTGAATCATCTCCCTTGCAGTAAATAAGAATAATTCTGCCCGTAATTTATGGGAAAGAGTGTTCCTGATTTCGTTTTCTTCGAAATATTGTCCTTGAAATTTAAATTTGCAATACCCGAATATCCTGTTTTTTAAATTATCTGGCACACCTTGATTAGCCAAGTAGCTTTGCATTAAGGACATATTTCTTTGGTACATGCTCTCAGAGACACCAGCTATGCCGAGTAATCTCAATATATCAGCCAGAAGGTATAGAGTGTACAGCCTTCCAGTAAAGGATATAATCACTGCACATATCTGCTCGTTGAGAACCTCCATAACAGTATGAGGAATTCCGAAGAAGAGGCAGCATACCATACGGAAAGTCTCGAAATATCTCTGATACAGTTTTTGCTTGAAAAATATACCAGTCGTCATCAACCATGAACGTGGTGAATATTCGTTCGTGTACACGTACCATAAGTATGGTACGGCAACTATTACGTTAGTAAAGAGATGAAGAATAAGGTACGTTTTTATTGTATAACATGAGAGAGATCTTAACGTTTTATTTAATTTTATATTGCGAAGAGAATGATCCATGAATTCTATTAAAGTATGAATCCTTATACTGTATGCAAATATACGAAGACTATATGCCAACCTTTCTGCACCTTCCTTCTCTTTATCACTTTGTAGTATCCAACGTGCCGGTATATCAATGGCGAAATATGTACTCAGATAATCGAAAATGAAGTACGTAAATAAGTACCTGCGGATTATCTTTTTGAATTCTAATACAATCTGATTAGTTTTTTTATCGATGTACCCTCTGTTGAAAAATAATAAGATCAAAACCAGCTGCACCGGGGTTAGCACAATTCTATGCACATTTTCAATATATTTAGTCATTGCCATGAAAATCATTAGCGGTTCCATTACCATTAAATAAAGCCACAAGATGACAAACGTTGCATTCAGGATTGCATTGAGGGTGCTCAGAGGGTGAATCACAAAGAAATTTGGACCAGAGGTGTGAATTTTTCTTTCTCTCAAAATTACCGACTTGCTGCGGAACAGTGACTTGCATTTGGGGTGGTTGGGATTAATAAGAACTAATTTCCTTAGAACTCTGCCTAATTTTTTCGTCCAATGTGCGTTGGGTGCCAATTTGGGAAGGCCGTAGTCATCCTGGACGTGCAAATTGCACTTGTGTTGGTATTTAGACATAGTACGCGTTTGTTGGCTTCACAATTCCTTAGAGCTGGCCGCAAATTAATGGAAACTAGGTATTATTTCGTACGATCTGCACTTTGTAACAAATAAAACAACCACTTAGTCGAACGTTAAATTGACAATGCGTCAGATTAGCAATCGAATATTTTATAAAATGTCAAATTTTGTGGTACAAAATGGAAGGAAATAGAAGTGTCAACTGTCATACTCGTATTTTAATTAGCGTTTTCAAAAATTTGTATCTATTTTCTTTGACAATTTACACAAAGATAATGTCACTAAAAACAAATCCACGCTGATGCTTTGTATTCATTACACATTTATTATAATTTTTCCAATCAATACATAAATATACACGCTGATCCACAATTACAAAAAAAGGTACAAGGTTATTCACATATTTTACTCTCTTATCTTTTTTGCTTCCGTATTAAAAAAATGATAGGACCTAAGTTGTAAATGATACAAGGTTCGGTATAGACCTACACCTTCCTCTAATAATAATAAGTGACAAAGTAATTTCAACTTGTGGAAAATTTGCTACTTTTTTTTTCATAAAACAAACAAATTAAAATAATCTTCGTTAGTATAATTTATACAATCCCCAGGCATTTTTATTTAAATTTTCAGCAGAATCTATTCAGACGCAACAATAATTTAACAACTAACTTGACAAATGTTAAGTTATTTCAATTGTTTTTGCAGTGTTTCTGGTGATGGCCAATTTGACAACAGGTCTGATATGAGAAAGTGTCCAAAAAGTAGAAAATTGCAAATATCTCTAAAAGTATAGTAACGGCAACCTTAACAATGCTTGTATGGCTTGAAAGGAAATTTCAATATGCTTATCATAGTAAAAAATACAGGGGTTTTCATTTAAGTTAACAAAGTTATAGCTGTTTGAAGTTATCAAAATGTAAATGCAAAAATGGAACACCTAGTATTAAATGTTTTAATTTGTTGGTATATCATAATTTAGTGTTACTTATACCCTTTGCAGGTACCAAAAATACACTTGGTATCACGCTCCTGAAAAGAGTTACTAGCATCTCCGCGGACCGTTGCATCTGTCAAATTTTTTCTTTAGATATTAATATCTCAAAATCTATAACTCCTAGGTAAAGGGAATATTTAATAAAGTGACCCCCAAATTTCACGTAGAATCCAAAAATGCAATAACATATAAGGATGTCCCATTTAAAATAAGGAAGTTGGTGACGACTTCCGGTATAACCGGAAGTGCTGAAGAGTTCTAGATATTTTAGTTGTGTTTGCCCCAGGGACGTACATTGCCATGTTGCCAAATTTTCAAATTTTTCGGAGCAGTACTTTCCTAGATATCGATCGACGCAGTTCCCGGTGAGACACCCTGAATTGTAAATTGATTGAAAATTTCGATTTATCTCACAATTTTTATAAAATTCAAAACTGTATTAAAAATTTTCACATAAATTTTTACGAGCTCTCGTAGCCTATACCGACGTTTCTGGGCCTACGACAAAGACCCTAAGGGATACAAGCTCGTAAAGCTTCCATACCAGGTTCTCTAAGGAGAGACCGCGCACTACAAATTCTCAAAGCTTCCAAATCAGTTCCGTCGAAGCTAAAAAGGCAATAATAAAAAGACACAAGACAGAACAAACTAAAGCGCAATGTGCAAAAAAAAAGGTTCAGTCAAAAATCTCATAAAAAAAACGATAACATCTCGAAAACGTGTAAATATTGTTAGGTATGTATAAACAGTAGAACATGGACCGTTATCCCAAGGTTAAGCATTTCGTCTTCAATGGAGGAAGAGCTACAATTTCGGAATTCTTTTACTTAAGCGCCCTTTGCGGTTGGTGTGAAAAGGGAGACAACCAAGGACATTTAAATAAAGGGGACTATGCAAGTCACAGTCCATCTCATATGTTGGGTGAAGCTAGACAAGGGGAAAGCAGAGGGCTTTATTTTCATCCAACTGATGCCAACGATTACATCTCCAATGTCGTACATTTTGGATGGGTCAAAATAAAATATTTTATAGTCCTAAGTCAATATATTTCAACAGGTACTCAGTATTTTTATAATAAATATATATAATATTTTTATAACTTCTTGGAATCCCAATAACTGTAACCATTTCTTTCTTGTTGCACCATCCCCAAAGCATCCTAAAAACGTTCACATTTCACTTTTAGAATACTGAGGCAAATTTTCAGTGAGACATAAAAATATATTCCCAAAGGAGAACATCAAATGGTTGAATGAATGCAACTTTCAGTTGATTGCATCTTCGGTATTTTTATGTATAAGTGAACCACCACCATATTTTTGCTGTTGTATTTATTCAGTTTTTATGCTCGTGCATTTAGTAAAATTGTAAATATATTTTTGAAAAGGTTTTTGTCATAGAGGAAAATGAAAATGATGAATGATTAAAATTTGTAATGTTGGGTATAAGGGATAACATTGAAATACCTATAAATATATTAAATATAAATAATGTCTGTAACTTATTTGTGGTGCAGCATTTTCCTTTGATTTTAATGGCCAAACGTGGTTCATATTATTGTTTTCTTACTATGTCAGCAAAAATTTAAAAAAAAATACCAAGTCAGTTTTATAAAATTTTACCGTTATTCAAATAAAAGTTACCCACACGCACGACAATGGCCACAGTTGCATATACATTCCAAAGTCACCTTCAAGCACGCTTACCTGTGGAAGGATAGCTGATGTGGATGTTTATAATCCAATTTCTTACAAATTCTGCACTGTCTAACCATATATTCACACCTTAAAAGTTTATCCAAAATACATGTATAAACACTAATCACGTTTCACTTACTAAAATCACAACTATTTTCTAACAAGAGACGCCATATTCTGCCAACCACGGCAGAACGAACGAGGAACACGCTACAAATTATTGCGTAGTTGCCAAGTCTTCAAACATGGCAAATATGAAAAATGAAAAATAGTTTAATATGTACAGAATTTAACAATATTGTATGCATAACTTAATAATACTATCCTATAATAATAATTTTCACAATTGTGATGAAAATTGCGATAAAAATATTAAGTACATTTCCAGTATAATTATACAGCTGACAACAATGATACAATTAGACTGTGAATAGACCAGGCTTCATCTAGAAATGTAAATAAATAAGTCCTCTTTATTTAAATGTCCTTGGAGACAACTTTTCATCCCGTTCCAGCACTCCGGCACCAGAGGTGAAACACGAGAATCTGGGTACTATTGCTCAATCCAGAACAGAAATACCGTCACGACAATACTTAATACAGTTACACGATAAAAAAATATTTTTTTAGCATTTAGAAAATGTTTACAAGTTCCTGTTGTCCGTAGTAGTTTAGAATATATTTAAAATTTGAGACTTACAATACAGTAATATATCCCATCTGTGTTATCTCCTGGTTTCATTAAATGGATGGCATTTCACATATAGCTAATACCATTTAGCTAGTTTGATTTTCTTCTTCATTAACTTGTATGCAAAGGTAAAAGAACAGAAAATTAAAACTGTAAATGTCAAAGATGACAATACATTCTAGATAATAGGAATTATATTTATACAGGGTGTCCGCGTTTTTTGTAGCAGGACTTTCACAACTACTACTTGTACTAAGTCCTTTAAAAAAAAAAGTTCATGTAAACATATATGTATAGATGCGTCGTTTTCGATTTACAGTGTTCAAGTTTAAATCTCGCTTTGTTTAGTCAGAAATAAAACATTTTCATTAATAGGTTCGAAGATTTGCTTAATTTATTTATTTACTTGTTACAAAGTGTGCCGTGAATATATATGTTTTTGAGTTGCCAAGGATTTTTTGTTGGGACCTTACATCCTGCACAATAGATTAGCGGTCAATTAGTTATTGAATTTTTAACTACCCAGCATGATAACATGCTAGACGATGTTCCTTTTCAACAAAGAATAGACTCGTTTTTTCAATTAGATTGATGCCCTTCCCAGTACTCTTTGGTGGTACGAAGCTGGCTGAATACAGAGTATCCACAGAGATGGGTGGATCGTGGAGGTCCAGTTGGGTGGCCTCCGCGATCGCCTGATCTAACACCTTTGGATTTTTTTGTTTGGGGATTTATTAAGGATGCAGTTTACTCTACGCCTGTTAACTCGCAACAGGAACTTGTACGACGAATCCGGAACGCTGCTTTCAGAATAACTCCACATCATTTGGGAGACGTTAGGCGGTCTTTGATACGTCGCTGTAATTTGTGTGTAGAACGAAATGGCGGGCATTTCGAACAGCTCCTTTGAAGTCTATTTATACAATAAGTTGTTTTTCCATACCGTGTTGTTTATTTTTTTTATTATCTTACAATAAACTGTGTGAAACAAAAAGTTTTATTTCTGTCTAAACAAAGCGAGATAGGAAAAAAGTAAATAACAAAAAAGTTGTGTTTTTGATAGCTAAATCTGAGAAAAATTTCAAACTTACCAAAAAGCAGTGGCGTACCATATTTTTTTCTATTTTTATCAAGCTGGTATCTTGTTGTGACGCCACTGGAGAAAATAGGACAAATTAAATTATGTGAGAAAACTGAGTATTATTATTACAAACAAAGTTGCCAAGTTTCAACAAAGTCTAAAAAGGGGTTTTCGTTTTACGAATAAAAAATCAAATCTCTTTTTAAACTTGAACACTGTAAATTGAAAACGACGCATCTATACATATATGTTTACATAAACTTTTTTTTAAAGTACTTTTAGTACAAGTTGTGAAAGTCCTGCTACAAAAAACGCGGACACCCTGTATATAGCTTTAATCTTTTTTTAAATATATTAAATACGTTATTAGCTCTGGCATAATTTTTACATATTTATACAGAGTTAGACTTAAATTTTGAAAATAAATAAGGTTTTCCAAAGCAAAATTTTTCAAACAATCTTTGACTGAAAAAATTATATTCTTTATATTTGCCAACATAACAAATATATTATTTAAATTAAATTTGATTCACATCATACCAGTGGCAGAAGTACAATAATCATTAATTATTTAAAAAGAGAGTAGTTAATATTTTTGTGACTGTTTCAAGACAAATTTTGGGAGAGCAATAAAATAAAATATGTCAAAAACAAGAAGATATGATATGCCTAAGTTTTAGCGAATCCCATATTTTTAAAGCAAAATTGTAGGTACAAAATCAATCTACTGCCAATCCTAGTGGTGTAACAGTTTCATTTCTGGTTACAACCTCTATTAAATCCAATATTTAATTCCCATTTAAGTCCTATCAACTTTTTCTTTTCGAAATGATTAATACACAATAAAGATGAAGTTTTGAAGGATTTATAGAGGAATTTATTTATTTTATTTATCATGCTCGGAATAAGATCGAGTTTGTTCTTTTTTATGTTTTAAGGATGGTGGTGTCATTAACTAAATGTTTTATTGTAGATTTGCAGTGATCTGGCATTGATCTGACATATTTCTATATTTAAAAAATGTACATATGAACAATACACAAAAGGCTTTTTTTAATATAAATTTTATTTACCTGATTAATACGAGGTAAGTACCCCAAAATTAGTAGGTACATAGATTTTACCAACATATTTGAGTAAAATAGGAGGGTATGGTGCTTGTATAACTAAAAATAAGCAAAATAGTACACTTACTTACTTACTTATTGTGAAGAAGTGAGAAGCGAATTTGTAACAGCCTATATATTTGAGTCGCTAAGAATACTGTAAACAGTTTCTCATATTTTTAATTGGTAGAAATTTTGTAAAACTTATTTTCTGTAACTTCACTCCATTTACTGTAAAAATATTATGTCTAAACAAAAATATAAACGCTTATATTTTTCAGTGGATTAGATTTTTAAGCTACATTAAACAAGGAAAAACTGCATCATGACATAATGATTCTTCAAGAGGTTTATTTATTATACTTTAACTTTTGGTTTTTCCATTGTAATTCAACATCTTGTTTACAAATTTTAAGTTCAACGAAAAAATTACAAATTGTTTCAAGTTAAATTCATTTTATTATTACATTAATTTTTTGTACAAGACGCACACTACCCTCGTTTGTGCCCTAAAATATTACCGTAATCTAGATTTTATTTTGCTGATCCCAAAACTACTCCTGACTATGGCTACAAAGTGGCCTTGTTCACTAATGCGTGATCGCGAAGGACACTTCAAGAATCCCATTCCGACTGGTCTCTACTAGAAGCATAAAATTTCCTTAAAAATCGGACAGAGAAAATTAAAACAACGATGGAAAAAATGAACTTTGAATCTAGGGTTCTTGTCATTTTGTTGGCCAATACAGGGTGGTCTCGAGGTAATGGACCAAAATTTATGGGTAGATTCCCGAAGCAAAAATATTGCGATTTAGCCGAACTTACCTTAACCCAAAAGTTAATAGTTAAAGAGATACAAGGTGTTAAATGTAAAATATTATTTTAGTTTATTTCCATTTTATTTCTTAATAAATGTAAATATCTACACAAAATTTTGGGGTTTGGGGTTCTTTGAGTAGAGGAATTGAAATTTGTTCACATTTTGGTTATAGTTCATAGAGGGCGCCAGCTGCCGTAGGTTGAATGTGCTGGAAACGACATAACTTTTTTGTACTTTAAGGTATCTCATCTCATCAATTCTTATTTTTCAACTATTTGTACACAAAAAGGTAGACTTTATGAAAGTAGCTGTCTCGCACCGTTTCCGAGATATTTGGCTTTGAAACTTCCAATGCTAATAGTTGAAATAATTAAAATAATTTAGAAATGTCAAAAACAAGGGTTTATTTAGAATTAAAAATTGTAATGAACAGTAAAATAGTAAAAATTAGTAGAAAAATATGCCTGTTTGACAATAATTGCTCAAAATGTCCACCTCTAACTTCAACACATTTACCAACGCGTTTATTAAAAGATTCACACTTTAAAGTATAAATCCTTAATGCGAAATGACATTGCAGCATTTAAAACCTGCTACTAAAGTTCTTCTCAAGTGTTTATAGTTTCTCCATAAACAACACACATTTATGTATACGAGTACGAGTATACAATTTAAATTGTAAGCTAAGATATAATTTTAATTAGATAGGTACGAATAATACTTAATACAAATTAGCATACAAATGATAGCACCACTGTGGAAGATGTCAATTATTTGATTTTCGTCCAAATCCTACTTAAGAAACTTTACCGCTAAATTTATAATACCTGTAGGTATTTAATTGTAATTTAATGCAACAGCATTGGAAGTTTCAAAGCCAAATATCTCGAAAAAGATGCGTCGAGATAGCTACTTTAATAAAGTATACCCTTTTTGTGTAAAAAAGTTTAAAAATAAGAATTTGTTACCAAAGATGAGATACCTTAAAGTACAAAAAAGTTATGTCGTTTTTAACACATTCAATCTACTGCAGCTAGCGCCCTCTATGAACTCCAATCCCCAAAATTTTGTGAGGATATTTGCATTTGTTAAGGAATAAGTTAAAAAAAACTGAAATGACATTTTACATTAAACAGCCTGTATCTTTTTAACTATCAACTTTTGGACTAAGGTAAGTTCGGTTAAATCGCAATATTTTTGCTTGAGGAATCTACCCATGAATTTTGGTCCATTACCTCGGGACCACCCTGTATACATATTATACAGGGTGTTTTGCATAAGAATTGACACAGATCAGGGGCATGTAGGAGAACCCAAAATATGGTGATTTAACCTTTATACTAAGTTGCATCCCTGAGAAGTTATAGGCCTTGAAAGTGGGGTTAAAAATTTTGAAAAAAATCAATATCACTTATATTTCAATATCAAATCTCACTTATATTTCAAAATCAAATTTGGTACACGATTTGAGTGTATCAAAAGCATATTAATCGACAGTGTAAGTAGAGTTCAATTGAAGCGTTTTTTCACCCATTTGCGGACTTAAAAAAGTTATGACTAATTTAATTCTAAAACTTTTCTTACTCTTGTTAGTTTTCAAAAATCTTTGTTCAACAACACAAATAATAAAAAATACTTATTGTAGCTGTTATTTAAAATCATCGAAAATTTAAAAGTTGACTATAAATTTAAACGTCAAACTTGACGATCAGGAAAAAAGTTGCAAGAATAATTTAATAGAAAAACAAACAATTTAAACAACAGTGTATTTTTATTCCAACTTTTCTCCTGAACGTCAAGTTATTCGTGTTTTTGTTGAAAACGACAAAGTTTTTTGAAAACTAACAAGAGTAAGAAAAGTTTTAGAATTAAATTCCTCTTAAAATAAAGTAATAATTTTTTAGGTCCACCGAGTTAAAAAATTCTGTCATATTTTAATGGTTTATCATCCCTTATCAACTCTTTAAAATGCTTTAATTGAACTCTACTTACTGTCGATTAATGCTCTTGGTACACTCACACCGTGTACCAAATTTGGTTTTTCTAAGTTCAAGTATATCCGAGACATTGAAACTCCACTTTCAAGCCTTAGTATAAATGTAAAGTTACGTTAAATCACCATATTTTGGATTCCCCTACATGCCCCTGCTCTGTATCGGTTCTTATGCAAAACACCCTGTATATTAAAAAAATAACTAATAAATTATTTTAATAAAAAAATCATGAGACCACCGCTCTTGAACAAGTTCAAGATAATCAAGAACATGTTGCCCTGGAGTCAGAAGAATTTGATGAAAACGCATGTTAAACACTTGTTTTTTTGAAACTAATATTTTGGTTCTTTTTGTGTCTAGTCATGGAAATTTTGAATATTGTTTTAAAAAAATACCTTTGTCCTTTTTGTTAATTTATGTGAGCTCGCCTAATTTGACGTTTTTGAAGAAATTCTGAATATATGTATGCATTTTGTTAGAATATGATATTTTTATATTCATGAAAGTTTATTTCCACAAAATACATCTAGAAGCCTGTTCTTTTTTGTTTCTTCCAATTTCTTCAATTTTTTTCTTCAAAAATTAATAAAAAGAAAAACAGTTTCTTTCCACAATTTTCCTGTTTTTTTTTGAATTGTAAAATTTCTAGTCATGACACATCTACCCTCTAGGTACATAATTTGATAATTGTTAAAACTTGCTTACATTTTATTTTATTATCTTAACTACCTACTTATTTATATTTTATTTTTATTGTTAAATTTACTTGGTTGTCCAAATACAAATACACCGCATAGAGCTATAGGGTCGTTTCCCACTTTATTTAAAAATTTTGTCAGATTTGCTAAAAATATTTAACATGTATTTCATTTTGTGCAGCAAGAGAAACACAATATAGTGTATCTGCGGAGTTGAAAAAAAGGTAAAACTTTTATATATTTTTATTTTAATGGAAAAATGTAATTCACACTAAAAAATTTTATTTATAGACACAAATAATAATCGATCTCCTTCCAACATTTAATATACTCAGGGTGTCTCCAGATGGTCTTAACCTTTGGTGTCAGCATACAATCTTTGAGCTGGAAAAAATAAAGTAAAAAATAAATTGGAAATTTTGGGAAACGAGTCTATTTGGTTAAAGATTTGAAATTTTTATTTAAAAAATGAGTTTTAGAAATACTGTTGCTTTTCCATTTTTTCGTTCATTTTTTTATAATAATAATACTCTTTATTATTCCAACAGGAAGAAACCCAATTACAGGAATAAGAAAATATGACAAAAGTACAATAATTTGTGATGTATGTACCTATAAGTACCCATATGCATACATAAATATAATTGTTTGCCTTTACATATATACACATATATATATAACCAAACTGTGAACAAATTTCAATTCCTCTACTCAAAGAACCCCAAACCCCAAAATTTTGTGTAGATATTTACATTTATTAAGAAATAAAATGGAAATAAACTAAAATAATATTTTACATTTAACACCTTGTATCTCTTTAACTATTAACTTTTGGGTTAAGGTAAGTTCGGCTAAATCGCAATATTTTTGCTTCGGGAATCTACCCATAAATTTTGGCCCATTACCTCGAGACCACCCTGTATTGGCCAACAAAATGACAAGAACCCTAGATTCAAAGTTCATTTTTTCCATCGTTGTTTTAATTTTCTCTGTCCGATTTTTAAGGTAATTTTATGCTTCTAGTAGAGACATACATACATATATACACATATATACACACATACACACATACATAAAAAATATTCTACTAATAGATAAAATATTTACAAAAAAGAAAATAACAATGCAGCATCATGATACAAACAAAATGTAATTTACAAAAAATACAAGACAACACAAAATCACGTTAAGCGAGCCACCCAACTACATATACTCTTTAATGCATCACTATGTATATCACAGTTAGAAGCGATTTTATTATAAAGCCCACACATCAATGATATGGGAGACTTTGTTAAAATATTTGTACGAGGAGTAGCACAGTAAAACAGAACTTGCTGTCTAGAATTCACACGAGGTATCAAAAAATTTATTTTTTCTAAAAGTTCAGGACAATCAATATTGTTATTTAAGATGTTGTACAGAAATCGAATCAACATAATATTACGTCTGGTTTCCAGTGAATCCAAATTAAATCTGTTAAGCAGTTGATTCTGGGGAAAACCTCTGGGAGGAGAAGACCCATCTTTCAAATAAGATAAAAATTTTAAAAACTGTCTCTGAACTGATTCCAACCGCTGACAATGAACTTGATAAATTTTTGTTAAAATTACACTAATTCAGAAACACTTTCACAGTATTGTGATTCCAGTTCAACAAATAACATATAATATTTAAATTCATGACAATATTAAATTAAATAAATTTACAAATTAGAGCAAGCATTTTTATACTAAGATAATTCTAAAATAGATTTTACTCCCAAACAGTCCATCCTAACGAAATAACACATGAACTTCTTATTACCATAAAATTACTTTTAAATTAATTAAATTTTTAATGTCCAGATCAAACACTGAAAATAAAACATATAAATAAAACTAGTTTAATTTAGCAAAACATCCTTATTCTCTATTTTATGACAAGCCTGACAAAAGTGTAGAAATTAGTTTTTCACTTGGTTCAAAAGTGTAACAATAGTATTAAGTTTCGGAACACCCTAAATAAAACAGAAAACTACTTACACTCAACATTTTAGCATGTGTTTGTATAACAATATAAATAAATACATTAGTCATATTTTCATTTCACTTTATTAGTATACTGTTAGAACACTGGAAGCATTCCATAACATATCCTCCTTCATTTAAGTCTTTCTTATGTATCACAAAATTTTCACCACATCGACAAAGATATAAAGCGGTGTCATCCTCACTAAAGTCTAGTTCACTCTGTGATAATTCTACGTGTATTAAAAAATGTTCGTCAAAGTCTCTTTTAAGGAGAGATGTATCATAATCCTTCCTCGAGTTTTCATCCATTAATGTTTTATACGCCTTATCTATGGCAATAAACTTTTCACTTGTCGAAGATGAACCCTCGTGTTTATCTGGATGGTACTTCTTGATCAACTGTTGATAATTCCGCTTCAGTTCAAAGAAAGAAGCCTTCTGATCGCACCCTAAAATTTCATAGTAATTTCCTTCAACTGTACCATTACTTTTGCTGCATGTTGCTTCTTTGTCCATCGGTATATTGATATTGATAGATAATTTTAAGACAAAAGTAACAATAATTGAAATTGAAAATAAAATTTGAGGTTAGGCTAGGTCTAGGTGGCCAACTGCCAACTGTTTCATTAAAGGCCTATCCGCATAGCATAGAAGAATAGAAGATGCAAGTTGGAATCGAACCGGATGAGCAATTTCTTTGCGACCAATACAAAGACGACTCGAATACTTTTTTATTTGTCTGTGAACCAGTCACAACAAGTATATTTATAATTTGGTTGACATTAGTGATGGGCATAATCGACCAATTTTAATAATCGAGTTATCGGTAATCGAGTACTTCTAATAATCGAGTGATCACTCGAGATACGAGATATTGGTCGTTTTCATCCCAGCGGCGCACAAATATGTTTGTATTCGTCATATATTACTTATAAGCGTAGCTAAAAAAAAAAAAAAGCTCACGCACTTCAAAACCTAACTACTTTTTCGTTTTATTCTAAAAAAAAAGGTTACGCAATCAGTGACTATTTGCAGTATGCACTAACATTTTGGGGTGCAACCGTAGGGTAATAATCACTCGAGTGGTGGGAGTAAACATCTCGAGATATCTCGAGTGATCTCAATAATCGAGTACCACTCGATTTTTCACTCGAAATCTCCCATCACTAGTTGACATTCCGATCCGAAGTGGAAAGCGTTGGCAAATAGTTCGAGAGTCAATACCTAACATTGGAACGAACAAATAATTATAATTGCCAATGGTAGTTTAATTCCTCTAATTTAATACGAATAACCTTTTCCTTCTGACGAAACAGATGTTGGAAAGTTACTTTGCCAAAACAATATCGACCTGATAATCAAAATGCTATGTAAAATTAGAATTATCAGGAATTTTAACGAATGGTAGCAGTTGATTCATGGCTTCTGGATATCCATTACATAAATAATCGGAGCCCGTCGGAGAATTTAAAATTCAGCATGTTATTACATATTAAAATATTTCTGTTCATTTTTCGAACAGCAAGATCAATAACTCTTTTGATTGCATTGATACGATTTGTAAAAAATTTATAACAGCGTTTTCGACTTTGCACCTTTACACTTAGTTCCACTGAGAGAAAATTTCCATCATTTAAAGCACCCATAAGCTGTGGCCATACTCACACTCCACAGTATCCATAGTACAGGATGAAGATATATTTTATTTAGGGCCTGAGTTAAAAAATGTTAAATGCTGTAAGTGTATTATAAGTTTTGTGGCTGTAAGTTTGCAAAAAGAAGAAGAAGACAATAAGAAGTTTTTAACCTCTATTCTTGCATTCGGAAACAAAAAGTCGAAACACCATTAAATGGAGGAATTTAAAGAAAAGTTCTGCATATTTTGCCTTAACACCATGAAAAATACACATTTTGAAGCAATAGAAAAAGATACAATTCAAATGTTAGAAGTTCTTCTGAAACGTGTAAGTTTTCAAAAATTAAGTACGATATACTATTGTCTATCACTAATACCTGTTTTGCATTGCGAATTTATTTATAGTTTTATGCATAAAGGGTAAAAAACAGAATAAAGTACCATTACAATTGTTTTGCATTTAATCTAGTTAAAAAAATAACTAGTCTCAACTTATTCAAGAAAATGTATTCATTTAAATTTGTCTTTATTTACTTGTTTGCAAAGTTGGTAATAGTTGTTTTTGTTTCAAAGAAATTCACGAAGTTTAAAACTGTAAAACCAATTCACGAATTTTATGAATTAATTCATTCGTGAATTCTTTCATGAATAAATTCTTAATGTAAAACAGCTATAATTTGTGAAGAACTTTCTGAATAAATTCATAAAGTTATTTGACAGTAGATTTCATGTCACTTGTCGAGCTTCTTCACAAAGCGATTTATTCATGAAGAAATTCGTAATGGAATATTATTATTTTTCAGTTTGATCAATGAAAAAAAAGTTCGGTACAATTTTAGGGGTAAGTCATCCCCAATGAACACCTTGTAGTGCTTCAATTAACTTTATATCATAGTCAAAGAAGACCAGTAATAAACCTATGTAAATCCATCAAAGTTGTTTGATCTAAAACATTTGATAGTTTTGATATCATCAAACTATTTTGATCAAACTGTCAAATTAATAAAATAATTATTAAAAGTTATTCCTAAGAACGGCCCCAGATGCTATCACTTATTTTTTGCATAATATTTTGTTTGTTTTTATAAAAATCATGATGATGTCTTCAAACTATTATAATCAAACAAATTTAATAAAAATAACAGAGCACAAGATGTTTTGAAGATTTTTTCATTTTTGAAAATTTGATTAATTCGTTTAAATTTACATGATGATTTGATATTAAATTTAAATATTTACTTTTACTACTTCTTGACTTTTTTTACCTAAATCCTTATTTAACATCAGTCTCTATTCTTTTTAATCAGAACATCTAAGAAAAATATGTTATTCTTTTATGTTTGTATAGTGAATTTGTATGGATTGTTATGCATCAAAACACCCAACTGTCAATTAGTTTGATATTGCTCTTTTTATTTCAGGATTTGGATCGTGAAAGCAAATATTTAATGTGCAGTGCATGTTCTTTAAAGTTACTTGCAGCATTCAAGTTTAAACTAACAACTGTCTACATAGATAACACCATTAGATCGTATGCTGATTCACAAAATATGTTACCGGTTGATTTAAGAGATATATATGTTAAGGAGAAAGGAAATAGGCATTTATCAAGCGCATTTAGTGATCACAAAGTGTGTCGATTATGTATGCAGCTGGTGAGGGACGAATTTGCCTCGTTTCATCAAATTGAATCGGATTTAATTCACTCGTACATTCCTGAACTTGTAAGTGTATATTTTATTTAAACAAGTCAAATAGTTTTATTTACATATTGAGCATTGAAATTTAGTGTATGTTAATTCGCCAAAGTGCAAACTGCTTTTTTTTTGCTATTTTGCTCTTCTGACACGGACAAAATGGCAGTCATGAAAGAAGTGTTACCTTCCACACTTGTTGCATAATTATTTTAAAATTTCATTTTTAGGATTTTGGTGTCACGGAAGATCCCATCATCTGCAAGTTATGTTTGGATTCTCTGACCGCCCACACCAGTTTTATCAAGAATTGTTTGGACTCCATGGAAAAACGTAACAGTACCGGTGGTAATAACGACCAGGATATTAAACCAAACGTATTATTATTAGATTCATATGTTAAAACTGAGGAGATCGAACTAGAATATAAAGATAAGGCTTTAACGAAAGCTGTCGAAATTGGAATAGAAACTGAAACAGACATACAGGAAAAGTCGATAAAGTGTGAGGAAATGGAATCTGAAGAAAGTAGCGAAGACAGGTAACAAAAGTCACATCATAATTTCTATTAAAAAAAAAAGGTAACATGTAAGAGAGTAACAGTGATGTTGTGACAAGTTTTAATGTGATTCAACGAAACAAAAAAATAACAAAAAATTGAATTTTGTAAGAGACCATTTTAAACTTTTGTAAAAAAACATTTGTGATGTTCTTTTCGTTTAACTACTAACTTGCATTAATTTTAAACTGTAAATTGCAATTGTCACTGACGTGCCTGTTCAGGCAGTGTTTAGCAGCTGATGGCGGTGAGTAATATCACAGGAACATACTCTGGATTTTATGTTTTTTTTCCTTATTTTTTACGTGGGGAAAACTCCACGAGAATCTTACCTTCGGTTTAGAAGTAAGCACTCGGACAGCTACAATAAAGAAAGTTTAATTCCAGGGGTCTGTTATATTTCTTTTATTTTAACTATGATCGAAAGTAGTGTTCATTAGTTTTCGAAATATTTGAAAAATACCGAAATTTTGGAAATCCCTTTTTATTTCATTTCAACCTTGTTTAAGGTGATATTGAAAAAAGAAGAACACTTTCTCATGACCACTTTTTGTCCTCTATCAAACGGCATAATCAATTTTTATATGTAATGTTTCGTATCTCCAGGACCATCATCAACTTTTTTATTACTTTTTTTGCAAGCCTCATGACCCCCAATACTATACTGCCTCAGTCCGAACCAGATTCAGATGTTTTGTCTCGAAAAATTCATCTTCAGTGTATTCTTTCTAAATTTATCTAAATTATTTATTTAGATTTCTTTGTTTATTGCATTATCGTACACTGTAAGTGTCCTTAGACCCTGTGAAATCCATCTAGTTATTTAAACTATTACCACCACGCATTACAATAAAACATTTATTATTATTAACTATTACTATCACTTGGTCATACATTACTCAATAAGTTGTTGCGTCAAAATTAAAACATTATTACAATTTTAATTTTATTGTGACAAATTAATGAACAACCAAAACGCCAACTGAATATAATATTATTCTTTAAAAAATTTCAGTAATGTTCAATAACATTTTCGTTTTGGCAAAGGTTGAAAATGAAGATCAGCGTAACATTATCGGAATTTATTATATCTGTAACTGTGAAAGAGTATGTCAGATGTATTTGTATGAATATCCTGGAAAAAAAAAAATAGATCTGAATTTGTTTGAATTTTGAGCATTCGAGAAGCCTAGAAATAACTATGGACACTGGAATATAACTCTAATAATGTTTTATTTTAATGCGTGGTGGTAACAGTTTAAATGACCAGATGGATTTCACATGGTCTAACGACACTTTCAGTGTACGATATTTCAATAAACAAAGATAGAGAAAAATTTAGATAACGAGGCTGAAATGAAACAAAAACGGATTTCCAAAATTTCGGTTTCTTCCAAATATTTCGAAAACAAATCATGTTTGCCTTGATTTTGTAGAAGCATAATGTTGGTCCCCTGATTACGCAGCTTAAATGGGGGCAAAATTGAGATTAGTTTTCGAAATATTAAAAGAAAAAAACGAAATTTGGAAATCCATTTTTGTTTCATTTCAGCCTTGTTTGAGGTGATATTGAAATTCTTATTTCAACACTTTCTCATGGCAACTTTTTACCCTCTATCAAATGGCATAATCAATTTTTGTATGTAACGTTTCATCTTTCCAGGACCATCATCAACTTCATTTTTTTAAATACGACCCTGGAAATTTTATTACATTTATTGCAAGACCCCCAATACTGTACTGCCTCAGCTGAAACCAGATTCAGACGTTTTGTCTCCAAAAATTCATCTTCAATGTATTCGTTCCAAATTTTTCTAATTTTTTTAGATTTCTGTGTTTCTTCAATTATCGTGCACTTTAAGTTTTGTTAGACCCTGTGAAATCCACCTAGTTATTTAAACTATTTGTAACAGCCTGTATACATGTTCCAAATGTCTCTGAAAATGAAAACAGTAATTATGGGTTATTCTAAATCTAGACATAAATTTAGTCAGTTAGTTAGCACAACAGAAATTAAGCGGAGTTATTACCAGCCAAGGAGAAAGCGTAAGCAGCATTGTGCAACAGTATTATAAATAAGCAAACGGTAATCAGGGAAAGGGATATTCCAGTTGAAAGGAGGCAAAGTCTATCGGACGTGCATATTTGGTAGTGCTACGGGTGAGAAATTTCTCCTGGAAACGGTGGTCTTCATACTCAACTTCCTGAGTATATGGCTATGTTTAACACGTTACTCATTTGGCATATTCTAATAATTATATCTTCATTTTCATAGACACGTCAAACCTTAATGTCATTACAATGCTGAAAAAGTGTTCTGTTCAAATATGACGTAATATAGAGGGCATTCTATTTAAATAATCATAAGTTTGACTTGCCGTGGCTTTAAACACCAACACAAAATTGAATATCTTAATTAGTCCAGGCGGTATCTGTTTCGGATTGGGTAAAACACATGTGATAGGAGATTTTTGCTTTAACGGCTTCTAAATAACATCAGAAATGATAATACTTCTATGCAAATAAAAAAAACGTGGGCTTAATTGTTACTGCAAAAAAGTATAAAAAAATTGCAAAAAAATTAATTTTTTTCTTGGATTTCTCGTCGACAATTTAGCAACTATTCATTTTAGACAAAAATGGAAGAGGAAATAAAGTTTTGTAATTAAATTTTGATAAAGATAGTTAGTTGCAATTCGAAATAATAATTATTGTTATTGCAAAAATCGGAAAAATCATTTAAAAAATTGCAAAAAATGCTAGTTTATTTGTGAATTTTTTTCAGACACTTGAATAATACCTAGGATCTTCATACTTTTCCCAATTAAACTTCTTAGAGCATAGAATTATCACACCAAATTTCATCCAATTCGGTTTGATAGTTTTTACATAATACCTAATTGTTAAATTTTTTTTTTAATTAAATTTTCAAAATCAAATTTCTACAAATCTAAAGCCTTTGAATACTTGAAAATTTCATCACAAAAAGAAGAGCTCTCAAGCTTTAAAATGGTTTTTGAAAAATTCAAATCGGACAATTAGGTGAGCCGTGGTGATTGTTTAAACATTTTCGCAATTTTTACGCTTATAAACAATTGCAATATTTTTTTTCAAATTATTTTTTATTTTTAAATATGGTTTGAAAGTGCTCGGAAAGACGAGTATTTAAAAAAAAAACTGATGATCCGCCCATTATTTTCGGAGTTATAGCCCGTTAAAGTTAACCCTTATTTACAGCAAAACTATAAGGGCTGTTTTTTGAACTAATAGGTTTGTCATTCCGAGTACTTTTTAGATATAAGAAAATTTTCAAAATTTGCAATCACGGGTGTCCCATTTAAAATGTCACTCAAAGATATTCAAGACCACGTGAAATCAATTAGGGGAGCAAACACACAACTACTCCGATCTGAATTCTCGAGTTCAAAACTGCGATGCTCGAAAAAATTTCAGCTCAGCTTCTAATGGACCAATTTCGATGATTTTTTTTAAATCGACGTCTCGCAACTTAAAAAATTCAATTATCATATTTTCAGCTACCTTTTATTATTAATTATTGGACTTTTGACATTTCAGTAACAAAAAAATTATTCTATTAATCATAGCATTCTTTGATTAAATGTTCAAAAACATCACCTCTAACCAGTTTCTGCAGTTTTAGTTTTTTATTTATTTGGAAATTTTATTGCTTTATTTATTTTATTTTTGTTTTTTTTTTCACGTGGCAAAATACTCAAATAAATAAAGAAAATTATTCAAAACCTGTCACAGCTTTGCTGTTACACTTTAGATATTCTAATGAACAAATTACATTTGTTTTTCAGCCCCCAGTCAGGACACCATCAACAAACATTAAGCGACACTACTGTAACTGAATGTAATACTAAAAATGACCATTTAACGGAAAATATCATAGGGTACAAATGTTGTATCTGCGAGTACCAGTGCAGTCTCAGAAAAGACATGGAAGTGCATGTTTCGATACACAAAAACCCTCGCGACTTGTACAAATGTAACTCCTGCAGTTACACATCAGACAGCATCCAAAATGTCGAACGACACATCCTCGTGCACAAAGACCCGTCCGAAATACAAACGTGTATATGCAGGTTATGCAAAGACAGACCAAAACCGAAGAAAAAAGAAAGACGCCCTCCGGAAAAGAAAGAATTCAAGTGCAATTTGTGCGGGTTCGTGGCGAAACGCAGGTACCCCTTCGAGATGCACGAATGGTCGCACCGCGACCCCTCTCAGAGGCCGTTTCAATGCGACCTGTGTGAATACAGAGCCAAAAGCCAGTCCGATGTTAAAAAGCACAGACTTAAACACATAGACCGCAGGGAGCTCGATATGTTCAAGTGTACTTCTTGCGATTTCGAGGCTAGAATCAAAAGCGACCTTAAGAAGCACATCAGCAGGCGACACACTTCGGAACACAAGACTTACAAGTGTTACCTGTGTGAGTTCGAGACGAAATATAAGTACAACCTGGAGATTCACGTCTTTAACCACAAGGATGTTGCTGAAAGTCGCAGGTTTATGTGCGACGTGTGCGGGCATAAGTTGAAGACCAAAAGGAGTCTTCAGATTCATCAGTTGAAGCACACGAAACCGACAGATTTACAGATGTTCGTTTGTGGTTACTGTCAGTACCAGGCCAAGTATAGGGAGAGGCTCGCGGCGCACATTAAGATGTGTCCTGCAAAAAAGGTTCAGGAAACACATGCGAGATAAAAATGTACGGGTCACTAAGCGGATGTATCGACTGTATGGTGGTGATACACAAGATTTAAGAAAAAATGGCAGTCATTTTTTGTAATGTTAAATATCAAAATAATAATAACAATAGTAATAATTTGAGTAAAAAATTTAATTATTACATTAATTAGACTGTTGTTTCCAGAGTATTCCAAAGCTTTTCCCAAGGTATTTTTCCCGAAAAATATCTTTAGTAGGCAAAAACAAACTAAAGCATCTTATTGGTAAGTTGCCTAATCTGTAATGTTGAAAGTGGGATTGCGCCATCTGTACACTACATAATAATTTATAACTTTTTCTATTGTTTTTTTTTCTATATTTTGTTGTTATGTATTGCATTCTAACAAAAAAAAAGCTTCATAACGTTTTTTGTCTATTTATACTCAGAAAATTATATTGAAAACTCTTAATTGAGGATTCTATTGTCAGTTGTTCAAAGTTGTTTTATTGTAATAACCATAGACCAGTGAAGGTGGTTAAAATAATGTGATTTATGGGGGAACTGAGGCTCGCTTAAACCGGTTTGAAGTTTCTGTTCGCGGTTAATATATGTGCCGCATACTACGCGGGTAGTATGTGATGTCAGTGTGAGGGATAGTACAAAGGCTTTAAGGACAAGGACAAGGCAGGTATTAATTTAAAGTAAATAAAAAACAACTTCCTTATAACAAAACAAAGTAAGACTAAATTTAACGTAATTTAATAGATACCTATTATATTGTCAATATACCTACATAGGTAGGTAATAATGAACCTTTCACGATATTGTTTTATCTCTTGAAACGCATTCTTTCAAGACGTAATGACGTAAACTACTGCTCTAAACAAATTAAAATTGCTAGTCAAAGAATTTCTGAATTAAGAAACGAAGAAAAATTTAAAAATATTTTTAATTATGCGAAAAATATTACTGGACTACCAGGCAAAAGTTGCGACGAATTAGAAATATATTTCCCTTTAATTAAGTATCTACTCGTTTTGGAAATTTACATGATTTAAATGTTCTTAGTAGATTTCTCAACATTTCCCGAAAAATCGTTTGAGTGTTGATTACAAATGTATCCAAACGTTTTTTAAATAAATAGATTGAAAAAAGAACTTAATATTTTGTACAGAGACGAATAATTTCGTAATGTAAAGGTTTAAAAAATGGTAGAAATATTATACAAGATATTTAAAATGGTATTTTCAGAAGCATACAAATTATTGTTTTGCCTAGTTTTAACAATTCCTGCAACAAGTGTCTCGGTAGAAACTTTTTGTGTCTTAAGTTTATTAAGACTTAGGTAGGTACCTACTTAAGAAATAAGATGACCCAAGAGTGCTTCAGTCTTACTGCCAATCCCCAATTTTATGAAGACGTATAAGTAAAGCAAATTTAGAAGACGGACGAATAAACCTGTTTTATAAAAACATTCACTATATTTTAAAAATATTTTGTTAAGTGGAGGCAAACGAAAAGCTGGCAGCAATGTTTTATGTGTTATATATATGTAAACGTTTATTGTTTGTATTTAAAAGCAACGGAATGCAAGAAAAGGTATCCAGTTTTTGTACCGACACTCATTTCCTTGCTAGCTAGCAGTATAGTATGTAGTAAGATTTTCAGCAATAAACGGGGTTTAACTAACTAATCACGAATTTTGTTTCTGAAGTTGTTTTTGGCTATTCACAGTACCAAAACATAATATGTAAATAGATAAGTTGGGTGGCTACCTTATGAAAATTTGTTTTTATATTTTTTTATATTTTATACATGTATCACTTTGTTTTTTTTGTTAGCTATAATTTGATTGTAAATACAATTTTTAAAAGTTTTGATAATAATATAATACTATAATTTTTTAATTTACGGTTATAGTAACGCTATTGGCGAAGTTCTCCATAATAAAAATAAAGGTAATTATTTACTTTAGTGGCACCACCTCCAATTTTCACGAAATTTTGTCTACCCCCTATTTTCGATGGTGCTGAACACGAATCTGTAGTTTTTTTTGTGCGGTCGAACCTATTTTTCGAGAAAATTTTTTTTCAAAATTCTAACCTGGATATTTTATATAACACTACGTAAAACTCTGTATATTTTATGTAGCTTTCCAGAACATCTGTTATGAACAATTAACACTGTTCACGAAACACATTTTCGTAAATTTCAAGTAAAAAGATACGTATTTAATAAATAAGAATTTTGCAGTTTGAATCCACCATTTGTAATTCGTGATGACAACATTGAGTTCTCCCACTCTCATTCAACTCTGTTCATCCCACATAAAGATACTATAATTTTATTTATTAAATACATATTTTTTTTTAGTTCAAATTTGGGAAAATGTGTTTCTTAAACGATGTTCATTGTTTATTACAGATGTTCTGAAAGCTACATAAAATATACAGAGTTCTACGTAGTGTTATCTGAATTATTCAGGTTAGAATTTTGAAAAATTTTTTTCTGAAAAACTGGGTTCGACCGCAAAAAAAAACTTCAGATTCGTGTTCAGCACCATCGAAAATAGGGGGGTAGACAAAATTTTGTGAAAATTGGAGGTGGTGCCACCAAAATAAATGGCATGGAAATTTATTTATATTTATTATTTATTTATTTGAGAGCAGATTAATAAAATAACCAGATAATTGCATATTATTTTTTATAAAATCTGAATGAAAACCCTGCTCGTGAACGTGAACATCATTTTTCCTATAATATTGTAAATACAACTAAAAATTTTCAGATGTATTTAGTCGTTTGAATTTGAAAATTAAAAAATTTTTGCCTGCGGCGCTTTTTTTTCTTTCTTGACCACTAGTGAAAAAGCTACGGGCCTCACCTATTCACAATGCTATGAACCGCCACTGCCATACACAGATTTGACAGGCAATGGTTGGCTTACCTTTGCGGGGCCCAGCCAGGACAAAAGGAGGTCCCACAAAGCGCCTACACCGGCCGCATTTGCGGTCGGGGTAGACGACGGATGGGGCCCACCTACGAAGGCTGTCCAGGCCTACACGAGATGAGGCAGGATAAAGAGGGATAATCCCCCTCGATCCCAAATCATTGAGGCCAATTTCTGGCCATGGAATAATGGCGGCGATCAGTTAAAATTACTGCAAGCTCTTCTGACGTAGTTGTTTCACATAGTTAATATTTTTGCTTTGCAAAATGCATAAATTGAAACTATATCGATGCTTCGTTTAACATAATTATTATGTAAAGTGAATTTTTCCTGAAGCATATTGTAAGGTAAGCACAATTCAATTGAAACTGTTTAATTTGTATTCAGTTTGATATTAAAAAATAATTCAGAATGACATATTTAAGAGGGGGCAAAATTTTGACGTTAAAGTGTCTTATCTTATTTTAAGAATGAGGGAAATAATCATAACCTCTTTAAACCTACGAAATTTAATTTTATCTCCACTTCAATGTCTCTTTTGATCGTTGAACACGATTCCACATATATTTCACATACATTAAATCACAGAAAAAAATTTAAAAAATCTTTCACATGACTTTTATTCAAAAGCTAGAAGTTAGTTTTTTGTACCGGAATACCGATGTACCGTTATTTGCTTTACCGGTATTTGCCTGCACTAGCTCCATCTGCCTTGCGCATTTACCTCTTTAGAGTCCGTCTATAGTTTACAAGGTGTATGGTTGGACCGCCAATACCGCCATTTTTAGGTACTACTCTACATGACAGACTACTCGATCTAGATTTCTTTCTATATTCGTGAAAAAACTATCACCTAACCTTAATTTATATAAATTTTGGAATAAATAATAACTTTTTTGTTAATTGTAGTATTATAAATATAACAGTAACATTAACAGTTGTAAGTTTCATTGATTTAGCGTTACTGTGACGAATCTGGAAACACGTGACGAAACATTCGATAAAAGCGAAGGTAATGTTATTCAAATAACTGCATATTACATGTGAAATTACCCATTTTATGTTTTACAGAATTTAGCAGTCCAATGGTAGTGAAATGGATCAGTTTGGGAAACGGGAAAACCTTAACCAAGCTCAAAGTCCCGTTACAAATAACTGTAATAAACCTACATACTTAACCACATACCAGCAATTTCTTTCTAGCCAAATACAACCTTATGAACAAGTACAAGGCACTACAGAAACAAAAGGACAGCGATTGAACGAAAGAATTGTTTTGTTAGAGGAGATAGCTATACAAAAACCGCATATACCATTCTTGGAATCCAAACAAGTCGAGCCTGTGAATGATATGCCTGTGTCAAAATGTAATAATAGTAAGCAAAAAACGGCTGAGACTGATGACAATTTGTCCCCGAAAACTACTGTCCAAAGGACATTACGTCGCAACATCAACCATAACCAGAAACGTATCAGTCAGGGGACCCCAACAGGTGATGCAAGTGGTATTACTCCTAATGAACCTCCTACAGATGTAGAAGATGAATCTATCAAGGCGTACGAGTGCAAAATATGCTCCTTTGAGACGATTTATGATGGCATTTTCAGAGAGCATATGCTCACGCATAAGAAGCGAGAGACGTTCCATAAGTGCCCTAAGTGTAATTTTAAAATGAAGTGTAAAGCTGGCGTTAAGAAACACATGGTGACGGAAGGTAGTGGGACTGTGTACTGCGGACTTTATTCGTACAGTAATGAGTGTAAGGGTAACCTGGCTTCGCATTTGAAGGTGCATAGAAAGGATCGTAATAGGCGTCTGGCATCATAACATCCGTATCCATCTAAGTAGTATATGTTGTATTATCCGTTATGTGCATAGAAACGTGGGGTGTCGTTAGGGACCTAATATAGATTGAAAAGTAATAAAACACCTGGATAAATATTATATTACCTTACTATTTTTTGTATGTCATTTATATTTTAAGAGTTTCCCGCCTTATTTCTGATTTCTCCTAATTTATTTGCTTATTGTTGCGTATTCATAAATTCAGACATCCCAATCGTCTTTTAACTCCGTCATATATGCAGTACATTGGACAGGTTTATGCATTTCCGTCATAGGTAAAGATAGATATAGAATAAGTTCAAAGCTGCCCTAATATAACCATCGATCGTATAATGGCCGCCATTTTGATACTTGGAAAAATCGGCAAATTTAAATTTAAATTTTAATCAAATAAATTAAATATTTAAATCAAATAGGCATAAAGAAGACACTAGGTAATTTTTTATTTCCAAATTTTTTTTTCATAATTACATATTTTCTAATTACTTACATATTGACATAAATTTTAGGTTGTAAAAGAGTACGGACCCTGTAAACATTTGTTTGAAGATAATGAAACTGTTCATATAAGATAATTGAGCCTTTTCTTGTCCTAGTCTCATTTTAAATTTTACTCGTTAACACTTTCAAATTTCAACCAAAACGTCCAGACAAATTTCACCACTTTGGATGCTAGTATCAACTTTATAATTCCCACCGTGCATTTTGTAACAGATAACAGCGTTAGCAACGTGTGTTAAATATATCTCAATGATGGAAATTTAGATATAATAATTATTTTAAACGTATATTAAACATTACATGTAAATTTTTATCAAAATAACTTTTGGAGCAAAATAAATTAATAAACAGCATGTTCTTTTACAAGTTGTTTGATTTTTTACATTAAACGATTTTGCGAACACTTTCGATTAATATACAGAGTGTACACTAAAATGTGTCAAAAATGAAAGAGCAATGATTTCTGGGTTCAAATATATTTATTTGCCCTTGAAGTCTTGGAGATACAGGGTGTTAGATAAAAAAAATAGATATACCTAAATATCTTAACAGAGGTTTCAAAATAAAATTTTATGTGGCCAATAAATGCGTAAAATAGGGTGGGCAGGAATTGGTGGACAATTTTGGATTTGGGTAAATCTTCCAAAAAAGAATTTCAGCCTGTACAGTTATTAGTTCTTACTGTCAAGAGTTGAAAATTGATTTTTCATAGTAATCCTGTTTCTAATTAAATTTGGATAATTTTTGAAAAAAAGGTATTTTTGAAACTTTTCTATTAATTACCATTTACTTTTAGGGATTAGAGACAGTCATGACCCTCTTTTAATTTTCTTTACCATTTTTAAGATTTCTGTACTTTTTCAAGCGAAACATGTATGATTGATCACAAACACATTTTTCCGCAAACGCAGTACGGCCAATACAGCTAAAATATTTAAAACTTTATGGACGAGTTAGTGTCACTTTTGGTTATACCGGAAATCGACAATAACTTTCTTATTTTAAATGGGACACCCTATATATTATTAAATTTTCGGATTCTACGTGAAATTTGAGGGTCACTTTATTAAATATTCCCTATATCTAGGAATTATAGAAAATTTGACAGATGCAAGGGTCTGCGGAGATACTAATAACTCTTTTCAGGAACGCGATATCAAATGGATTTTTGGTACATCTAAAGGGCATAAGTAACACTAAATCATGGTATACCAACAAATTAAAACGTTTAATACTAGGTGTTTCATTTTTGCTGTTACATATTGATAAATTCAAATATAATAGTTATAACTTTGTTAACTTAAAATGGAACACCCTGTATTTTTTCACTTTGTCGTATGCAGATTGAAATTTCCTTTCTAGTCAAATAAGCATTATTAGGGTTGCCATTACTACTTTTAGAGAAATTTGCAATGTTCTATTTTTTGAACAGTTTTTCTCGTATCATACATGTTATCAAATGCCTGAGGATCGTTTAAATTATACTAATGAGGATTATTTTAATTTGTTTGTTATTTATGGACGATGTGACATAATAATTTCAAGAACATGTAGAGAATTTGTTGTTCGATATCCAGAAAAACGAAGACCTTTATGAAACACATGAAGGCAATTTATGTCCCATTTAAAATAATAAAGTTTATGTTGACGTTCGGTATAAACGGAAGTGCCATATAAAGTGTGTTGGCCCTACTCATCAGGACACCCTGTATACATTTAAGTTAACTTAATTAATACAACTGTATAAAAGTTAATAATACTCTTAAATTTTTATTATATACGACTCAAATTATAAATTCCATGCTTGTGTTGAGTTTATAAAAAAATTAGTGCATGATATAAGCCCTATATCAATTTCCATTTTTCACCACTATTTCCCAAACTCCAACATGAATATTTAACAAAGAATGATTATTTAAAAAATTATACACTGATTGCCAGAAAATTTGCACCAAATAAAGAATATTTTTGTGGTTTTAGAAAAACTTTTTCTTTTAATAATTTTTGCTTGTTTGAACACCAAATAACGGGAATCTACATATACTGTTTTTTTTTTATATATTTTGAAAAATTTGTGGAATTTTAAGTAATAATGTTAATAACGTAACATACAAAATCGACAATATGAACAAATCTGTTAAGAACTTTATTATGGGAGTTTATATTTACTATTTACTACATTAATAATATTGTTTAAATTTATTTAAACATATACATATTCCATTAGCTGAAAAACGTCCATTGAATGTCCTTTTGAGTTTGGGAAATAGTAAAAAGTCACAGGGGACAGTGCTTCCAATACACAAAAAAAAATCAATTCAATAGACAAGATGCAACACACGCAATTTGAAAATTCCCATTACTTTTTGATCTAAGCTCCCATAATCGATACAAAAACACTTACCTCATATACTAAAATTGTTAAAAAACTATCTAGTATTGAATAACATTGTTTGCGATAACTTAAACTTAAGGGAGGGCAGAAATATTTAGGTACAAAGTATTGAAAAAAAAGAATCAAATATAATTGGGTAGTTTTATTTTAAGTACCTACTATAGAAATATATATAATTTTTTATAGTGAAAGTCCACTTTTCCGTTTTTGTCAGAAATATACTTTTCAATAACTTTTTCATTGAAGCTGGGTATTTCACGCACCATTGATTTTTTAATAGTTAGCATTGCAAGTGCTGTTAGACTGTCTTCATCCACGGTACTACTTAAAAATGCTTTAATACGCTTTAATGTCGAAAAACATCTTCCTGTTTCAGATGTGGTCGTGGGAATAGTAACCAATATTTTTAACACTTTAACAATTTCTTTAAAAGCAGCATCTAAACTGAAATACGTGATAAAATTTTATGTTTGCAAACAACTGGAGGAACTTCTGTTAATTTCCTTGGTCTCTTGGGAACGTCCTATTATTTCTTTCCTGGAGTAAAATACCCCTAGTTCCATTTTCAAAATTTCCTTATCAATTACAGGATATGCTTCACAAAATTTATCGATTTCTTTCAAAAGCAGTCTTTTTTTATATGTTTCATAGTTTTCCGTTAAAAATAATGAGGCACCACGTAAATGATTTTTAAAAGAAAAGCGATTTCTCACTTCTGTAATTATGTCGCATATGTCTCTTGCAGAAATATAAATATTTTCTTTGTTTAATCTGCGTCGTTTTCTTGGAATTTCTGTATTTTCTGTTTCAATTTTTGTATGTGTCAAATCGTGTGTAATATGTGCAATTTCTCTTTTGAAATTATCTATGCACATTTGAACTTTTACCACATCTGTTTCAATTGTTTGTCAACATGCGGCATGACTTTTGAAAAAAAAATGTAACCAAAACAAAAATGTATCATCTAACCATTTATAATTAATCCAACAGCACCTGCCACCGTTTCGGTATTATATTTTTTGGGTGTACCTGATATAATATTTTGAAAGCACTCAATAATGTCATCTTTGTTGTTGTAGACGCACTGTATGATACAAGAATGAAAATTCAATGTTGTTTGTGAAGCTCTTGGTATGCATTTATCCGAGATATTCTGAAGAGCTGCCATTCTATGTGGTGATTGGGAAAAAAATGCCGATTGTTAAATGTTCATTGAACAGCAATCAAAAATACAAACTAAAACAATATCCTATGAATATTTAGTTCACAACTTAAAAGATATGCACTTTAGCATATGTACTCTAGCATAGTTAAAATGTTAATGATCTCGGCTCTCGGCTCCCTAGTTCCTGATACGTAAGCCGTCCTGTCAGCACTATTTGAGGTTCCACCAACATGACATCACCGGCTTATCTCGATACTTTACACGATATACCATACAAATTTCCAAAAAAAATTCTCACACCAGTAATAAAGCTGTTCTAAAATGCATTTTGACAACTCATCTGAATCTTGACTTTCTGGGTTTGCAAATCCCCAAAATCGCTCAAAAATTTTACTATTCAACTCGTTTGAGTTGATACATCATATGTTCTATTGTCAGCCATTACTGCGAGAAACAAGGATTTTTTAATTTCTTCTGAAATATGTTCACGACACACCTCCAACATATATTGTAGAATTTCATTCTGAATTGCTTTCGATGCACTTTTAAATACTGTTGCTTCTTGAATATGACTATTAAAGGCACAATAAATGTTCGCTAGAAAATTGACTAATTCTAAAAATACGCCTCTATTTGGAGAGTCCTCTTTCTAGTTATGACCAAGAAGGGCAAGGTTGCACCCCAGATTAATGTTTGAATTAATCTGGGGTTGCACGCTCCGCACAGTCTTAATATATCTATTATCTTGCAAACTTATGCTTAAAAGCATTTTTATTATTACTTTGTCGTTGTTCTTGCACTATATTTAACTGTGGAACTGGACGGCCATTTCTTTTTATTTCGAGTTTTTCGCTTAAACTCAAACGGCTAAATATCAGGTTCTTAATTTCATTCACTTTCATAGTTTAAACTTCTACAATCTTTAAAAAACAAAAGGAACAATAGCTTTGTTCTAATCTAAGTGTATTAGAATTAGTTTCCAACAGTCCGACGCAGTCGCATTTGATCCAAACTATGAATTTTGAACCTTATGTAAGCATTGCCATTTCTATTATCTATGATTGCCATATGCGCATGCGTCTGACTGTTGGAAACTGTTTTGGATTCTACTAGGAACAAAGCTAATACGTTAGTAACAAAATTTTACACCATACGTAAACAAATTACGTTTAATAAGAAAAAAACGATAATAAACAACTATTATTTGCTTAAGGGCGGACTAAACACAAACAGAGCCCAAACTAGAGATGGGAATAACATGACTGATTCCTACTGAGCCCTGAGCCGGTTCCTTCTCAAAGATCTGTCCCGGATCTCGGAACTTTACGTAGCAAGGTGCTGAGCATAGACCACCTAGACTGTCTGTATCTAATTCCGATCCAATGCACGGGTACCAGTGAATGCAAATTGCGGGAAAGTGAAGTGTGCGAGGTAATCTGACCGCGCATACTTCGACAGATCCGGCTTAAGCAATATTTTTACACTCGTGACAAATATTCATTTTTCACGTTTGGAATTCAAAAAATATTATATTTTAATGTCTTGTTTATATTAAATAAACTTACAAAATAATTTAAATACACCTATTGTCCTTTAAGTGATGTTAGTTTAACATTTGTCTCTTCATAGATTTTACTGAAATAAATATTTTGACTTCATGATTTTTCTCACATCAATATACTTTAGAAGTTCTATTAAATAATTACAATGGTTAGGGAAATTATCAAATTGATGTTCATTCTAATTTTCAAATATGTTCACATTTAAAAAGATTTTATAACATGAAACACAATTTTATTTTTCTGTAGCAATGGGTGTACTGTTTTTATAGTTAATTAAAAAAATATATTTTTTCTGTTTCTTAAATTGTCATTTTTCTTTTTTAAACAATGTTTATTTTCTGCCAGTTATCGTTCTTTTGTTTATTGGAAATGAAGGAAAGCCGCCTAACATCATATTTTAATTTCTATTTTCTTGGGGTATCATCACTAAAATGTTTACATAATCTTTTCATTATCCGTTATATTCAAAATTGACATGGAAGATGTACTACTTAGGTCAGAATATGATGACTGCCACGTGGTAGGTTGGCTGATACAAGACGTAAAAGAATCTGAAGATTGGGAGTTCACGTTCATAAAAAACTATTAGTGAAGATATTTTTTTATAAAATTGTGCTTAATATTGCATAGAAAATAAGAACCACTTTCTAAAATTTGGCTATAACTTCATTTTATAGTTCAACTGAAAAAAAATAGTGAATTTTTTTATTCGTTTAAGAAATTATCTCACATTCCCGATATTTCCAGATTTGTGAAATTCCCTGAAAATTACATGTCCTCCAGATATTGGTTAGACTCATGTACATTGGTATCATGATTACAATCCATCCTGCAGCTTTGTGGGGATACAAAATAAAAATAAAATCCAAAACACAATAAAACAATTCTTATATTCTTCAATAGGTACCTATTTTTAAATTTTATTCACAGAACTTACAGTATACCTACAGTTAAACATGATTTTAATGCTAAAGCTTTAAAAATATTTACAATTGGCATTCACTGTTTTCCAACATGTATCCTAAACAGACAATTGCCATTTTTTTAATGGATTTTTTTCCATCTAATTCAGATTTATTTTGCATATATTTGTGGGAAGAAATGAAGGAAAGTAGTGTATTAATTTGACTTTCTAGATAAAAAAATATATGGAGTATCTTGATTTATAGAAGTAACCCTGGTAGCAAAATCTTGCACAAGACACTTGTACAAGACTGCCGTGTACCTGAAATCAGCATCAGGTTTACTGCAAGATTCATCGTGCAATTGTCTTGATCAAAGCCTTCAATGGATTTGATTCAGGGCACTTGAGCAGAAAGGGGTAAATTAAAGCAAGTGACTATGTTGCAGACTTACATTAGAATTAAGTAAGACATATTGTACTTGACTTATACTAATTCGCCCCTTTGGACTCAAGTACTTTTGGTTAAGTCTGGTGCAAGTATTGTAAAAGTATCTTGCGTAAGAAACGATATAAATTTCAGCAATAGACACAAAACAATCACACAATTTGGCTGTTTCAAGTAAACTTGGAACAACTTGTATTAGAATTGCACACGATTGTGCTATCAGGGAAACTTTAACATAGGTAAAATTGATATGAAGTGTAAATATTGTTTTTAATATATACCTAAAAAGGACCATTTGGAAACTTGATCTCAAAATTGTAGGTAAATCCTAGCTATGATCTTTTTAGGGGCCAACTTTTGAAAACCTGTATTAATGATTTTTAATTTTAATTTTTTCAATTTATTTTATTTAATTTTTTTGATATTTTTCACAGTACACTCAATATGAACATCAAAATTGTCAAAGTCACTACCAAATATTACTCCTATGATAAAAACTTGCTCGATACTTTCACACAACAAATAGTCTAATGTATGTATTCCCCAGTATTCAAGAGGTTTTCTCTTAACATTCGTTTTTTTAATCATGTAGATAGTGTTTCAATAGGGTGTTTTGAAAAAAGAAGTTAAGGGATTTATAGACATCAAAAAAATAAACCGATTATTTCCTATGAACTGTAAGTCTATTAACATTTGTTTTTGACATACAGGGCACCAATGATGATTTTTAAATTAAATTTTAGTTATACTTTTTACAAAATCCTAATACAATGTATTGCATTAAAATTTGGCACAGGTAAGGAGCCTCCTAAAACAATGTCAGTTTTGAACTACACGTATTGTAGGCATCGTTTTTTTCGAAAATATTTTAAGATTTAACTTCAAAATTGTAATTAAGATCTCATGGGCTAGATTTTCGAGAAATATTGAATGGCAAAGAACATCAAACTTGATTCGCTCAAGAGATTGGGAAAACTTTTTATTTTTGTAAAAAAGTTTCTCATACAGTTTGTTTATAGAATCCAATGGCATAAATAGTATCTTTCTAGAACTTTTAGTATTCCATTTATATCACAAACTTGTTTTTATTGTTTAATGAAACACCTTATATATTTTTCGATGTTTGAAATATGCAAAAAAAATTTCTTTCAAATGATGTATCACACGATATTTGTGATAAACGCTTTTTATTATTATAAAAAAATTAAACATTGAAAATAACCTCGTAAAACAAATTGATTTGTAAAATTATTTAGCTTGTTACGAACTTACTGTAAAAAATAAATAGTAAATGCCTTACAATAAAGGAAATAACAATAAAATATTTGTTTTTAATTCTAAATTAGGGGGCTATTTTATTTTTCATCCCAATTGTCAACTGCAGTTTTACTTATTGACACTATTTAACAATTTGCAACAATTTTAACTCTCAACACTTCAGAGTATAAAATTATTTTAACTTGCTTTCAGCCTAATAATAGTTTAAACAGTACTGAAGACAGTCATTCGCGTAGGTTGCTGATGGACTTTATGAAATAATGAATATTAACTGTCAAAGTACAATTATTGTAAAACACATATGTATTTGTTTAGATGTTGTCATATCATAAGGTAAGACTGTATTAAATTGTTTAAAAATTTCTGATTTGTTAAGGTGTTTTTGGAAATCAATGAAAACACCTCAAGCCTTCTTTATTTTAATAAACACATAGAAAGAAGACAACCACCTCCAGATATTTGTCAATAATTTATTTAGGATTTATTAAGGTAAAGTTTGTTTATCGAGTCAAAATTTCGATTGCGACACATAGTTTTCTGAAAAAGGCAAAAATTTTACTTTGGAAAATTGTCTAACTTTTGCATGCCTAATTTATGGCACCTTTAATCAAAACATTTATACGCATATTCAAAAATTCTGTACACCTTAACACTGCTTCTTATAATAACGTAAAGAGCATTTACAGGCAGAACTTTTAGCGTGTCTCAACACATGGTTGTTCTCCATTTTGTGTGGAATTCAGACAAGCTGCTTCTGTAGATTGCTTCTATAAACTTCTATTTCTGACAACCTCTTGTGTTTTAACACATGCGACTTCAAGTAACCCCTGTGTACTGTCTTATAGTCGCAGGTTTCACATCGGTACCACTGGCTTTTATGCTTCAACATATGTCTACGAAGAACAGTGTGGGAAATCGACTCAAATGGACACTTACTGCATTTATGCATATCCACTTCAGACTCACTGGTGTGTCTCAATACGTGGTGTTTGAAGTAGTACTTATCCAGTGATCTATAGTCGCATTTATCGCAACAGTACCACTTTGTGTTTGGAGAGCTATTATGATCTGCTGTGTGTTTTATAAGCATGTGAAAGTACATTGTTACATAATCGCAAATATTACACTTAAACATGTTTAAGTCCGAAGGATCTTTGTGCGCTGTTGTAATGTGTTCTCCGAGCTCATTTTTATCTTTGTATTTAAAACTGCAGATGTCACATTTCTGTTTCTTATTTTTGGAACTGATTTTCCGTTTTACTACAGTGTTAGAAGCATCAGGATTGTAGCAGTGCACATCTAGAAGGTTCTTATGTGACGTTTTGTGCATTACAAGTTTATGTAAATATTCGGTTGCATAGTCGCAGAGACTACAAGTGAATAAGTTCAAATTTGATGGGTTTTTGTGCATAGAGGTTATGTGCACTCTGAGGTTATCTTTACTTTTACATTTAAAATCACACAAGGAACATGTCCAGGTATTTTGCAAAGAATTAGGTATCGCAGAATTTTTTCTAACATTAGAAACAGTTTCTGACAATGATTTATCGATTTTTGTTTCTTTGTAGTCTTGGAAATCATCTAATTCTTCCAGATGGTGTCGCAAACTAAAAAGTTAAAATTGAAAAGGTATACTAGCCAAGATAAAAAATATTCTAAATTGTTCTTACCTTTCTTGTTCATTATTTTCCAGTTTTATTACAATATTCTCATTTTTCACCATCTTAATTTCCTCCTGTTTAAAAGTTTCAAATTTTACATCAATCTCTGTTTTGATCAAATCTTTTGGTTCTTCTTGTTCAAATTCCTCAGACTTTATTTCAATTTCTTCAATTTTAATGAAGGAATGGAACGATGGTGCATATTGCCAATCTTCCATTATTGCTTTAGCCTTTTTTTATTCAAAGAATTATCAAATTTGGTGTCTTTGTAATTAAAATTAATTGAGATTTATTTATATTAGTTACACACACTGTGATATTGTTCTTGTTGCATTTTCATGTTTTATAAATGACAAAAAATTAAATATTTGAACTATGAACTTGTGACACAGCCCATTTTAAACTACTTTGTAAATAAATAGTAGTAAACAGAGAAAAAATGTTCACTATTTAACAATTTATTTTCTCTCTAAACCACAAAAACCTCATACAAAATCAACAAATTATTTTAGGTTATGCTGTTGTTGCTGTTATACGTTACACATTAGAAACTAATTTACGGCTCGAAAATTCCTGTACAATACCAATACAAATCCCTGCTTCACAAACGTGTGTGAGAGCGATAAAACTAGTGCGGGCAAAAGTCTCTGATGAAAACAGAATAAAATTGAATTAATATTTTTTTGAATAATTACATTATTTAACAATTTCAATATGTCAGGCATGTTTTTGTGTTAACTATATTTAGACACCATTTTTCGTTTTTATTTTTGGATAATTATTTACTAACAGCTGTTTAATTACTAGGTATTGGTGGTATAAATAAATTGTTATAGTTGGGGCATGTAACCAATAAAGTAGTTGCTTTCCGCAATATCAACAAGTAATTTTGGCTGTGGGGTATATTATTTTACATATCTAAATTTTTGGAAACAAAGCATTGTTTAACTTTAGTTGATCAAATTTTTTGTGCAATTTTTTTTTTATAAATTTAGTTAAATGGGTAATTATTGGTTAGGTAATAAAATATCAGTTTACATTAATTTAATCATATTTAACACTTCTTACACAGTCATTTTAAAATGTATTTTTTTTTTCTATTTTTTTTTAATTATGTATAATTTTGTTCTATTAATATTGTGTATTAGCTGTATGCTATATGTTTAAATATATCATTATTAGTTTTTATTTTGAATTGAATTTTATGAATTTCAAAATCTCAGGATTTATAAACCAAAATTGGGCTTATTTACTGAATTGGAATTATTTCGAATATTAATGATAACACAGCCACACACAAAAAAAAAGTTGGGTATACTTTTTATGCGACATATATTTTTCGTAGTAATTTGGCCTTCTAAACACGAATCTGGGGTCAGAATTGGCCCATCACGTCACAATTTTTTCTTAACCTCAAAAATCTTGTGAAAAATAGTGAAAATTGATGAAAATTTACTGGGAAAATTTGGAAAAAAGTTTATTTCCGCATCAAATAGTACATTTTTATGTAAAAGACTCTGCTGAATTCAAATCCACTGTCAGAATTGAGCTAGAACGTGTGGTTTTTTTTCTAACCTCAAAAAACCGAGCAGTAATCGCTATTTTCAAATTCTGAGCGGATTTTGACCAGGTTTTGTATAAAGGGGTTTTTGGGTCGCTGATTACGAATATGAATTCACATTGTAAAAATTCAAGATGGCTGATCCAATATGGCGGGTGTACTTTTTTGAAATCCACCGATTTCAGTAAAATTTGGTATCATAAGGATTGCTGCTTGATCTCACCTTCATTAATCACACATCTGGAGCCAGATTTTCATAAATCAAGGTAAAAGATTCCATTCCGTCTAAAAATGTGACTTCGCTTAAAAAAATTACTTAAGGACTCTACACATGTAATGATGTGTAGTGTGATGTGCTTGTTTCCATGGGACAAGACAAAAAAGTTTCTACTTTATTCTTTCGATCATTTATTTAGTCGCGCGCCATTATTCCATGGCTAGAAATTGGCCTCAATGATTTGGGATCGAGGGGGATTATCCCTCTTTATCCTGCCTCATCTCGTGTAGGCCTGGACAGCCTTTGTAGGTGGGCCCCATCCGTCGTCTACCCCGACCGCAAATGCGGCCTGTGTAGGCGCTTTGTGGGACTTCCTTTTGTCCTGGCTGGGCCCCGCCGGCTAGGTCCCTTTCTTCTTGCTTCGCCGGCTCGTCTGTGTAAACCCCGGGGGTGGTGTCATGTTTATGGTTGGGTAGGGTGGTGCGGCTATGCAGCCTGGGATGCACTTTGCTAAGGTGGCCCTTTGGCTAGCGCGGGAAGGGAGGGTTAAGGAGGGTATGGGGGGGGTGTGTATGTGTGTGTGTGTTGTTGTCTTCGTTTCTTGATCCTGGCGGTCTCTGAAACAGAAAAGGCTAGCGGGCAGGGGGGGATGTCGTTAGGGTGGTCACCCAGGGTCAAAAAGTTGGTGTCTAGGTCGCGCCATTATTCCATGGCTAGAAATTGGCCTCAATGATTTGGGATCGAGGGGGATTATCCCTCTTTATCCTGCCTCATCTCGTGTAGGCCTGGACAGCCTTCGTAGGTGGGCCCCATCCGTCGTGTATTGTAAGTCTCGTAATATGTGGTGTAGGCGCTTTGTGGGACCTCCTTTTGTCCTGGCTGGGCCCCGCCGGCTAGGGCCCTTTCTTCTGGCGCTCTTCTTGCTTCGCCGGCTCGTCTGTGTAAACCCCGGGGGTAGTGTCATGTTTATGTGTGGTATGGTTGGGTAGGGTAGTGCGGCTATGCAGCCTGGGATGCGCTTTGCTAAGGTGGCCCTTAGGCTAGCGCGGGAGGGGAG
>NW_019416492.1:232870-245236 GCF_000390285.2 Anoplophora glabripennis
TAACCTCAAAAAACCGAGCAGGAATCGCTATTTTCAAATTCTGAGCGGATTTTGACCAGATTTTGTATAAAGGGGTTTTTTGGGTCGCTGATTACGAATATGAATTCACATTGTAAAAATTCAAGATGGCTGATCCAATATGGCGGGTGTACTTTTTTGAAATCCACCGATTTCAGTAAAATTTGGCATCATAAGGATTGCTGGTTGATCTCACCTTCATTAATCACACATCTGGAGCCAGATTTTCATAAATCAAGGTAAAAGATTCCACTCCGTCTAAAAATGTGACTTCGCTTAAAAAAATGACTTAAGGACTCTACACATGTAATGATGTGTAGTGTGATGTGCTTGTTTCCATGGGACAAGACAAAAAAGTTTCTACTTTATTCTTTCATTTATTTAGTCGTGCATGGGCTTATGGTTTTCCAATCAGATTTTTTTAACTACTATGCAGTTTTCCTATGGCATTTAGATGCTTTTATTTCTTAATAATTTTAAAGTTCAAGGAAAAGGACACATTACTGCCACACAGCACATCACTGCATCTGCTTATGCCTTCAATCTAAAAATGTGACTTTGCCGAAAAAATGCCGCCTATTAGGCCTAAAATTATGACTCTGCCTATAAATTTGATTCCACCTGAAAATCTGGCTCCAGATGTGTGATTAATGAAGGTGAGATCAACGAGCAATCCTTTATGATGCCAAATTTTACTGAAATCGGTGGATTTCAAAAAAGTACGCCCGCCATATTGTATCAGCCATCTTGAATTTTTACAATGTGAATTCTAAAAAATACTAAATTATGTCATATGCATAACTAAATAATGACAAGGCAATAATAAAAATGTTAATAAAGACTATAACAAAATTAATATAGCCTTTAATGTTCAAAATATAATAATGTAGGTGTTTGTTTAAATATAAAATATCAATTTAAATTTTTAGTAATTCCCATTTTGCACCTCCATTTTGTGCATAAATTCCAAATAAACTCTTAGTCATTAATAATAGTGAACATTAGTCTTAAAAATAATTTATTATTAAATGAAGAGAAATTCTATACCATTAGAATTTAGCCTGCACTAGTTTTACTTCTCTCGCACACGTCTGTGGTTTATTACAATTTTGGCCTTCATTTAGTTACTAATATAAGAGAAAGGCGGTTGTCTGCGGTTTCTATGATCTATGATCAACCTTCCTTAACCAGTTAACCTATACCTAACCATATCGTCATTCGTCACATACAACAATCAAACTTGAAATATTTTGTTGATATATGTTTTTTATTACCAGAGAGGAAATAAATAGTTAAATATTAACTCTCTGTATAGAGTTTCAATATGTGGAACTAAAAGTCCAAGGATTTCATTGTGTTGTGTATGCATAAAAACGAATACTACATGCAATTGCAATGTAGTTAACATAAATAAATCTCAATTATAATTTAATTACTAGAAAGCAGATTTGACAATTTCTTGAATAAAAAAAAGGTAAAAGCAATAATGGAAAATTGGCAATATACACCGCCATCATTCAATCCATTCATTAAAACAGAAGAAATTGAAATCAAGTCTGAGGAATATGAAGAAAAACCAAAAGAGTTGAGCAAAATAGAGATGGATATAAAATTTGAAACCTTTGGACAGGAAGAACATAAGACGTTGAAAAATGAGAATATTTCGGTGAAACTGAAAGAAAGTAAACAAGAAAGGTAAGAACGAATTAAAATATTTTTAATTTTAACCTTTGGCTAGTTATCAATTTAATAAAGCTAGTATGATTTTCCAATTTTAATCATTTTTCAGTTTGCAACACCATCTGAAAGAATTATGTGATTTCCAAGATGTCAAAGAAACAAAAATCCATATATCATTGTCAGGAAGCGATTCTGATGCTGAAAATACTTCGATAGCTAACTCTGTTCAAAATACCTGGAAATGTTCCCTGTGTGATTTCGACTGTAATAGTAAAGAAGTCCTTAGGAAGCATATAACCTCCACTCACAAAAACCCATCAAACTTATTTATTTGTAGTCTCTGCGCCTATACAACTGAATATTTACATAAACTTGTATCACACAAAACGTGGCATAAAAACCTTGCAGATGCGCAGTGCCATGTGCTTGATGTCCCTAAAACTGTAGTAGAACGGAAAATCTGTTCCGAAAGTAAGGAAGAGAAATGTGCCATCTGCGGTTGTAAATATAAGAATAGAAATGAGCTCGGAGAGCATATTACAGCAGCGCACAAAGATCCTTCGGACTTAAACATGTTCAAGTGTAACATTTGTGATTATCTAACAGTGTACTTTCATGTGCTTGTTAAACACGTATCAAACCATAATAGCTTCCCCGACACAGATTGGTACCTCTGCAATAAATGCGACTATAGAACACTTCATAAATACTATTTCAAGCAACACGTATTTAGACACACCAGTGATTCTAAAATGGATATGATCAAATGCGGTGAGTGTCCATTTCAATCGATTTCCCACACTGTTCTTCGTAGGCATATGTTGAAACATAAAAGTCAGTGGTACGGGTGTGAAATCTGCGATTATAAGACGATACACAGAAGTCACTTGAGGTGGCACATGTTAAAACACAAGAGGTTGTCAGAAGTGGAAGTGTACGAGTGCAGTTTGTGTGAATTCCATACAAAATGGAGGACTAGCCTTATGGGCCATATGTTGAGACATGCTAAAGGTGCTTCATGTAAACGCTCGTTACGTTACTGTAGAAACCAATGCTAGGACATGCAATATTCTTGAGTGTGTGAAGAAAGGTGTTTCGATCAAAGATGTCATAAATTCAGGGGCTGATAGAATATTCAGTAGACGACAATTTTCTAAATTTTCAGAGAATGTTTTTTAATTTATGCTGCAAAAGTCCCCATAAACTAACCTGGACGTTTTCATTAAAATCGTAAAAAGTTTTTCTGACAACATTAAAAAACTATTTTTTATGAAAATTTCTACACCCTGTATCTCGAAAGCTTATTATATAATCCCAGACAAGTTTGTAGGAACTTCTTTTCTTATTTTTTATGGAATCACCATCTAAATTTTATCGCAACATTAATTAATATACGTATAACTAGTACTAATCGAAAGTAAGTCCCGAAGGGACAACTTCCTGAAGTTGTGACATAGACACAGAGAATACCTTACCTTGTGCATTCAACTCAAAATAATATTTTTTTAGCCCCTTTGTGATCCCAAAATGTTTTTCATAATGAGTGAAAAAATACAATTGTCTGTTAAAGTTGATCAAGTTCAATCTTTGAATCTTCTATCAAGTCAAGATAAATATTGGACAAAGTTTTTATTCAGTAAAAGCAAAATTATTATTTACAGAACAACTTCTCAAGAAACTTTTTAAATTTGATAGGATAGGGTTTTGTGATTATGGGAATAAAATGTGAAAACCTAACTTAACAATAGTAAATTTAAACTAATTTCTAAGAAACTTACCTGTGCTAAACTTTAATGCAATATATTGTACTTTGATTTTGTGAAAGGTATAACCAACATTTATTTTAAAAAATTATTAGTTTATAGGAAATAATCGGCTTATTCTTCGCATCTTTTTTCAAAACACCTTTTATAAATACTTTCTACCTGATTATAAAAAGGTGCGTTAAAAAGAATAAAACTCTCGAATAGTAAGGAGTACATATATATCAGACTATTTGTTGCGTGAATGTCCCGAGCAAGTGTTTACCATAGATATAGGAGTAATGTTTGGTGGTGAAATTTCCTACTTTGCGCATTTTGATCGGCAAGTGTGCTGTGAAAAATTCCACAAACCACGATTCCATTGTTTATTTGATTTTGAAAAACAAAATAAAAAAATTGTAAATACATGTTTATAAATTTCGAAATAAAGTAATATTCCTTTTTGGGTATATTTAAAAATATATGTGAGCTTCATATCTACATATTTTACCTATGTTAATAGCTTCCATCTATAAATCAAGACACCCTATTTTTTTTAACTACTGAATTCAATGACATAATTTGATATTTATATAATATTTGCAGGGAAAAAATGAGGAAAACAGTTTGTAATTAGTGGGTGTTATCAAATACGGCAAAAAGTCAATCTGCATAATCTTTAGCATGTACAATAAGCTATATAAATATGTGACAGCAAAAATTTGATTGCTTATACAGTTTTTCTGTAGTTGATTGTCACAAATTAAACACATTTGTTAGTGAGTGGTAATTAGATTAGACTATTATTTAATTTAACATTTTTGTTGCAAGTCAAATTAATATAAGTACTATTTTCCTTCGTTTCTTTCCACAAATATGCAAAAAAAATCAAAACTAGATCAAAAAAATTTCATTAAAAGAGATAGCTATCGTCTCTCTTATCAGGATACATGTTAGAAAAACAAAAAGTTAATGCCAGTTTGAAATATTTTTGGGACTATTAACACTATGAACATGTTTAATTGTAGGTATATTGTAAGACCTGTCAATAAAATATAAAAACCGGCATTGAAGAATATAAGAATTGTTTTATTGTGCTGCAAATGGAATATCATGACAATGTATATACCAATCCGAGTATGAGTGTGTACGCCAATCTGGAGAACCTAGAATTATGAGGTAATTTCATAGATTTGGAAATGTCAGGAAAATATCAGACAATTTCTCAAATGAATTCAAAAAATTACATCAGGATAGAAAGAATTTATTTCAGTTGAACTATAAAATGAGATGGCTAAATTTTAAAAATCATTTCTACTTTTTTAATAAAAACATTCTAGTATAATATTACTGAATTTTTACACTCTTTGTCTAGAAATATAAGCTTTTCAGTATCTATAATAGTTACTGAAATCCCTGTAGTGATAATCAAATATAATTCACCCTTCATATATTTAAAATGGCTGCTTAAAAGTCGACACTAAGTATGAACATTTTTGTGATTCTATAAAAAAAAAGTATAATTTTTCGCTTGCCTGAATACTAAATAAATGCGGTTTAAATATATTTTTAATTTAGAAGAAAATACTAAATTAAAAACGCACATCGATAGAATCTATAATCGTCTATAGACTTAGTTACACTGGACGTCGATCTATATTCTATCTCTGTCTTTAGCACTTGGTAGAAAATAGGGAAATGCTTTTTTAGCATGGGTGTAAACGGATCTGATTTAGCCGTCCTGAGAAACGTCTTAGCATAAGCGTAGACGAGGGGTCTAATTCCATGGCTACAATAAATTTATAAATTAAAAAAACACAACTGGGACGTTTTAAAATGCTGTAATAATTAGCATGGATCAAAGTGCCGGTTATAGCAAACCGTAAAAAATATTAGATGTTATGTTTTATTATCTTTTTTCAATATTTTCTATATCTTGTTGCCTTTTACGCAGACACGCCAATGGATTTTTGTTCCCGACACGCTTCATCCCCTTTACGACTCCAAAAGCTAGCGATGAGTCACTCTCTATAATTTCGACCGCAGAGTATAAGTATTATTATGTTCAACATGAATTACAGGACCCGACTTACTTGCAAGCCCTTGGATTCAATCAAAGAAAAAATTGGTTCTCCATTGAGATTTCTAATTTAAATGTGCTCAGAAATTAATATCTTAAGGTGGACACTTTCAACATTTTCTATAAAATGTTATATTATATGTTTATCGAGTTGTGTATTGTAGGTACGTTTACAATGCATAATTAATTATATATAAATAAATAATTGTTTATATTACATTTAAAACACTGAAAACTCGAGGGAAAACGAAAAAATAGTAAGTCAGTTTTTGATCAAAATTGAGCTAGAATTTAACCCATGCAATTATAAATTAGAAATGTCAACAGAGAACCAATTTTTTCTTTGATTAAATCCAAGGGCTTGCAAGTTTGGTCTGGTAAATCATGTTCAACATAATAATACCTAGTAATGTGTATTCGGTTGTAAATAGTTGTTCAAATTTCATTTAAGTCCCTCAAGTGGAAATACAGATTTTTGGAAAAAACATATTTTATTTTAAAACTTTGACACCCTGTAGCTAAGGAAGCGAAGCGAAATCGAACCCATGTTGATATGAAAAAATAATCTTGTTTTTAGGTTAGGAATCTGCCCCCGAGCGTTGGACCATGTTTTCTGAAACATCCTGTATGTTATCCTCAGGACAATCTGAGGATGTCTTAGTATTACGATATATCCTCTGCATATCTGGGCTACATATTTCCATTTTCACGAGTACAGTAGCCATCAAATAACATATTTAAGCACCTACAATTAAGTTGAGCAATAAAATGATCGTGTTACAAATTTTTCTCAGAAATATTTTCGAAATTTATAAGCTCTTAAAAAATTACGAATGTATTTTACATTGAGCATTGATATTTGTTTATTTTTACATACTTTATTAGTTTACCTAAAATAGTCACAGTATTAAAATGTTAATCAATCATAAAGTGGAAATTATATTAGATAGGAACCTGATTTTTCTTACGAATTGTCAAAAATTTTCTTTCATTTTTGTGTGATACTTAAAATTAAACAGTATGAGTTAAAAATTGATTTTCTCTCAACACAAGATGATAAGTGACGTCATCAGTATTATAAATACATGCAAATTATGAAGTGTCCGCAGTGTACCAAGACAATTAATTGTATGTAAAACTAATGCTCACAAAACTTCTTTATTGGCCATTTCATTTAACTCCTGCTCAAGAACTTGAAAGTTTAGATCCCAACGCACGTTTACAATTTTGACGCTGGTTGGCGAATGGCTTCGCAGAAGATAATAATTTGCTTCAAAAATTGTTTTGTACCGACAAATCTTGTTTTACAAGGAACGAAGTTGTAAATTTTCATAATTTACATGTGTGGAGTGATGAAAATCCTAAAGAAACATGACAATAATGACCTTACCTGATAGCCACAGCAATCTACATCTTATTTTCATCGCCAACTCAACTCAAAGTTTTAAATTCGTGATACCTACTGCTACACAAACCAAAACATGCAGACCTGCAAATAATGCTATTTTTCTCAAGAATGGTTTTTTGTAGGAGATCATCTCAAGACACTTTTTTTTAATAAACCGTCCTTTTCAATGTTGCTGTCCGTTTTAAAAAAATACGACAACTGTCAAAGTTTTGACCGCTAAAAGGGAGGGGTAACCGGAGAAAACAATCACCCAGTATATCAATTTGACTAAAGCATTAAGAAATAATATGCCATAATAGTCCAATTAAATGTGCCAAATTTTAACGCGATCGGTAAAAGGGTTATGAAGTTATTAATTAAATTAGTTCTATTTTTGACAACTTTGAAGGCTCAAAAACCAAAAATGTTTTATTTAACTTTTTTTTTTTGTAGATCATATTTATTTATCATCGTGAATATGCAGTCAAACGTTGTCGGAGAAATTTGCGAACACCCTGTATATTATACTTATTAAGTATAACCCTGTATTTTAAATTGGCACCAATATTTTTAACCGATATCGACATCCCTAGTTTGTATATCTAGAAATAGGGAGATCAATTTTAAACAGTTAACAATTAATCGTATCTCAAATAATTTACATTATAAATCAATCCTCCAATATTACACAATATTTTTAAAAGTTTGGCACTATGAAAAAAGTAATACACAAGTTAATGTTACTAAATAACAGCAACTGTTATAAAAAAAAATCTTCATTTTAAAATATTCTCATTCAGTTTAAATTACTTTGACTCAGGTTTGTGATTCGATTTTAAATAATTTGAAAATGTCTCGAGGAAAATTTGTTCTTTAAGTTTTTAAATTAATCTGCAAGCAATAAATAGGGCACTATTAAATGATTACTGAAACCACACCTATGTTTATCTGGAAAATTATTATATTCGAAGTTTCTAATGAAAATTTACATTATGAGTTTTCAGTTTTACATATTTCTTGATGTTTATGCACTAAAAAAAAGAAACATCTCCTGATACTAAATAACTAGTAACATACTTATACACTACAATGGTCAGGTCACTGAACTTGACTTAATATAAACATTGCAATTGATACTGTGCATAAAGAAAAGCCATGGGGAAAACTGATGATCGATTATCGATATAGGACTATTTTGTGCCGATTCATACGTACTGAGATAGTGTCCTTATTCCTATTTCTCTTCCATTTCTATGCTTTACACATATATCTTTGTTGCATTTCAACCCGTTAATTTAGATATGACTAATTTTACAATAAAAATATAAATATATCCTACTCTTAAAAATATATAATCTAGTAGACATTGAATCTTTTCTTATTATACAGGGTGATACACAACTTATCCAAAAAAATTTTGGAATAGATGCGGCATGAGAAATTTTGTAAAATCCTTATAGTTTCTGAGAAAAAAATTATTGAAGTTATAGCACATTAAACCACTACATAGCTGGACAACTGTAACCTCTAACATCATTCGCAATACGCGTGGAGAGCCATGTGACTCCTAATACTGAAATCCGTCGTTGCGGTAGTTTTTACCTGTTATCTGTGGTATTTACATCAGTTTTTTAGTAGTTAGTGTCAAAAATGGCTTGCGTGTATAGCAACTCAGAGTTGATGGATATCGTTTTAATTTATGGTGAAGCAAGACAACATTTGTATTATGGTGAAGTATTTGTGTTATGGTGAAGCAAGACATCATTTGTGTTAGTTCGTAGAAAGTGAGTAAGACGGACCCAAATGTGTTTACACGTGAGTGGATAAAATTTTGAACAATTGCTGTTGCAGCATCGGGTATGTCAAATGATTTTATTATTTAAAAACACAAATTAATTTTATTAATAATTAATAAAGGCAAAAGCATTTGAATTTGCCGATATAAAATAGGTGCGATAAAATTCTATTTACATATTTCTTTCCTTGCGAAAGTTTTTGTCCGTATATCACGCCGCCATACCGGTCGCATTGTGCAAGGTCAGGTTTTACAGTGGACCAGTTTCCAGTGCCGTGCAGAAGTGTATTTTTAAATCAATTTCGAACTGACCTTTTTGATTTTTTCTTTACAAAATTGTGTTTGTAAAGGTCCCCTGTACATCGAGAATTTTTTTTTGGATAAGTTCTGAATCACCCTGTATATTTATGTGGGTGGTCACTGACCAAGCGATGCTATACAGGGTGTCACTTTAACTGAGGGTCAATTTCTTAGGAGAAATAGTAGATGTTCCCCTAAATACGAATCTGAAATACTTTAATACTTGTGTACGCTATCATTGTAATATTCATGTATTACAAATACATGAATTGTAAGCAACCTACAACGCACGTGAAGGGAGATAGTGCGGGTCAACAGCGACAAAGCGAAGGGAGTCAGTTGTTCCGCATCTAACTGTGAATTTGAATCCTTTTCACTACTGGAAGCCAACAGACTATATATTTTTGTATATATAACTCGCAGCGAAATTGTGCATGCGCTGTGACTAAAACGCGTCGTTATTGATACATGTTTCTAATGGTCAAAGGAAGCCTTTATATAAATATGACCTCCACTCAATGTTACACCCTGTATATAAGCTGCCACTTTGTTATTCTTACAGAACACCACGATTTTTGAAGAATTTTGAACATGCAAAATATTTAAATATCCTTAACTTGCTAACTTTGAAATTTTTCATACCTAATTGATTTTTATTTTTTTAATATCCAAAGCATTCCTGATAAATATGACACAAATTTGTTGTATCAATACACACACTATACATTGTTCCATTTGAAACAAAAATAACAATTATTATTAAGTTAGACATTGAAAAGATTTGCAGTATTTTTGAAGGCATTAATGGCAATGTTTTTTTTCTAAGATCAAATAAAAAATTGTGAAATTATAACAGTCTAGTGTCTATATTCTCCACGTATTCAAGAATTTTGCTCATTCATTTGTACAATCACATAAACAAATTTATCCTAATATATCTACTCAGAACAACTGTCATGTTTCGACAAGTGCTTGTTAAAGCTACTTTTCCACCTCGTATAGAACTCACACATATTGCACTTATACACTTTTACTTTCGACGACTCCTTGTGTTTTAAAATGTGCGACTTCTTGCCACTTTTGTATACCGGCTTATGGTCGCACGTCTCGCATGGGTACCACTGTATCTTATGCGTTAACAGGTGTCTAGACAGGCCACTCCCTGATCTCGCTCCAAATGGGCACATACTGCATTTGTGCAAATCCGCTTCTGGTATAGTAACATGTGTAAGAGCATGTTGCTTCAAATAGATTTTATACCGCGATCTATAGTTGCACTTATCGCACGGGTATCCATTGCCCTCTGAGGGACTGTTGTGGTACGACATGTGCTGTACAAGCTTGTGAAAGTACGTTGTTAGATAATTACAAACGTTACACTTGAACATATTCAAGTTCGATGGGTCTTTGTGTGCGACTTTAATATGCTCTCCGAGATCGTTCTTATTATTGTATTTAAAATCGCAAAGGCTGCATTTCTGATTGTTACTTTCCAAATCGATTTTCTGCTCAACTGCAGCATCGGGTTGGTGGCACTCCGCATCTGGAAGTCTTTTGTGCTGGGCCTCGTGAATCACAACTTTATATAAATACTTATTTGTATAATGGCAGATATTACATTTGAATAAGCTGAAGCTTGATGTGACCTGATGTGAAGATATTATGTGGTCTTTGAGGTCATTTTTATCCTTACCTTCGAAATCGCATAGGCAACAATTCCACGTATTTTGCGATGAATTTTTTGACGATGGGTAGTTTTTTGTTTCTTCGACGCCTTGAGTTTCATCAAATTCTTTTAGGTAGTGTTCCAAACTGAAAAATGTTTGAATTAAAAATAATAGCACTAGCAATTTTTTTTCTTTTACTATATTGATACCCAGCAACCCAAGGGAAAACTTATGACTATTGTTACGATAAAAATATCCTGATTTATTCTTACCTTTCTTGTGTGTTTCCTTCAAATTTGATTTCAATATTCTCATTTCTCACTGTCCCATTTTCCTCCTGTTCATAAGTTTCAAATTTTACATCGATTTCTGCTTTGATCAACTCTGTCAGTTCTTCTCGTTCGTCTTTCTCAGATTTTATTTCAATTTGAACTTCCTCAATTTTTATGTCTGAATCAAATGGTGGTAAACATTGCCAGTCCATAATTTTGCTTTCAACTTCTTTATTCAAAGAACTCTCAAATCTGCTGACTTATTAAAAAAAAATTGTTATATCAGGCGGTCAGCTTTTTTTCTGTCTAAGTTAATAAATAACAGATTTACGCACGACTCCTAATCCTCACGATTTTTAAAATACAAAGTTTCAATTACTAAGTCTTATACATGTATAGTTAAATGAAAAACTGATTTAGTTTGACTGTCATACTGCGAAATAGTAACATTTTAAACCACTTTGTAAATAAAAAACACAAAAGTTAAGTTCAAAAACCAAGAAAATTTTTCAGGTTAAATGAGCATAGAGCATAGAATGATGAACATATGACTAAATAAATAAAACCCGTGAAAAAGATAGGAAGAGCAGAATCATGAAAGTACGAGCGCCACCTCACAATGGGCCTGGAAAACACGCCATCGTTAGCACTATTTATGTATCGAAAACTGTAATACTAACTTGAACAGAAAAGTAATATTGTTATTAGAACCTATAGAGTTCGCTGAAAAAATTAAAAATTTGATGATATTACATGTATTCTTTCGTGCGGAAGCTGAACAAACTGATTGCAATCGGTAACTAGCCAATCATAATACAGCATTTTTAAAATTCTTAATCATGATTGGTTCTTTACTGTTGATTTCAATCACTTTGTTCAATACGAAAGAATACGTGTATTGAAAATTAGGTCACAAAGGGGATGTGTTCTGTGGATTAGGTTTGAGGTTATTTCTTCTCTATGTTGTATTCACAGATTAGAAAGTGGTTGTATTATGACTAATTAACTCGTAAGTTACCGTGCTTTTGATAATAATTGTTTTCTATTTTAGACTAAAATTTAATGTAACGCAAGAAGATAATTATAATTGTTGAATCGTTCATCTGAATTGTCTTACTGCTTTTGCTTGTTTTACTTTTTAATAGAAAATGTCTGGAATGATCTCACGTTACTGTTGTGCACCAAACTGCAAGAATACATATTATTTATATACCACAGATACTTCTTACAGAAATAAAAGCTTTTTCAGAGTTACTGCAGAGTGCAGACAGGAAAATGATTTGGATAGAATGTAAACCAGATTTTAACTTCATCAACGAAAAATGTTATTTTTGCGAAGACCACTTTGAATTAAAATGTTTTAGAAATAGTAGGAAGAATAGCCTCAACAAAAATGCAGTGCCAACAATATTTAGTGAATCAAAT
>NW_019416492.1:247320-267334 GCF_000390285.2 Anoplophora glabripennis
TAGGTAAATAAAATATTTACATTAAATTATTTCAAAGGTAGTTCGACACAAACGTATCTGACTATTCTCTATTCAGGTTAAGTTTCCATGAATAAGGTTATAAATATTTGATAACTGATTAGGTATTAGGAAAAACTATTATTACAAAACTAACAGTAAATAATAGAATAATTATGTATGTTTGTACTAATTACTTCTTAAAAATACTTACAGATGTTCGTCCAGCGGAAATCTAAAAAAATGAATGTCTTTGTTTTCCTTTTTACATGCCCGATAGGCATTTTTACACTTATGATAGGAACAGTTCATGTTTATTTCACAAATAAACGTTCCTAACACTCACTTTAAACTAAACACACGTAAATAAACAACAATAAACAAGAAAATCAAATCAAGTAAATAATAACGCACATTCACATTTGCAATTGCGGTGTTGCTGTGGAAAGTAACACGGAAAGATCTCCTATTCGACAATACACGAATAGTGATGCAAAGCGGCCGAAGATGACCGAAGTGTTCTTTTCTTACATGGATTTCGTCTTAGCATCCCGGGGTTTTAACTGGGATGCATCTCCTTCTTTGTCCTACAATGTATTTCCCTCTCTTTCACTGTCGCATATGGTTGTAATATGTGCTTTTACGTTTTTTTTTGGTAATACTCTTTCTCATTCAAATAAATATAAATATCATAGTCGGACCTAAAAGTTTCAGTCTATAAAGATCCTATCACAAACTGAAATTAAATAGCAAAAAAGACCTAATGAATTTTTTGGTTTATAGGAATTTGTAGTCGCACTGTTATATTCGAAAATTCCATAAAAATGCTTTTCCTTATAATTTTGTTTTTGATACATTTTGCAATTAATATCACTTTATGAGTATACTGAGCGCCTCACAGGAAGTGCACAAATTTTAAAGAGGTGAAAAATTTCTCAGCACAAAAGTGTAAACAGTGTTCCAGGACTTATAAAAAAATTCAAAAATTGAGTAATGAGTTAAAACAATGTCAGTACTTCATATAAACTTTTGTCATACGAACACTCTTTATGAGATTTCAAATGTTACAATTTTATTGGTAGCATATTGCAACACCCAGTCTGTTCATAATATAAAGAATTATTATTTTTTTCGTCATCGATTCTACTGATGTATTTTTCTGGAGAACTCTTTGTTATATTTATTATCTCATGTCTTGTTATTTTGTGATAGAGAATGAAAATTAAACTCTAAACAAAAAAAACATCCATTAGTACCTAATTCATGTTTATGCCTTTGCAAAATGCGTATATTACAGAGCGTTATTTGCTCTTAAGGATGAGGAGCAAGTCTAAAAATGCCTCTATAATGTACAAACTAAATCTATACAGAGTAGTGGAAAATGAACCCACTGTACAAATATAACCTCTACTCAAAGTATACCCTGTGTATATACAGTATGTCCACGGTTAGAGTGGAAAAGGAGGAAAATATTTATACGTTTCATTTTAAAACAAACTGCCTTTTCAATCAATTGGCATGAAGAAACTGTCACTATTACTCAGAAGTCATTTTTTTATTCCGCATTTTAAGGACAAGCAAGAATTTTAAATAAGAATGTTTTTTTCTCGTAAAATGACAATAAAAATGTTTTACTGTGCGTTTCTGTTAAAGTAGGCCAATTCATACACAAATTGAAATTATAATATAAATTTCAATTCCAAGCAACGTTTCTTAACAACATATTTCTGTACTCTTAAAAACAAAGGCAGTTTACTCCTGAACGATTTTTATATTTGTTTTGTTAACTTTATGCATATGTATAATATATATTTTTAAATATTATGTATCTCTTTGTATCAATAATTCTACCTGTACTATTTAATTTTACCTGTTGCGTAGGTACTTTTTTAAAAAATAAATAAAATACCCAAAAATGTATATTCATTTTACTTGTTTTTACTATATAATAAAAATTACACTAATACATCTATGACAACTTTATATCATGTCTCGACAAATGCTTGTTAAAGCTGGTTGTCCACTTTGTACGGAAATCGCACAAAATGCATTTATACACTTTCACTTCTGACAACTCCTTGTGTTTTACCACATGCATCTTGATGCGCCATTTGTGTATTGTTTTATAGTCGCACATCTCGCATTGGTATTGCTTTTTATGCGCCAACAGATGCCTAAGCAGGACACCATGTGACTTTGATCGAAAAGAACACTTACTGCATTTGTACAGATCCGAATCAGATACACTAAGGTGTCTCAAATTGTGTTGCTTTAAATACTCGGTGTGTCGTGATCTATAGGTGCATTTATCGCAAAAGTACCAGTTCGTGTTCGAGGAACTGTCATGGGACGACATGTGTAGCGTAAGCCTGTGGAAGTACTTTGTTAGATAATCGCAAATATTACATTTGAACATGTTCGAATTGAATGGATCTTTATGTGTGGCAGTAATATGCTCTCGGAGATTAATTTCGTTTTCGTATTTAAAATCGCAAGCCCCACATTTCTGTTTTTTGTTTTCCACATTGCTTTTCTGCTCTGTTACAGCGTCAAGGGCTTCAAATTGGTGGTGCAACACATCTGTGTGACTTTTATGCTGTGCTTTGTGCATTACAAGTTTATGTAAATACTCGGTAATATAACTGCAGAGATCACATTTGAATAAGTTCGAGTTGGACGGGTCCTTATGAGTCGCAGTTATGTGCTCTCTAAGGTCAAATTTATCTTTACAAGCAGAATGGCATAGGCAACATTTCCAGGGATTTTGTGAAGAATTAGACCTCAAAGTATTAATTTGAACTTTAGAAATAATTTCTGTTAATAATGTGTGGTTTTTCACTTCTTCATCTTCATGAGATTCGCTTAATTCTTTCAGATGTTCCAAACTGAAAAATGTTTTGCTTAAGATTACATCAATTTTTATTTAAATTAATATCAAAGTTAAAGCATTGAGAGAAGCCTATAAAAATATAGGTTACCAATTTACTCTTACCTTTCTTGTTCATTTTCTTCGATTTTGATTTCAATATTCTCATTTCTCACTGTCCCATTTTCCTCCTGTTCATAAGTTTCAAATTTTACATCAATTTCTGCTTTAATCAACTCTGTCAGTTCTTCTCGTTCGTCTTTCTCAGATTTTATTTCAATTTGAACTTCCTCAATTTTATTATCTGAATCAAATGGTGCTATAAATTGCCAGTCCATAATTTTGCTTTCAACTTCTTTATTCAAAGAACTTTGAAATCTGGTGACTTATTTAAAAAAAATTGGCATTTCACTATCAGGCAGTCAGCAACTTTTTTTCTGTTTATGTTAATGAATAACAGATTTTCGCACTACTCTTAATCCTCACGATTACGATTTTTAAAATACAAAGTTTTAATTACTGAGTCTTATACCAGGTGTTCAGAAAGGCTGGGGGATATTTGTATCTGTGCTGTCCATGTAACGGAGTGGTTGGAAAGGGAGCGTAAGGATGGGCTGTTGCTCTGCTCTTTGGAGATTTAGGAACCATGGAAGAGTACCCGGGAGACCACCGCGCTATTATCGCAATGGTGATTTGATCAACGTTTATATAGTGCAGAATTTAATGTACGGACTGCACCGAAGGACAATACCATGGATTCGAATGTTTGAGAATACCGGTTCGAGTGTAAAAATTCACAATCAAGGTCGCCCCGCTCTGTTCAAACCCAACACACGACTGAAGATGTGAGAGTTTCAGTGCGTCAAAATCCGTCTGTATCAGTTTGCAAACGCAATCAAAGACTTAATATTAAAAAATCGTCGTTGCACAAGATTCTGCAGCAAGATTTACATCTTAGAGCCTACAAAATTCAGCTCGTTCAAGAATTGGACCTTATTTTTTTTAAGATAGGTGAGGGCGAGCTCTTACGGTAAACAGTGAACGGTATTGTGACATGTTGAGGAACTTTTTGGCTCCACAACTGCAGGAGTTTGAAGGTTTTAATGTGGAAACATGGTTTCAACAATATGGGGCCACTTGCCACACATCCAACCAATAGCTTACGGTTGTCAATGAACCGGAAAAGTGATCTTTCGTCGAGGCACCATCAACTGGCCTCCGAGAAACCCCCGATCTTACACCCCTTAATTATTTCTTGTAGGGATACCTTATACAGAAAGTGTATACAAACAAACCACGAACTCTACTGCAATTGAAGCACAACATCCGCACCGAAATGGCTGCCGTTTCCAGAGAGATGTGTACACGTGCGGCGTCTAATTTCCGGTTTAGGTTAAAGGAGTGCCAGCAGCGCGAGGGTCAACAAAACTTTCTCTATAAATTAAACCAGACAGACGGGTGAAGGCGGCCTTGGGTGAGTTGGCTCAGGAAAACTGGGCCAAGCACTTGGATTAGTTGGTCCCACAAGACAACAGCTTCTAGAAAACGCAGATGGCCCTGCGACTGCCCGTACAACGCAGAATTCCCCCATTCCATGGCAGCAGGGGGGTGGTATACACGAACAAGGAAAAGGCCGAGGCTTTCGCCGACAGCCTGGAACTGCAATGTAGACTGCCCCAGCTACCCGACGAGGATGAGGAATTGGCGGTCCGACGTGTTGACAGAGCTAGACAATGACACGCGGCAAAAGCCATTTAAAGTCAATTCAGGCTGTGGAGAACGTAGCTCTACGCACGGCCACCGCCTCGCCCTGGTTCGTAAGAAACACAGACATTCTACGCGACTTACAATACAGGAACGCTATCCAGACAACACGAATAAACGCCAAAAAGCGCTTTGACATGGCCGCGAGACACGATAACCCCCTCCTCAGGAAAGCTGTTGACTACATACCCCCCTAACCCTTTTAAGTTACAGGAACAGCCAGGTCCAAGAATGCAAGAAGAGACAAATGACAAAAACCTGTCCCCACGAGTAAATCCACGCTAGCCTAACGTTCCCCGCACCAGTCCACCGAGTCATTTGGCTTAATTTTTTTTGAAATTTAGGGCCCCACTTTGGGGGCCAATAACTCTTCAAGGATGCAACTTTGTATATAGGTAAGTTTGGTTAAATTAAAATATTTTGGACACCCATAGATGCACCTGCCCTGTGTCGGTTTTTATGTGGGACTCCCTGTATATACCGGGTGGGGCATTTATCTTGATACAAAATAATATCTCGGTTGGACTCGGATTATTTTGAAAAAAGTTTCAGACAAAAATTGAGGGGCACTGAGGGGGGCCATTGAAAGGTCCATATTACGACTTCCAGTCTAGACCGGAAGTGGTGTTTTTAGACCAGAAGTTGATTTTTTTAATGGAAACACCCATTTTTTACCATGGATTTCGATTGTAAAACAAAAAAAAAAATATTTTTCTTATTATTTCTTTGCTGATTTAACCCATATTTTAGACATAAATGGCCATAAAAAACAATAATCTTGAGACAACAGAGTATCTTGTTGGGATCACTTTTTTTTTAAATGTAAAAGGTCCACTTCCGGTCTAGACCTTTCAATGGCCTTCTTTCTGCAGCTTTTTTCAAAATAATCGAGTCCAACCGAAACATTATTTTGTCTCAAGATAAATGCCCCACCCGGTATATGTTTCTCATAATATCAAAAAATTAAAACCTATAAATCTTCTGTATATTAAGATTGAATAGAGTTTGAGGATTTATTTGTACTATTCAAAAACTTAAAGAAAGGTTACAAACATCTATATCAGCTTTTTATCAATGTATAGTTTGTACCTTGCATTCCTAATCAAAATTGGCCACCTAGTATATGTGCAGGCATGCTTATTTCAACAAATAGAATGAAATTTTGACAAAATAAAGTTCTTTTTTCTTCTCAAATATTGTTTTTCAAGACGTAAGTAATGATAATAAGGTCCCATATCTGTATTTGGGTTATTATACACATTTAAGTTAAACTAATTATTACCATCAAATCTGTAAAATAATCAAAACGTGAGATCTATAATAGACCTGAATTTTTTATGCACAATTAAAAATCTAATATAAATAATGTTGCCTATTTAAATTTTATACAGAGCGTTATCACTTGTAGCACATTATCGATAATAAACAATTTTTTCAGACATTGGTTGTTTTAAACCTTAAATTTATGATTTATATTAGCCTATTGTACTGGTGACCTATTTTGAATATGATTGAAAAATAAGTGCTAGAAGGAAAAAAAATAATATAATAATTTTTTCTCATTATGAAATTACATGGTATTAAACAATATATGTACTGGAAAATAGTTGAAAATCAATGAAACTGTTCTGAAATAATAANAAGGGTTTTTTGGCGAGCCAAACCACATCAAACCCGGTTAGCTCGAGTTTGATTGTGTTAAGAGTTTGAGTTAACATTTGACAGAACTCGCAAAAATTCTTTTGGTTTGGATATCTAATCAATAATAAAATCGTAACCTATAATCTATGATAGTGCTCGTAGCTCAAGTTGTTTGATTATTTCTTATATACTATAATTGTTATTCCTAATCTGAAATGCACATCCATGAAATAACGTTAATGTATAGATGGTTATTAAATCAAAATGGGTTTACCTTTTCACAAATATCTATTCCCACGTAAATGTATCGTCAAAAAGGAAGTTAATAAAGATCTATACAGTACAATATAGAATATGCATATCTACGATTAAAGTTATTTGGATCCTCGATTACTATTTTTTTATTATCAATTTTAAATATTTACTTTGTATTTTTTGCAAAGTTAATCCATTATCAATTTTTTTTATTTACAACTTATACCTATCCAAACCTCTAAAAAAACGAAGTAGTGACTAGGTACGATGGTACGAAACAGAAAATAAATAAACAAAGATAGAAATATTAACTTAATATCCAAACCAACCCACAAGTCCGGTTTGATGGTTAGGCAAACTCTGCCAAACCGGGTTAACTACATTTCTCGCCAAAACGTCAAACCTCAACAAACTATAGTTAACCGGGTTAGCGGTTTTCTCGCCAAAAAACCCTTATAGATATTAAATCATTAATAAAATAAACTGAGTAAAAATAGTTCTAACTAAATTAGGAATATATTTATCTTATATATACCTATAACAATAGGTACCTATAACTCATCCCATGACTTGTGCAATAAAATATTACCACAAAGAACTTATGTAGTAATTTTGTAGTAGTTGTACTTAGTTTTAGTTAGTATATTACTCTGTAAACAATATTTTAAGTTGTATAGATGTAAAATAAGGTGTCCTTATTTTCTATGTTATTGAAATATGTAAGTATCTGGAAGGACATGCAGGAATATGTAGATAAACCAAGTATTAAATAAGTACTTACCTAGTAAATTGTATTTACGGAATAAACGTTTCTAAAAAAACGAATTGAATTAACAAATTGCAAATTTATCTACGCGTGCAACACTATATATGTAAATAAGATGCAGAAAGAGTGGTGTGGGCTGATCGCATATTATTCAAAATTATATACATTATCACTTGATTTTCCATATTATCCTGTTATGAGGTTATGGTACTCTTAACAAAACAAAAATTAGCTGTAGGTAAAACCAATTTCGATATGGCTGCTGTCATTGAAAACTGATCATCTTTTATTAGACACATATAGATGGCAATACCAGAAAATCGCTTAAAATCGAAAGAAATTCATAGAAAGAAAAAGTATTTATCTAAAATGATATATTATATTGAAAATATATAAAAAGAATAAATATGTAATCCTCATCTAACAGTTACAATTAATTTTAGAAAGTAAAAAAAATATATCAAAGTAGAGTTGTTTCAAAATCTTATGAGCTTTGACCTTGATATGCGTAGAAACATAATTCCGGCCGTCGCCTAAATTATTCTACGTCCTAAAAACATGACATCCATTATTCACAGTCTATCTCGAGCTCTCGTAGCGTAAACAAGCCTTTGCTCCGATTACAAATATCATAATAAAATACTCTATTCTTTATTATTTTAATTTAAGCAATAAAAATATATATAACGAACGTTCGCCAGTTGACTTTATTGATGCCCGAGCGCCTTAGTTCATTTCTGGTTGTAATGAGACACGTGGTCTAATTCTGAGTCAATGTTTACACAACGTGCTTATTAGAAGAATTATGTGGATCACCACAAGATCTTTATACAATACCCTTTTACTGATCTTGGATACACCACGCCTTTCGCGGCTCATGAAATTTTGAAACTACTCTACACTTCGCGCCATTATTCCATGGCTAGAAATTGGCCTCAATAATTTGGGATCGAGGGGGATTATCCCTCTTTATCCTGGCACATATCGTGTAGCCTTCGTAGGTGGGCCCCATCCGTCGTCTACCCCGACCGCAAAATGCGGCCGGTGTGTGCACTTTGTGGGACCTCCTTTTGTCCTGGCTGGGCCCCGCCGGCTAGGGCCCTTTCTTCTGGCGCTCTTCTTGCTTCGCCGGCTCGTCTGTGTAAACCCCGGGAGTGGTGTCAAGTTTATGTGTGGTATGGTTGGGTAGGGTAGTGCGGCTATGCGGCCTGGGATGCGCTTTGCTAAGGTGGCCCTTAGGCTAGCGCGGGAGGGGAGGGGTAAGGAGGGTATGGAGTGGGTGTGTGTGCGTGTGTGTGTTGTTGTCTTCGTTTCTTGATCCTGGCGGTCTCTGAAACAGAAAAGGCTAGCGGGCAGAGGGGGGATGTCGTTGGGATGGTCACCCAGGGTCAAAAAGTTGGTGTCTAGGTCTTTTGTGTTTGTCGGTCACGTCGGGTACGTAGCCAACGGATTGCCTGAGGAGGGGATTGTCACGTCTAGCGACTACGTCAAACCGTTTCTCCGCGTTTTGTCTTATTGTCTGTGTAAAGTACACTTGACCTTCACAATAGATGGGTAAAATTTGTACAGGTAGAGAGAAAAATAACATGAAGATAACTATTTATAATGAATGATAATGATAAATGAAATAATTGTAATAAATGATATAATTCAAGGTCAAAAGTTTATTATAGTGTTCGCCCGTACTTTTGATCCCCGCCTAAGTGCCACAGTCACTTGATCACATGCTTCGACATGGCGTTCTACGTGGGGCTCGAACCTCCGGTTCGATGTCTCCGCCTCGAGCCCATGTTGCAAATCCAAATTTCTTAGGCAATAACGATCATCTTACACGACAATGTAATAATACAATATTTTTCTTAAAATAACTATTTTTTCAAAACTTAAAATACAACAGCTTTCATCGCAACCAGTGAAATGTATACACACTGGAACGGATATATATAATGTTCATGAGGTAAATTTTTACGCTATGCAATTGAGGGTTGCTTTTGCTGTACAGCAAGAAATAAACGCTCTCTCAACGGTAATAATAATAAAGAATTTTATTGAAAACTAATGATAGTACAGGCATTACAGTAGGATCACCCGCAAAAACTGACGGTAAGAATATTCCATGATAAAAAGGTGTGGATCGTGTTGGTGAATCAGATTATGGTTCGTGCCGCAAAAAATAAGTCAGCGTTAATTTTTTATAAGCAAAAAACAGGTGAAAATCAGGTTTTATTAATTTTTAATACAGAACTTCTGCATTTAAAACAATGTAATTTCTATAAGATATCGGCGCTAAAAAGCCCTTTAATTTGAATGGTCGCACGTCAAAATCGAATAAATAGTTATTGAGTTATTGCAAAAAAACCACTAAAATAAGCCATTTGTTAATTATTTAATAGCTTTAACAATTTGCAAAATATCAATTTCTACCATTGCCTAAACTAAGCGTTTCGAAGGGATAAAATTACGTTTCAAATTTGGAAGAAAAATATTGAAAACTTTTTATGCAATAGCAATTGTTATTAAAAATGGGACTTTTTTTTAAAATAATTTCTATCGATTGGGGGTGTCGCGCAGCATTCAGCAAGGGCTCGTTCTTTTCGTGAAGTGTTCTCTAGTTTCATACAGACCCGTTTACCTGATCATTTTTTCAATTTAAATTGTTTAAATATCGCTCCAAACTAATTGCTATAAATGGCTTAATTAATAAATGGAATAGCTCCCGTTGTAAACGCGATCGTTATTGTTTGGCAATATTTTCTTAAAGCTTGAATTTTTTGACGAATTTACAAAAAAAAANATAGAACTTTAGGTATTATTAGTAAAATTCCTATAAAAGATAATGTAACGAAGAGTGATACAAATTCCTATCGCATATAGGTATCTTTTTTTTGTATGCCCCTGACACAAACTCATGGCGATTTCCATTGACACATTGAGTGCGTACCGAGTATAATTCCATCTTTTATTATCCCTGTACTGTGGTGTACTCTACAGCCTGGATTGACTTTAAACGGCTTTTTTTGAATTAATCGCTAATAATACTACTATTCAGGGGGAATCACCAATATGCGGCCACACATCACAATTATAGGCTGCACTTTCCATAGCAAGTTGAGACATCTCATACTAAGTATGGATTATTTTATGTGAAACTTAACTTTGTACATATCAAAATATCTCGTCCCTGAAAGCAATGGTGATAACTTCGAACGTGTTTTTCATTTTTGTTCTCTTTTGTTGTTTTTACTTGTTTAAGTTCTATATCGTCTTAAAAGGAAAGCTGAAACTTTAAAAATACCCTGTTTACCTGATATATAGAATTCATTGTTTCTTGGAATATCACCGTTCAATAAATTGCTTTCAAAAGTTTGCACATCGTTTATTACAAAATTAAATTAAAACCAGTTTTAATGAAATAACACATAGGCATCCGACAGATTTTTCGACAAAGTTTTTTTTACTCCAAGTATTTATTTCCACTAATTTCCTTTAGCGGTTTTTCTCAATATCCGAGGTTTGAATTTCTTTTTTCTGGATGCAGTACTAGAAGTAACAGTTTCCACATCTGAATCTGCCATGGCAGGAGGACAACAAATAATGTCGACCTGAATTCCGATACTGCATGTCTGTATTAAATCTTTCGGACATACTTGCACTCCTATACTACGTTTGTTAATGGTTACGGATGAACGCTGGTCTTTAGTTAGTTTTGCTTTTTTCAAAGCACGTTGTTGTGCCTCCTGTTGGCTACGTTTTATTTGGACTGGGGCCTTGAAGACACAGGATCCTGATGCTATCTATAAAAAATTAAATACGGTTATCTTAAAAAGTAACTGGCTGATTTTTATTACTTATGCATTTCGCAAAGACAAAACGAAATTGAATAAACATTAGTTATTTTATAGGTGCCGGAATAGTTAAACATTCTAATAAAAATATTGAGATAAAAAATTAAATTGTTTACTTATATATTTTTTCTAGAAATATGTGTTAATGTTTCATATGTACAATTGAAAGCTTGTCTCGGAAAGCAGCAGGTCTCATGATGTGAAATTTTTGTAATAAAAAAGATTGTAAAAAATATCAGATAAGAGAATGACAATAGCTTTGTTCCAAGTGCATTAGAATTAGTTTCCAACAGTCCGACGCATTTAATTCAAAACAATGAATTTTAAACCTTATGAAAGCATTATATCCATATGCGCATGCGTCTGACTGTTGGAAACTGTTTTGGATTCTACTAGGAACAAAGCTAATAAAACCTTTGTGGGATAATGTTGAAATTTAATTTAATTTTGGTGTTGTCAAATTTAATATCAAGTATCTCAAAATTGATGCAAGATTTGAATGTTGCGCCATCTGTGCGGTAAAGTGTTACCAACGAAAAAAAAAATATCAGCGTGACAACTGACAGTTCAGGGTTATTAAAAATGGAGCGCTACACGAAAGAACAATACGTTTTCATTGTTGTGCGATATATTAAAAATAATGTAGGTCTGGCAGCTAAATTCGCAATTTTCGTACAAAATATGGTCGGAATAGTGATTTAACTTCATCAACTGTAAAGAGATTAATTGAAAATTTCAGGGAAACTGAATTAATTAGTGATCTTACATACTCTGGCCGACCTTCAACAAGTCGTTCAACACAAAACAACGAAGCAGTTTGTGAGTGTTGTTTAGAGTCCAAGAACATCAATTCAGCACCGTGGTCAAAAATTGAACATTTTGAGGAGCTCTCTACAGCGGATTCTCATGAAAGATTTGCATCTTCATGCTTATAAAGTTCAGTTGACTCGAGAACTGAAGCCTACTGACTACGTAGAGCGAAGAGAGTTCGTTGAATGGATTATGGAATAAGTGAATGCTGATTTTTCGAACAAAATAATTTTTAGCGATGAGGCTCATTTTCATCTTGATGGTTTCGTTGATGTGACAATCGATGGCGTTCATTCACGAGTGATTGTTGAAAAAACAAATGCATCTACAACATGTCACTGTTTGGTGCGGATTCTGGACTGGATGTATCATCGGACCATTCTTCAAAATTACGGTTATTGTCTGACCAGACAATAACAGTTAATAGTGCTCGCTATCGCGACATGATAATTCAGATTTTTATGCCTAAATTCCAAGATATGGATGTAGACGACATGCGGTTTGGACAAGACGATGCCACATGCCATGCAGCCTGAGAAACAATTCAATTTCTGCATGAGTCATTTCGTGGTCGTGAAATTTCCCGTTTTGGTGATCAGAATTGGCCATCCAGAACATGCGATTTAACACCGTTGGACTTTTGGTTTTTTTGAAGTATAAGGTTTATGCCAACAAGCCCACGACCATCCACGCCTTGAAGGAGGAAATTGAACGCTGTATCAACAAAATTCAGCCGCATTCATGAAAACGGTAATGGAAAATTTCGACAGTAAAGCCGTGAAGGCCATATACCAGCTATGCTGTTCTATACATAATCCTATACTGCATACTTTATAAATCAGTAAAAAAATAACAATTTTTATTTAAAATCTTGTGTTTTCTGCCGGCGGGGACCAGCCAGGGCAAGAGGAGGTCCCGCAAAGCGCCTACACCGGCTATGCTTGTGGTCGGGGTAGACGATGGATGGGGTCCACCTTCACGAGGCTGCCTAGGCCTACAGCAATAAGGCAGGATAAAGGATAGTCTCCCTCGGTCCCAATTATCGTGGCCACGCTTAACGCCAAAAAATAACTGCATGGGAGAGATACATACGCCCTTTGTAGACCTGGCAGAAAGTGTTTAGAGGTGAATGGTGGTGTTTTTGAACATTTAATCAAAGAACGCTATGATTAATAGAATATCAACAAATTATTTTTTTATTGAAATGTACGTCATAACTTGAAAACAAATGAAAACCGCATAACATTTGAGTTTTTTCTTATTATTTTGACATATAGAATCCATACCTGGAGTTTGGTGCGATTCTCTCAATTCATCCTGTTTATATGGAAAACTGCCACTAGTAATGTATGTAGTTGTTAAATTGGATTTTCAAGATATCTATAATGTATTAAAGGTTTATTTTTGCAGAGTAGTTCAAAATCTCATGAGCCGCGAAATGCGCGAAAGGCGTGGCGTATCCGCATAATTCTTCTAATAAGCACGTTGTGAAAACATGGACTCAGAATTAGACCACGTGCCTCATTACAACCGGAAATGAACTATGGCGTTCGGGCATCAATAGTCAACTGGCGAACATTCGTTATATATATTTTTTTTGCTTAAATTAAAATAATAAAGAATAGGGCATTTTATTATGATATTTGTAATCGGATCAAAGGCTTGTTTTAGGCGACGCCGACGGTCGGAATTATGTTTCTGCGCATATCAAGGTCAAAGCTCATAAGATTTTGAAACAACTCTACCTATGTATCTACACAAAGATATTTGAAGATCTTCGGCAGACAGTGCATTTGGCTTCTAACTGTTTTGCGAAGAAGAAATAATCTATTTTCTTCAGAAAGCGAGTAATTTGCAACTTGCACATATCTTCGTAAATGCCTAGAAATAATTTATAACCTTATATAATCATGTAGTAAAAATATTAGAAATGTCTTTGAAGTCGATAATTAATGATCAACTAAAGTTTAGCAGACGAAATAATAAATGTTTTAAACGGGTCTTTGCTGACTCGCTAATTCGTGACATCATTTAGTGCTATCGGAAATAGTGAAGATGAACGACAGGGACAAGACGGCTCGAACAAGAGACTAGAGAAACGCTTATAATTAATTTGTAGCATTAAAAAATATATTTTTTGCCACACATTTTTTCAATTATCTTTATCCTTACCCTTATCACCAAAATGGATGTTCAAGATAATATGTTAAAGTTTGTTTCTGAATAAACAATATAACATACTTAAATATATTTAAATATATTCCACAGTGCATTTGATTTCTAATCGTTTCGCGAAAAAAAATTATATTTTACTCAGAAAGCGAGTAAACTTTTATTTATTATTTATTTTATTCTAGCTTATCACAGTGCACAAATTAACAGTCCACATAAGTCCAATTTTTTTTGAAACTATAATTTCTTCAAAATCACAAATATTACACCTACATAGAATTGATAATCCAAAAAAAAAACTGTAAAAAAAACTCACTTACACAGCGTCGATTATTTATTTAGCTTTTTTTTTAAATATATATTTCTAGTGAATTTTAATCTGATTCCGATTCAGACTCGGTGCCGCTACAATCGGCGAGGAGCGCCTCCATTTGTTCTTCCATATCTATATCCAATTGCCACAATTCCTTTTCCACTTCAAGAACATCGCTGATGGCTTTCTGCCACTGTTCTGCGCTTACCCGAGCAATAGCGTCAACAAGAACCTCACGAACTTCCTCAAATTGACAACTGGAATTTTTATTCGAAACCTCACTCTTTATTTGCGGCCAGATCGTCTTCAAAGGATTCAATTCGTAGTGATATGGCGGCAGCCTTAGTACGTTTTTGTTATTAGCTTTGGCCATTTCGTCCACGACGTATCGTTTCTCGAGCGGTTTAGCCTTCTTGACTAAATCTAACAGTTCTAGTTTCACCATATCCTCCTCAAACGCTATATTTTTACTCGACAGCCATTTCTGGATTTCGACCTTATGCATTGTCCCATTTGGGAATTCTTCCAACGGTCGGCTGTGACACGGCGCATTATGCAAGACTATGACTGCTTTGGCTTTTAATTTGGGCAGAATTTTAGGGAACCAGTCTTCAAATGCTGCTATTTTAATCTTTTTGTTTTGGTCTTCGACTACTTTAGATTCGAACATTAGGAGGCCATCTGCTAAGAATCCATCTTCGCTACAGATGTGTAAAACGGTGAAACTTTTGCCTTTAGAATCTTGTACGACGTAGATAGACATCTCGTCTAAATAGTAAATCGGTCTCTGCTCTTCACGGTACGCCTTGATTTGCGTCAAGTAGCGCCTCCTCCAAATAATTGTTTCATCCCTTTCCTTAATGAATTTGCACTGCCTTTTCCCTTTAATTCTACAACAAACCTATTAGGTTTTAGTATTTCAACGAAAGTAACTTACCGGAAGTTGATTTCATTCAGTACACGCATTAGAATGATGTTTGACAGAGGTGGTAGGTGTTCGTTTTCGCTCAGGACAGCTTGGATCTTTTCTACTGTGGGTTGTTCGTGTCTCAGGAAGAAGGAGTGGACGATACGTCTGATTTGGTTTCTATCGTTCTCTATGAAGTCTTCTAGTAGAGGCGTGTATTGGCGGTGCTTTTTAAATGGAGTAAAGCCGTGTTCTTTTGCTATATTAGTTTCGGTGTTCCTAGTTTGGGTTACGTTGAAACAGGCTTGAAATGTATCTTTACGACATCTCTTTGTGGATGGCGAGCCGTCAGCATCATCGACAGTACGCTTCAACTGAAAAAGGTGGTTACTAGTAAACGAAGAGAAGTCCGAAATTCGAACTGAATAATGTTTTACAACTAAATATTGATTTTATAAGATACTGGCCGGTCGTGCATAAATTCTGACTGCGGTATCGTTTTCAGTTCATCAAAATGCGTCGGAAATGATATGTCAGACCTTTGGGTTTGGACTTTTTTGTGTGCCTGTTATTATATTATTGTTATTAATTAAAATGACCAAAAATTATGAACCAAACTTTGACTAAGACTGTCTTTTATCGATTTTTGGCGTAAAAATGAGTAGCACTACCGGAGTCTACATATTCGCATTCCAGTTTCTTTCTGTGTGCCGCTGCAATTAATATTCAAATTTGGCGGCCAACATAAATGTTTTAAACAGGTGTTTGCTGACGCGCTAATTTGTGACGTCAATAGTGCGATCGAGAATTGAGAAATGAGTGACAGGCGCAGATCGACCCAACAGCAGTGGTGTGAAAATTTGTCTCTTGATAACCTTTTCTTTAAATTAAGAAATTTGACAACAATGCATAGCCCAGTTTATAGCCCGGCAGGATATGAAAAATACTAAGAAAAAATTTTAAAAAATAAGTTTTCACGTTGGAATTTGAAAAAATAACAAGTGTTTCTAAAGGTATAAGGTAGCCCCCGTATAAATATAACCCCCTCGAGGTTACACCCTGTGTATACAGGGTGTTGGTAAATAAGTGCGAAATATTTTAGGGGGTGGTTGCCGAAGTAATTTTGTGAAAAAACGTAGGTCGAAATATGTTTCGTTTCCAAGATATTTAAATTTTAATTTTTTATTTATTTTTATTTCAGTATTAAAAATGTTTGACTCGAAATTTGAAAAACGCTTTGAAGGGATAAATGTCCATTTTTTGGGGTGATCCGAATACTTCTACTTGCACCAGTGGCGTTCGTGCGACAATGCTACAACCTTTTTTAATAAAAAAAATGGTAGGCCACTGACTTTTTCACACTTTGGTCTTTTGAATATTTTTTTTGTAGGATGCATCATTTTTGAGGAAAAAAAATAAAACATTGCAAGTTGTGTATTTTTAATTTCTATTGGTACATTATCTAGTAGGTTGCTGTCAATATTTCTAAATAAAATACAGCCGTCAAATTTCGAGTCTATATCTTTAAAACTGTTTAAAATAATTAATAAAAATAAATAAAACAAAACAATCTGTATCTCGGAAAGGAAGCATATTTCGACCTACGTTTATATGAACTTTTTTTCACAAAATAACTTCGGCAACCATCCCCTAAAATATTTCGCACTTATTTACAAACACCTTATATAGAAATAAAGTTTTAAGAAAAAATATGAAGATAGAATATCAACATCAGAAATATTTCCAATATCCAACTTTTAAAACTTTTAATCATACATAACCTATCCATATTCCAAATTAGTATTAAAATTATTACAAATATTAAACAATTTTTCCAAAGTTCTATTCAAAATCCAATTTATTAACATCACTCAACACCCAACTTCCTAAGGCAAATACAAGTCACAAAAAGTTTCATTCAAAATACTTTCAAAAGCGAATCAGTTGAATACCGGCCGAAAAAATCCAGAATTGTAACGGAAGAGGAAATTGAGATTTTTAAAGCACCTGATAATAGATTTCTGCCAGAAAAAGTAAATCAAATTAATATAAATCGATCGATATAAATTAACTTTTCAGGTCATTTTAATAATCGGTGTTTGTGGAACTTTGAGAAGAGATGAACTACTAAAGATATCGATCGATGATACAGAAGACATAGATTCAATTATTATTATACGAATTCCCGATTTCAAAACTCATATTCGGAGATGTTTTCTGACTTCAAGTCCAGACCAAATGAAGATATAACGCAAATACTGTGCTTTACGTCCGGCAGTTACTACAAGCCGAAGATTTTTTGTGAATTATGTCAGGGAAAAATATGTTAACCAAGTGGCTGGATTCAATAAAATAAGGTGTGTGCCAAAAGAAATTGCAACTTATCTCATTTTGTCTCATCCAAAAACTTACACAGGGCATTGATTTAGACGCTTTTCCGCCAGTCTGTTAACCGACGCAGGGGCCGATATTACCACCATTAAACGATATGGGGGTGGCGTTCTAGTACGGTAGCGGAGACATATATAGAAGATGCTATACAAAATAAAATTTAAATCGCAAATAATTTGTTACAGTCTATGGAACTCGCCAATAACACAACGTGTGCAGTAAACTTAATTACAGCAACAGACTCATTGAACACCCAGAACTAAAAGCTACCATAACTGACAGCACTGGGATGGTATGTGACTGAGGGTCTGGCATAAATTTAACTCGCTGCAATATCGGCACTTGCAATTTACACGAGTGCAAAATAAATTATAATAGTTACCGTTTTGTATTGAAAATTGATATTAATATTTTGAAATTGAATATTGAACTGAATTGAAATTGATATTACTTAAAATGTATATTGTTTAATTAATAAAATCATAAATAAGTTTTGAAAAAACGACAAATCATTTTGATATATGTTTTACCTTCTAGAACGAAAAAGACTTTGGCGTTCTAGAACATAAAAGTAATTTGCAGGCTAGGTGACAAAAAGGACTCATTTTGTCAACTGAAAATTTAACGAAAATGTCGGCTTTTGATGACAGTTTTTGAAGATATTTTTTAATAATATCTTAATGAATTCTAAAACCTAACAGTTTATTTTTATCTGTCAAAGTTGTTAAGCAGACCTAAAATGTAATTTCACATAGTCCTAATTTTGTTGTAGAAATATGAAGATTGCGATCACCATTTGAAATGAAACAGTTGTAGGGTACCAATAAGAAAAAAGAGAATAATAATGGATGCTCATTTGTTTCTTATATTTGCAGGGGAATACAAGGCATTACTGTGTATTAGTATGTATTATCAATGTTTATTAAACCTGTATCATCTGAAGAGATAATGAAGTTGGCTAGTAGATTAAAAAATAAGCATACAAGTGGTGATGATAACATCCCAACGAGTATTGTCAAATTATGTATTAAATAGATAGTTGAACCGCTTTGTTATATAATGAATAATTCTTTTAAATATGGTATATTTCCAGAACAATTAAAACTTTCGTTAATCAAACCATTATACAGTGCGTCCCAGAAGTAACGCAAAAAATTCATATTTTATTTTGTGTTGAGTTTTCACAAAAACGCTAAAATACGTCAATTAGTAAATAGGAATTGTCGTTTTGTCACGTTGGTTAAACCTTTTTTGCGCTATGTTTCATAAACCTATGACGTCATCGACATTTTTTTTAAATAGCACTACCTAATTTTTTAAGCATAAATAGATAGCCCTTTTGAAGAGAAATGCGTCGGTATAGGGTTTAGCCTACTTTAGTTTGACAGGTGCGAAAAAAAGCCAACGATTGGAATGAACATGGTTTGAATTAATTACAAAAGTAGGTATCACAAACTTATTCGCGAACAGTGCTATAGCAAAAAATGTGTTTTGGTTGATTGTAGGCACATGTTTTTATGTAGATTGGGTAGGTACACCCGATCACAGTGGCTATGTAGGCATTGTTCTGAAGACGACATTTAGCGAATGCAATAGTGCGTCATATCATTGTGACAGTTACAAATACCATAACTTTACATTACGATGGTGTTGTGTTTAAATGAGAAATAAAGAACTGAAATCCTAATTATGGTTGGATACGGAGATAGGATCCGTAGTTATGATGAAGTATGTCAATTATTCAATGCCAAGTATCAAGAACAACCAATACCTCCGTCTACAGTATGCAGATTAGTACCCAAATTTGAAGACGTTGGCCATGTTAGAAATCTGTCTAGATCTAGAAGGCCAACGACAGTGATAGAAAATGTTAGGCAAAATGTTATGTTTAGCTGTCACTGAAAATCAAAACACTGCCATTCGTCATATCCTCGAAAACGCCAACATATCAACACATAAAAACGTACCTACAGTCAACCAAAACACAAAACATCCCCAAATTTCCATTTTTTATTGTGGCACTGTTCTCCCATCAGTTTATGATACCTACTTTTATTGTTATTTTAAACCATGTCCATTCCAGTCATTGGCTTTTTTTCGCTCCTGTCAAAGTAAAGTAGGCCAAACCCTATATCGACGTATTTCCCTTCAAAAGGAATATCCATTTATGCTTAAAAAATTAGGTAGTGCTATTTAAAAAAAATGTCGATGACGTCATAGGTTTATGAAACATAGCGCAAAAAAGGTTTACGCAACGTGACAAAATGACAATTCTTATTTACTAATT
>NW_019416492.1:269311-290440 GCF_000390285.2 Anoplophora glabripennis
AAACGAGTTATAGAAGAAGAGAAAAGAGAAGATTTTTAACGGTTTTTTCGATATATCTCGAAAAGTAACAAAGCAATCGATACTTTCAAAAAATCAGTCGATAGATCTTTTTAAAACCTACAACTTTCTCATTTAAAATTTTTCAATCCGTGCTATATTTTTTTAGTTATTTTAGAAAAACCGTTTTTTTCAACTTTGCGATTTTTTTTAACCATGTTCGCCATATTGGATCGAGTTTAAAGAACAAGAAACTCAATTTAAAATTTAATTTTCTATATGGTCATATTTTTTTTGTCCGGGTAATAATTTCTGTAAGCATTTCTCTATAATGCTTGGACTAATTCTAAAATATTTGAAATGGCAATGTGGGATAGACTAGTACACTTTATGAAAGGTTGTAATTTAATAAATAATAGCCAGCATGGCTACATAAAAGAGAAGTCAATTGAAACCGCTATACAGGGTGATTCAAAAAACCTCTGACAGACTTCTAGGGTAGATAATACATAAAAAATTAAGACGAAAAGTTTTAATAAACATAGGGTCGCAAATGTCTCCTTAACGAGATACAGGGCGTCAAATTTTCTGTAAAATTAAACATTGTCTGCAATAATTCCAAAATGCCTGAACATTTCTATTTCAAATTTGCTATGCGTAGTGAGCAGCAGTGTCGTAGAGACGGGGTCAACGTGACCCTTTTTTTTAAATATTTTCTATGCCACTGCTAATTTTGTCAGTAGGGCACTATTTTCGTGTAAAGTGTTCAATTGTCTATCGAATTGGTCTCTTGCAAAATTTGGATTAAAGCAACCATTTTTAAGAGAAACACCTTTGTAGAAAATTTGTAAATCCAATTTTATTTTCATTCATTTTAGTTTCGCATAGTAGGCTTGTGCTATTCAAAATAAAATTAAACATCGCCTGTCACTAATGTGTACAAGTGAGTTAAGTAAACTAGATTATAAGCTTCTTTTTGTCATGTTTACGCTTTAATTTTACAGAAACTTTGACGCCCTGTATCTCGTTAAAGAGGCCTTTGCGACCCTATGTTTATTATGACTTTTCGTTTTAATTTTACATGTATTACATACCCTAGAAGTCTGTCAGCGGTTTTTTGAATCACCCTGTATATGAATGAATGAATTGTTGTTGGGAATCTTTTTTGATCTTTCGAAAGCATATGATTGCCTAAATTACTCTTATCTAGTGGAAAAGTTGGAAAAGTATGGAATACGCGGGAATGCATTGCATTGGTTTATCTCATATTTATCAAATCGAAGACAGAGAGTCCAAATATCTGATAATGGGAAAATAGTAAAATAAAGTATTAAAAATAAAAACATCGGGATTCCTAAGGGCAGTATTACTGGGCCAATTTTGTTCATCCTTTATCTTAATGACTTAATTAGTATAATTGTAAAAAATTGTTATATTACAAATTATGCAGATGATACATATTTACTTATTACTGGTAGAAAATATCCAGAAGTAACTGGTTTAAATAATATTTTATTGCTTAATGCAAAGCAATGGTTCTCAAAAAATGGTCTTTTATTAAATGTGGAGAAAACAAATATTATTTTATTTAGAACTCGGCAAAGTAATATAGAAACTCCAGATAAATTACAAATGCAAGATGGTCACTTGAAATAGAATACCCATACAAAATTCTTAGGTGTATATATTAGTGAATATTTGAACTGGTCACCACATATTGATACCACCACACAAAAAAAAAGTTGTCTGAAATGTATATGCGACATATGATTTCCGATGTATTTTCGCCCGCTGAACACGAATCCGGAATCAGAATTGCTCCATCACCCTTCAATTTGTAGCAAATTGAACAAAATATGTTATAGTTTCAGAATAATTGCCAAGTATTTGAATGAAAGTTCATTGCGTATGATATATTTTTCCAATTTTGAAGCAAGTATGAGGTCAGGAATAATTTTTTGGGGAGTAGTAATATCCAAAAATACTTGTTACAAAAAAGAGTTTTACGAATAATATACAAATTAGATTATAGTCAAACATGTAGAGGTTTATTTAAACAAAAAAGGTTACTGACAGTTTTTGCCGTTTTCGTTTATGAATGTCTAGTATATGTAGTAAAAAACCGAGATATTTACGATTCATAATATCGGTCATGGGTACAACACTCGTAGTATAAATATTACTTATCCAATACATAGGTTAGCTATAACTGAGAAGAGTCCACAATATATATGTATTAAACATTATAATAAACTACCGGAAACCTTAAAAAATATTAAAGGACTTCAAAAATTTAAGGTGATTAAAAAAATGTTAGTAGAATTAGAACCATATACCTAGTTTAGATGATTTGTTAAAATAGTTTTTAGGTATTCTAGTTCACAATACTTCATTTTTGGTGTAGATACAATGGTTTGTTACACTGTAGCATTACCTTCTGATTATTACTAAGGCATTAAAGAGCAATACTCTGAAGTTTAAGGGCATTTTTGCAAAGTGAATTGCGTGAAATGGGCATTAATGTACAGAATTCTGGACAACGGTTTCTCCCCCGGTTCAACCAACACAAGCAAAGACATAAAACACAAAAATAATTAATCAATTTATTAACTACAAATATAATTATAATATTACAGTCATTTTGTCTCATAACGTTTTTTTTGTATATACATTTTGTATAAAAACTTTTATTTTTTCCCAAGATTTATTATATAATATCTCGGGATATCGACTTACGAGTTCATCGCACTCCCCCCTTTTAGGGGGTTTTCTGTTCTTAATGTGACTTTTGAAAAATTCTTTGACAATTTTCTTCTGCTCCGCAGACCACGGTACCAGAACCCTTTTTTGTTTCTTTATCACAGGGGGTGGTGTTTTTGTCTCTCTCCGAGGCATTAAATCGTTATAGGATATAATATCATCATCGCTTTCTCCACTGCTATCGCTGTCATCTTCTAACAAGTCCTCCTCTAAATCAATGTCAATCTCATCCAAGGACTTTCCTTTATATTCGGAAGCATCTCCGCTTTCCATCAAAAGTAACAATTTAGATAATTTGGCCGTTTCCTGCACATCATCGTGTGAACTGTGTATCGAACGACCCATAAAATTAGCCAATCGCTCGACCTCACTTTCGTCCATTAAAAATAACTGTGAAAGGGTAGCCACGTACTTACGAAGCGGTCTAGATGTTATAGATTTGTGTTTAGTTGCTCCGCAAGCCTTTGCGTATTTTTTTAAAACTGCGTAACCACAAATCGGTATCTTGAGGTTTGGCATTCCGAACAAGTACGGGTTTTCTTTCCCCACAAAGTTAGGTCTACTTTCGATGAGTATTTTTATGTGTTCCTGTGTATCCGTGCAAATTAATACCGGCACGACCCGTCCCCTTTTTCCCCTAATTACGACACATTTAAATTTATCCCGTAAAATTTTCTCTAAACGAGAAAAGGTATCTTCAAATTCGTCCATACTTTGTTCGGTATTTTCACACTGTTCGTATGTACGTAACGGTATTTTTTGTAACAACTTCGGGCATCTTCTATTCACTAAAACTGTTCTGCAAAGCACCGTTTCGAGTAAAGTAACATAACCTTCCACGTCATTATTATTGTTGGTAACGTTAGACAGAGCTTCGTTGGCCACTTTTTCCAGATAATCTTTCAGTAACTTTAAATCCCCGGCCAACGATACGATCGTGACTTTCCTCAGTTTGTTTCTGTTCGGGTCGCCACCAGCTCGACATATAGACATATCAAATTTCCAGTTAGTCTTCAATAATTGCATCGTGGTTTTTAACTTAGTTTCCGCTTCGTCGGTTCTGGGTTTCTGCAAAGCAAAGCTAATTGCTAAATTACAGCACTGCTTCAGCGACGCACTAATATTCATCGCTAGCGTCGGGGCGCCGAAAATGTCCTTTTCCGTATCGTATCTGGCTACGATTTTCGATGCTTCCACCAGCGTGTCGTAGTACTCCGGTTGTAAGGCCTGGAACATGTTCTCTATGGACGGCCGCTTTTTTTTCATTTCCGTCAATATTTTCGAGAGCTCCCTCATTTTCCGGGAGATAACGTTTATAAAATGCTTCTTAAGGTGGACCTTCAGGTAACTAGCTCCAAAAGCGCAAATCAGTGCGTCTTTTTTCGCTTCTAGGGATACATTGTCGGGTCTCATACGTGGAAAAACGAGTTCCTTTAACTGTTTGTCTATTTTGAGATGGGCAACCAAGCGGTTTTGGGCCGAAGACTGCGAAATACGTTCCGCATTGGAGTTTCCCGTGCAATTATTTTTGTGACGGTATAGGAGTTTGGCGGAATAGAATCCTAAACAATTGGGACAGGGTAGATACGTTTTGTTGGGCAACATAGATTTTCTCATGGGTTTGAAGCAGTCTTGTTTGGAATGTTTTAAAAAATTACCTCTTTTTCTAAGGATATTTATTAAAATCTTTCTTTCCTTAGTATTAGTTGGTTTTGACAATATTTCTTGTACTTCTGCTTGTGTTCTGTGATTTCTTGTGATATGCCGGGCAAAATTGAAAACTTCCGTTTCACAGAAACAACAAAAGTGGCCCTGATTAATCGTTTCATTTTTTTCCATTTTATTATCCTCCGTTAGCCCCGCCTTCTTGTCATTTACTTTAGGGATATTTTTTGTTCTGGTATTATAAACATTTAAATGATTATCAGATGGGAGCTTTTCTGTGCATTTCTTTTTATGCCGGTACAGAAGTTTGGCAGAATAATATCCTAAACAATAAGGACAGGGTAAATACGATCTGTTAGGCAATATGGATTTCCTCATGGGATTGATGCATACTTCGGCAGAATTTTTAAAAAAATTACCTTTTTTTCTAAGGGTGTTAATTAAAATTTTTCTTTCTTTACTATTAGCTGGTTGCAATAATATTTTTCGTACTTCTATTTCCGTTACATGCTTTTTGGTTATGTGCCGTGCAAAATTTGAAACTGCCGTTTTACAGAAATAACAAAAATTCCTTCTTCTAGCATTTTTATTTTTTTCTGTTCTATCAGCTTCTGTCAGTTGTGTTTTTCTGTCATTCGCTTCAGGGCTTTCCTCTTTTATGAAATTATGAACTAAATTTGAGTGGTCTTTAGGTTTAACTTCACACAATTCGTCCCTAACAGCGGACAACGGTGAAGTCTGTTGGAATTTTACAGTCTGAAAGAGCAAAATAAACATTAGATCCTATACTTTTCACTTGGGATTGTTTTTTTAAGTTGAATGAAAATGAAGGAATAGTAAGATCTATAACAGACAGATTTAGATTAATAATTAGAAAAGGATGAATCATGATGATGACAATTTTTAGATCATATTCTTTATGAAAACAAAATACAGTAGAACCTTAATTATCTGTGCTTCACCCGACCATCTGTGTATCATTGAAAAACATGGACAACCGAAATATGTAATTATTTATTTTATGTTAATTTATATTTAGAGCAGTTGGGTTTTGTGGTCCTCTTAATATTATCTAAAGAGGTTATGCAAAGCCAACACTGCATGATTGGTACTGGTAAAGAAAGTTCCCTAAATCTTGGCGTTATCAATATTAATTATTCGTTTACAATGAACAACAATAAACCGTTACCGGTTTTTTAGCTTGATTTGTTGAAATGCAACAATAGTATGTTGATATAGAGGTTCTACCATATTTCTTTAATTATAACCAGAAGTTTTAGAAGATAAAACATATAAATTATTAAAATATATACCTCTACATTGAATTGAGAAATATTTAAGGGACTCTCGGAGTGATCCTTATAATCGTCATGTGCTGCAGATTCTTTCAAATCAAAAGATTCAGCCTAAAATTAAAAAAATTGCGAATTACTATTCGGTGCCAAGAAAATAATTCATACATTATTCACAGCAAATATATGTAGCAAAAAATTTATACAGGATGTTCCCATTTAGAGGCGAAACATAAAAAAAATGCAGATGAAATGTATTTTTCAAATATAACTTAGAACTGCATCAGTTACGATCGTTTTAAGTAGAGATTTTTTTACCCAGAATTTAATAACTTTACGTTAATCTATACCCCTACTACTGTGACCTTTTTCAATTATTAAAAATAAACGAGCAATGAAATAATTGAAATAAATGACAATATACTGAGAACTTTACATTTTTTGTTTTTATATACAAATTTAAAAATAAGTAAACCCTTATAAAAAATGGTATGAATGCATTTTGAGGGATATAGATTTGTTTTTCATTTATAATATCAATGGTTTCTATAAATTGGAACACCTTGTAAGTACCTACAGTGTTAATAATGAAGGTCTGCTTCATACGGAAAATTTTATTAATCAATTAAAAAATAATAATTTTAGCAATAGCATATTATTTTCTCTATTTGTCAAATTTCATATTTTCTCTAAAGCAGTTTATACAAATTTTCCCATTTAATGCAGACATGATTTATAATATTGTATGTTTAAAAAATAATAAATAAAAAAATCGTATATAGCTACAAAAAATAAACATTTTCTATAAAACAAATTTTGTTGGTGAAATTTTAAACAAATTTTACTGAGAAAGTGAAAGACATATGCTATTTACACAGATAATATAGAAATTATAAAAAAAAAGTATGACACAAAAATATTTTTACGAATATACATACTGTAATTGCAAGAAAGGGATAATCATCTTATCAAAATAAGATTTCCGGAGATACAAGTTTAAAAATTGTACATCTGGTGCAAATGTGGAATCTGCAGGATTAACAAAAACCAAACTGCTATAGATTGGTGCAAGGACGGGATAAGTTAATGTGTTGTTTTTTTGTTCTTGGTATTTGTACTGGGCATTTGTTTATTTTAAATATAATTATTTTTGTAGGTAAATTTTGAACATTACTTGATGTAAATTTAAAAATAAAAATAACATAATTTTCCAATATCCAACTCTTGCAACAAAAATGATAATTTGGATATATGAAATATGACAAAAAAAAAACATCAATTTAAAATGAAAATATTTCCTTTGTCCTCTCCTGAACAATTTATATATTGGCATATATCACTGTCTCCCACCACAGTCTACAATTTTTCTACCAGTGAATTTTTCCTCGTGTTGTGAAAAACATTGATTGTTAAAATGTATGTATTTGCATCAATTTTAGGAGTATATGGGACGTCCTTATCATCATATGCAGAATGGCTCTAAATTGTCTCTCAATAACTTCAGGTACATAGAAAATAAGGGTATTTTTTTATATGGGATGTTTTGGAAAAAGATGTCACAAAATTGAACAGCTGGTGACAGAATAATATCAACAAATAATACAATTTTTTCCTATGAACCAAGTTTATTGTCTTCTGTTTTTTGAGATAGATACATAAAACATGATTTTTCAGAATTAAGTTTTGGCAATATCTTTGTCAAAAAACAATAACTGCATTGAAATTTGGTACAATTAAGTTTTTAAAAATATTATATACGTTAGTATCGTTAGTTTTCCATTATATTGCTGAGCTTGCTAGTTGCGATTTTTCTCAGCAATTTTTAAGATGCAGCTTTGTTTGAAGTTAAGTTTTCCGCATTATACAGGGTGTAACTTTAAGTGGGGGGTCACTTTTTTTTACAAGCAATAGTACGTGTTGCCCTGAACACAAATCTGAAATTCTTTTTTTTTAATCAAATAAATCGAGTTTTAATTAGTTTTTTAAACTGCGCTTTAATTCTTGTGAATGCTGCCACTGAACGGAGTAAACCAGCGCTCCCCGAATTTATGTATGAAGTTGTATTCCTCACTGCCTTTGCCAGTTACTTTTATATCAACAATATTGTGCAAAGTTGAACAATAATTTAGTAAATTAGATTGTTTTTATATAATTTAGGGACTTGTTATTTTAAAGTCACCATATATTTTTTTTAATAGCACTGTGCTGGAAGTTTTACATGATTTATTAAATATTAACTAATATAGGTAAGTAGATACGTTACTAATTGTAAATAATTTTTTTTAATCAACTCCTACACATCGAAACTAATGAAAAATAATTTAGTGAAAACAGATTGCTTTTCTATGACGATGTGTTATTTTAGTTACCATATTTTTTTGATGTCAATGTGGACAAAACAAAACATTAAAAAAATTATTTTTAAAAAATTTTAAATTTTTACATGATTTATTAAGTACATATTAAACAATATTGGTATATAGAAACGTTACTAATTGTAAATAAAACTTATTTGTGTTTTAAAATAGTCATTTTTGTTGTTCTTATTTTTCGTACTGAAAACACTACATTACAATTTTTTTCAACCAAGTCATTTATGTGATAAAATTTAAGATAAGAAAACCAACATCACTAGATATACTGAAAAAAAATAGTCATTTTCAAATATCTATATGTCAGAAATGGGGCAATGATCTTTATATACTTTTTTTTTAGGAAAGCATTAGGAAACACCATGTTTTCCTCGAAAACGGTGCATTTTCAGCTTTCAGCATACCTTTTCACACAACTCAAAAATCCTAACCTCAAAAAAGTCATAGGTGTTTTAAGAAGGTTGCTAGTATCAAAAACTTACTTGTATTAAATTTTAATGTAATGTCTTTTTCGAAAAATATATGGCCAATATTTAATTAAAAAAAAAATCATTATTAAAACATTTTTAATTTATCAGCTTGAAAATTTATGGAACTTTTTTTAAAACACCCTGTATAAACTTAAGAAAATTGATAATAAGAGAGATGTAACCAGTGACAGGCAGATCTATTGAAGTAATGCAGAATATGTCTACGAGTAATTAATGGAGATTATGTAGGATAATTACAAACTTGTAAAAGGAGATTTTTTTAATAATAGGTAGAATTCATTGATATATTAATAAGCACTTGTCATAACCATAATTGTTGAAAATGCGAAACGGTTCTTAAAATTAATAATAATCAAAATTTTTAAAACTTGTTGAGAATCACTGGATTCGTTCCAACTTACGTACTACATAAAAAATAGGTGAATAGTGGCCATAAAAGGCTTTAACTGCTTTTTGTCCCGTTTTTTTGGCATTATGGTAAAAATAATAATGGGGGTAGAATGTAATGTAAATTACTACTTACTGTATAAGTCAGTAAGTACTAAAAATATATACAGGGTGTTTTTGAATGGAGTAGCATAAATGATACCAGTGAATTTACATTTCAAAAGAACACGATCTGCAAGAAGCCCTGAAGAGATATGGGCCATCAAAGTTTCCAAAAAAATTATGAAAATTGGCTGTAATTTGAAAACCGAACGAGGTACAAATAACAAATTTTTTACAGGTTGTTTACTAATACAGATGCGAGTTTTCAACTATTTTTCGAAAATTTTAACCCCTCGAAAGGGGTTGAAATAACCACCATAATAGCCATTTTTTGCCATAACTTTTATATTTCGTAAAAACTCGATATCCAAAAATACGCATTAGATAAACTGGTTCTTTTAGAAACTTTTACCTCTCTAGCAATTTTCCTTTAAAACTTTTCGTTTATTAATAAAAAAATAAAATGTATTACCATTCACCTCACACCGTATATTATGATTGCAATCAATCAAAGAAAAACTAAGTGTGCTGCTGTCATGCCAGTTGTCACAATTAACTCTTCTGTAAGTTTTCACTGTTATCAGCTAAATACTTTTTGGGTGTAAATTAACAAGAATTATGCCAAATTTTACTAATGATGAATATGTGAACATGCTACAAGTGTATTTTTCTACGATCGTGCAAAATTTACTACTTACTGCACTACCTACTGTGTCAAAAGTTTAACTTTTTTTACAGTAGTACAAAAAAAAATATTGATTACAAGTTTAATCTAAGCATATCCATAAGTACCTAACGTCTGACATTGACAATTTGCGCAATTAATTCCCAGTTGTCAGTTAAAATTTTAATATTATGTAAAATACTGTTAAATAAAATTTGAAATAAAAACAATCGTAGAAAAAATGTTGCGTGCAACATGTGCAAAAAGCATATTTGTTGCACTTAACATGATTGCAGCTCTCAGCTTCATCTCGAGCTGCAAACTTCATGCATCGTACAACAAATACACACTCTTTACAGTAGTTGCACAAATAACTGTTTGAATGTCGCAGAAACTTTTATTAAATAGTAGTACAATGAAAACGAAACTAAGAAATAATTTATTATCAAAAAGAGAAAAAACAAAAAACTTAGTTAAAGGACATTTTCAAAATAATTGCCAATTTTCATAATTTTTTTGGAAACTTTGATCGCCCATATCTCTTCAGGGGTGAAAATTCTACTAAGGCGATTTTTTGCAGATCGTGTTCTTTTGAAATGCAGATTAACTGGTATCATTTATGCTACTCCATTCAAAAACACTCTGTATATATTCCCTTTATTTCTCAAATACCCTCTTTAAGTAAGTAAACGCCCTGTATATGCGACAGTTTAAATAGTGTTGACAACGAAGTGTGGTTAGTGATAGTGTTAAATTATTTTTGAATTTAACCTAACCTCAAGCTGTCACTGTCATTGTCTATGCAGAAAAATATCTATCTAGGCATAAACGAAAATGTAGACTAATAAGAAAATGTATTCTTAATCAAACAGTTTTATAGAAATTAAATTTTACATACCGGGGTGCTATTCTATTATAACATTGACAGCATCTACCTTAAAAATTGAAGAGTATTTTAGTTGTGTTAATGATCAAACCATTTCAAAAGAATTTAAAGATATAAGAAAAAACATATCCGTCATTCCCCTTTAATCAACCTTATTATCTATTTTAGAAAAACGGTTTACATAAAAAAAAATACCTTTAATTTTGGAAATACTGCTCGTCTTGAATATTGGGAGACAATTTAAGACCAACCTGTATAGAAGATTCTCCAAAATAAGAGGACAACACCTGAAATTTAAAAACTGGAGTAATTGTTTAATTGAAAGTTGTATTTAAAACAAACACCAATAAAATTATTTTAAGATTATTACCTTGCACTACACAGATTTATCAATCTACTGATTGTTAGATGTAACCTCCACCTTCTGTATCACTTTGGAAGTATCAGCTACGGACAAATTATTGTTTCAATTATTTTTAATGTAACCTTTAAGGTCCGTGAGTAAACAATAAATGACAAAAACCACGAATTTTAGACTTGCATATAAGTATATAAAATGTACATAAAGAAGTGTTTTCCTTGTCCAAATTTAAGAATATTTTCTTGGATAAACATTTGACTTAATGCCTTTGCTTGCAATACGTAACATTTTTGAAATTATGTGTGTATAATACACGAATAGAATGGCAATCAATTTAAAAAAATTTACTCTCTGTGCAAGCCATTGAAGATGGGAAGTATGTTGGTTACATTTTCCTAATAAAGTATGACACACCATTGAACAAAAAAAAAATGTTGCTATTTTCTTTGCATTTTTAACATCTTTTATATCAAAAATATTATTGAGTTTGGACAAAATGCTGAAAAATTGCTAATTTATACCTAAATGGTAAAAACTATGCAAAAAATTAGACAGATCATTATCAAAAAAACATTTTCTTTCCAATGATATGTAATAGTTTTTAAGGAATATGTAATCAGTATATCTCATACCATGATGTCAACTAAACCTTAATTTTTCACGTTGAAGCAGTGGCAGCTCCACTGCTTTTTCAGAAATGATTTCTAGGCCTATACAGGGTGTTTCAGTTTGGGTGAATCAAACTTTAATCACAGATAGAAGTCAATAAATAATTCAGAATTACCTTATAAAGCAAGGGTCTACGTCTCACCGTTTTCACTGTACAGGGCCATATTGGTCGATATTTTAAAAATAATAGTGTTTGAATAAAAAAATACCTGTCTGTTGATTATATATATAAAAATATATATATATTTCGCATGTATATGTGAATCTTTTTCGAGATCTTAAAGGAGACAATTAAAATTTTTGATTCCGCAAATTTTATTTGAAATTTTTCTGTCATAAAAGTTCTTTATATGTGCACAGAACTCAAAAAAAACACAGTATAAGTTTCATGTTTCGTAATCAAAATATGAGTACTTTAATTTTCAGGAAGCCGCCACTGCATCGAGTATCATTTTATTCCCGTACTGTGCTCAGAAAATTTTATTTCACATCTCTGTCTTTGTTTAGAAAATATTTAGAGATTAATTTTTTTTTAATTTCATACCCTGTATGTCAAAAACAAAGAACTAAAGAGAACATTTTAATGAAAGAAAATATCAAATCTGTATGAGGAAAACGCTCCTTAATTTTTGACACCTTGTATAAAGAAATGATAAAACAATATACAGGGTGTTTTTAAATCCGTGTTATAACTGAAACATAAAAAAAATTAACAAACGTACACCAAGGTGTTCGATACAGGTTAGCATGAAATTTGAGGTTATAATTAACCTAATACAATTAAAGACAAAAATTCATTGAATTTGTTCACATACAGTTTTCATAAATGATTACAAGCCACGTAACTAGTAATTTTTCTTGGAACAGTAATTTTATTTCCATCACGCTAATTAAATTTTGTTAAAATTTAAAAACTACTGAAAAAATAAGATTAAGGTTACATTAAAACATAACAATTTCTTCCAACCGCTGGTTATTCGTGTAATTTTCCATGAAATTTTATTCAACCAATCAGCGACTGCATTATCTCGAGTGTAAATGTAACCGTTTGTCATCGTTCATTGTAAACGAATCATTAGTATTGGTGACGCTAAGATTTAGGGATTTTTATTTAAAGGTACCAGCCATGCAATATTGTGACATATAAGTGGAGATGCTGCATTGTTATTAAGAATCCCACAATTTTGACACCACTGAGAATTTTGGAAATTCAATAAATGCCTTTAATTTATGCCATCTGTAGGAAAAAAAGTATTCCTTCCACTTTATACAACAAAGTATGAACCTGGAATATATGACTTACTCACGGATCCCCGTAATCAAATAGTTGTGGTCTAGTTGAGATATAGAATCTCGACTAAAATTGTGAAATCGTAAATACAAAAGTAACATATATTCCCAAAAATGCCCATTAGTGTAAAATTATCGTTTATATTTTCACTTACCTTCTAGATTCTAGATTTAGCAGCTTATATCTTCTTAAATTTACACTCACATTTTTTTATCACTTTGCTTCTGAATAATAACAAATCCAAGCATAAATCTAGAAATAATATAAATCATTTCATTATGCCTGTAAAAAGGCATGTGATCGTCAGGCGAGTTTAAAGTCCATAAGTAGTTTCTTTACTTTTTAACGAACATTATCGTAAGTAACAACTACTCTGTGGACTAAAGCCCTGTACAGCACTGAATTACACTAGCAATATCTGGTGAACAATTAAGACCATATGTCGGATTCTGGGAATAATTAGGATTCAGATTTGACCAAATAATTTTCAGAAATATTTGGTTTTTATTATTATTGACATTCTGGAAGTCTTATTAGAGAGATATAAAACAATATCCTGATACTTATATGGCATTTTCCGTATATCGAGTTATTTTGAAAGCTGACAGTTGTAAAAATACATCTTTGACATTGTAATCAATCATCATCACAGACCTTGAAAACATAAAATACGAATCACATATTATTTATAACATTTTCCCCATGTTGACAATAATTTTGACAGCTGTCAAGTACCAAAATCCCTTTTTGACATTAGCATCGTAATCAGCGTCCTCAAAAACACTTTTTTCAAGAGTTGACAGTTGTCAAAATACCTTTTTCTCCGAGATCGTAATCAGCAACTTCAGAAACATGAATGTTGGTGCAATTTCTTATTATTTTACTGTTTCTGAATGCTGCTGCAGTTAATTCCACTCTTGTATGTACTGCTTCTTCGTTGATTAATAGACCAATAATAAAAAAATACATAATTAAAAAATCAATTAAATGATTAACAAAATATACTTACATTGAAATGGTCTTCATAGCAATAGCAGCCCGTTGTTTTTCTCGGCAAACTTGACTAAACTAGATACTTTATTTAACTTACCAATAAATTAAATATTGAAACAAAATTAACCCCGTCGTACCGTGTGGGGTACAAATGCCCCCATGGTTACACAAATATCCAAAATGACAATAGAGAACAATAGTAAAAGTAACCAACTAAGCCAAGAATACTTTTGACTTGACTCTGGTCTGCCCGGAGTTATGAGTCGGTAAAAACTGTGAGAAAAAAAGTAAGAAACTTAATTATCATGATGATGACGATGATGACGATAACGATAACACAGACGACAAATATGACGATGAAAAAACATGTTAAAAATGATTATTTTACACTCATTCAATAGAGATGCAATTGCTTTAATTTTGTATGTAATTTTTAATAAACAAACGTCACATACAGGGTGTTCACTTACTAATTGTCATAAATAAGTTCTATGACAAAAGTTGGGGAGAGTAATTCAAATAAACTGTGATAGTGTATTAGCACATCCACTTACTTTTTAAATTAACTACTTTCCCTGATACCTGGAAATATTTAAAAACTTTTGCCCCATTTATAAAAATAGAGAATAAACAAGATATATCTAATTTTCACCCAATTTCTATGTTATGTAATTTCAGCAAAATCATTCAGAGTCACATAATTTCTAATCTAATAAGAGTCACACAGTTTGTAGCTGAATACATTGGTAAACAATTGCATTTACACAGACTTTCCGAAGGAATTCCACAGACTTGACCAGAAAATATTACTGTCAAAAGTTTAATAAGTTTGGTCTCTCGAATTCTCCATCAAAATTATTTGGATCTTATCTGTCAAATAGACTTCAGTATGTTCTACTCAAATGGTGTAAGTCTGCGGATTAACCTAACCTAACCTAACCACAATTGAAGTCCCACACGGATCCGTTCTTGGGCCCTTGCTATTTAACATTTTTATCAACGATATGGCCAATTGTTTAGATACCAATTGGCATCGATGATTCTATACGTCTTCAAAATAATTTAATGCAAATTGACAACTGTAAAATAATATCTTACACTTTAAAATCATTGAAGAATACTACAATTTTAGTGGTATTACTTTAACTCGACCTAATACTTTTCGCGATCACAGTGTTATTTTTGATGACAAGTTATCTTCCAATTCACATATTGAAAAAATAATATCTGAAGAGTATAAGTCGTCATATGGATTCATTGTCGGAAACAGTAAAGATTTTGTTCAAATAAACGGCTTAAAAACTCTATATTATTCTTCAGTTCGATCTAAGCTTGAATATGCTGCACCGGTTTGGTCTCCACTATAATTCATCTGTACAGAATTTGTATTCTCAATAACTTGCACCAAATTTCAGTGCAATATATTGTTTTTTGACAAAGTAATTGCCAAAATTTGATTTTAATCAAATCCCCTTCGACGTCCTCCATATTCTACCAATCCCTGAATTTATAGCACTCTTTAGCACAGGCCGACAAAGATTAAAAACACAAAATGACAAAATATGGCACATTATTTCTAGCAAATCTTAGGATTTTAAAATATTATTCCTGGAATATGCAAATCAAATGTTAATAGAAAATAAATCAACTATTTTTAAGTCAATCTATCCATACCAATAGTTTTTTTAACATTGTGGGAATCCCTACACATTAAATTAATGCACTAGTCAGGTTTATTAAAAATCTGTACAAAGGAAGGGTATAAACAAGTTTTGAAATCAGTTGGGGTATTATCGTGTTAGTTGCAAGGATATTGTAAGGTACAATATAAACTTTGCTTGTAAAAAAAATGTGCACTGTCTAAAAATGGGATGTACTTGTATTGAATGTGTATGATACATGAAAAACCAGCACCTTCAAGTAGTATAGGCAACATTTTTGTAATATCTATATGCTTTTAAGTAAAAGGAAAAATGAAAATGTAGAATCTAAAAAAATGTTTACCTGTGATTTCTCGAGGTGTCTTTCTGATCCAGTAATTGATCCCTCAGACTCAGATGTAATGATGCTTTCTCTAAAAAAAGACCGCATTTTTAATTTTCGACATATTTTTTACGGAAAATACAAAGCATGCAGAGAAAAATGTAGTGTGTATACTTTTACTCTATCGGCCAAAAAATTTTGTTTTTAATACAGGGTGAGTCATTATTAGGTGTAAAGAATTTAACCAAGTCTTCTCACCGAAAAATTATTGGTCAAATAAACCTTTGCTCCGAAATGACTCTTTACAAAGGTGTCGAAATTCATAAAAAAAAATTGTATTTTCTTAATATTTCCAGAACGGTTTAATAGATTGCTTTCAAATTTGATGTAGTATATGTCACTCTCTTGTGAAGAACCAGCAGAATACTAGTCAGTGATGTGCAATCTACACTATGGTGAACGTTTAAAAAAAATGTTGCGCAATTGACTAATATTGAAAATAATCTGTTTTTTAGAATTAGCTTTCATTTTACGTATCCTTACATATTTTCAGTAAAATGCTTCAGTAACAGTTAATATAGATTTATAAAAACAATTAATCGAATAATACCTCTCTACTAAAATGTCTTAAAACAATATAGGCTGATAAAATCATTGACATAAATGATATTATTGGAAAATACATTCAAAATTAAAAAAAAATGCTAATCACTATGCATCAATTTTGTAGTTGTAAATTTTAAAAAACACTCTGTATAACACTAAAATGTGTAGATTGAAAGCAAATGTCCACACCCCAAAAATAATCAAAATCGATTAATACGTATTTGAGTTATTTACAAAATTAAAAAAAAAATTCACAAATTTTGAGGCCATCGATTTTGGATATAGATGAATTGGCCTAAATTTGCCTTTTTTGAGTCCACGAATCTATGGTCTTTCGTTGCACACGTTATTTTGGGACACCCTGTATAAGTTAATTTGATTCACAATTGTATTTTAAAGAAAAGACGCCTCGTCCATTCTATTCGATAAACAAATCATTTCTGAATTAATATTTTTAGCCTAAAATAAACTTGCCACAATTCAATAAATCATAAATAATCCTAAAATCCTTTGTTTTGAAAATGACTAAAAGTGCAAAAGCAAAGGATCCCGCACAAACCTTATGGAAAATGGCTTTCAGTCAAAATGGCTGAAATTGAAATATGATATAGCTCTCACCTTCCTGAGCAAAAGTTGTCATGGGCCCAAAGCAATCCTATGTGTAGGTTTAAAGACATAGAGCTTTGAAGCTAACGATTTCATAGCACGGTGCTAAATATAAGTGCAGGATAGGTGTATGTATATCTCCCTTTCTCCGTATATACAGGGTGAAGTCAGTTTTTTGTAAACAAATTTTAACAGGAGATAGAACACATATTTTTAACAAGAAAAGTTCCTATAAACATATGTCGTAGAAGGCTTCATTTCCGAAATACGGGGTGTTGAATATAATTTTTTTTTTCTCAAATATTTATTATAACTTATAAATGAATGCTTAGATTTTTTCACGTTTGGGATGTAATGCCTATTAATTAAGGGGCATAAAACAAGCGATAAAAATGTTAAAAAAACTTGCACAGTGGCAGAGTGGAGGGGGTGCTCAACCCCTTTCTTAAACAGAACTTCTACGCCAATGACTATTTTTTTTAAAAAACTGTTATTTTCATTATCTACATACAGTTTAACAAAAATAATGTCCCTTCTTCTGTTTCGAAAGTCCTGTGCGTTTCCGAGTTATTTTGACTTTTAGTGTTTGATGTGGTACTAAATTAATTTATTTATTATCAATTATCGGCTATATATTTAATTCTTTCAACGAGACCTACCAAAATATGGTTTGTTAAGGATTCTAAAAAGCCGAAATCTCTTATTCTTTATCTCTTTCCAATGTAGTCAAAATAAAGGTTTGTTATATCAAGCCATACTCAAATACAAGACTTTCATAAGTTGAAATCTGTTTAGAACACTAATTTTAACAATCCTTATTTATTATGTTGCGTAAATACTAATAAACTAAACAACTAAATTACAAAAAAAAAAAACATTGATGTTAATGTTTATGGAGAAATTTTTTGAATTTATAACAATATTTAATTTACAACTTCTTAAAACTTTTTGGCAACTGCACAATAATGTATTGTATGTATGTAATGTAACAGATTTCAACTTATAAAAGTGAGTATAGCTGGATATAGCAAATATTTATTTTGACTACATTGGAAAGAGATAAAGAATAAGAGATTTCGGCTTTTTAAAATCCTTAACAAACTATATTTAGGTAGATTTCATTGAAAGAATTAAATATATAGCCGATAATTGATAATAAATAAATTAATTTAGTACCACAACAAACAATAAAAATCATAATAACTCGGAAACGCACAGGAATTTCGAGGCAGAAGAATGGACATTATTTTTGTTAAACTATATGTAGATAATGAAAATAACAGTTTTTTAAAAAATAGTCATTGGTGTAGAAGTTCTGTTTAAGAAAGGGGTTGAGCACCCCCTCCACTCTGCCACTGTGAACATTTTTATCGCTTGTTTTATGGCCCTTAATTAATAGGCATTATCTCCCAAACATGAAAAAAACGTTAGCATTCATTTATAAGTTATATGAATATTCGAAAAAAAAAAAATTATATTCAACACCCCGTATCTCGGAAACAAAGCCTTCTACGACATATGTTTATAGGAACTTTTCTTGTTAAAAATATGTATCTATCTCCTGTTAAAGTTTGTCTACAAAAAACTAACTCACCCTGTATATACGGAGAAAGGGACATATACATACAATACACCTATCCTGCACTTATATTCAGCACCGTGCTATGAAATCATAAGCTTCAAAGCTCTATATCTTTAAACCTACACATAGGACCGCTTTGGGCCCATGACAACTTTCGCTCAGGAAGGTGAGAGCTATATCATATTTCAATATCAGCCATTTTGACCGAAAGCCATTTTCCATAAGGTTTGTGCGGGGTCCAAATTTGCCCTTTGCTATCTCGGAAAATTTAATATTTAATATTTCTCTAATATTTTTTAACATTTATATTTTTTTATTCTCAATCATTACAACACATTTAAAATTATATTTTCATGGTAACTTCTCAACTAATTCATCTAATTTAGAACTCTTCAAATAAGGATAGTCAGGCATTCAAATTGGATATTTAGTTTATAGAATGGGACAAATTTAAAATGACTGAAATTACTATTTTTTTAAATTAAATTATTCAATTAAAGTCTCTCTACAAAGCATTATTTCGTAAATCAATCAAATTTTGTATGGCAATGGAATCAGATTTATATAAAAAATCACCCTGTATATGTTTCTCCCTCTATTACCCTGTAGATGTTTCTATGTGATTTAAGTTCTTTACTTACTCATCATATGGTTCGGATTTGATATCAACCTCTTCCATCTTAAGAGTTTCGGTCTTAACATCCACCTCTGGAAACGGTACCTCATTGTTTGCCCCTTCAAATAAATCTTCACAAGACATATCTCCATCAGTTTTAATTGCTGTAATCAGATCTGTATCTTCTTTGCACAAAATTTGTTGAAGAGCTTCATATAAATTTAATTTTCCTTCACTGTTAGTACCGTGAGTCAAACGATAATCTTTGAGCTTGTTCTCGGTATCTGTACATTTGGTGATGAATGTAAATTGACTTGTGAGGTCGTCTAAGCATTTTTTACAAAATAGTGCTTTACTGCTGAGATTCTAAAACCGTATTAAATAGTTATTGATGATTTGATTAAAAAGAATGATTACTGATATCTTAGCAGAAAGATTGTTAAATGTTTTCTTCACCTACTTTTATCAGAGTTATTAGATCACATAAATTGAAAGCATCTACTAATTTAACCTCCAAATGTTCAATTGTTTATGTTTTAATTCAATACAATTTCTACTTTACTTTAAAAGCATTTAATTTCAATATGTTTAAAGTAAACATATTAGTCATATGTTTATTCTACTTTAAATATATTGAAATGCATAATAAAAATAAATTTGTGCAACATATTTGTAGTAGATTAACCCGTATTTAAAACTATTTAGAAAATATTACCCGTTCAGGTAGATATTTTTGTAAAACTTCAGTAAAATAAGTTTTACGATTACTGAATTCTTCCCGGCTTTCATCGTCAATGCTACTTGAACAGAAGTTACATTTACTTTCTACTTCTTCAACTTGAATACTGATCATTTCTGATCCCTCTGTGTCTAATTTTTTTTTAGTCTCAGTCTTGATGTCTTTGTTATAATTAGATTTAAATCTGTAACACCTCAGCATGGTTTTGTAACAAGTCTGGCATATCTTTGGATCATGACTTATATCTAGATCCTAAAAGTGGATGTGTTAATAATAAGTGAAAAATATTTAACATATACTTACTGTTTCTGGCATTATAAAAGTAAGCATGTCTTTCGAAACGGTGTCTAATATCTGGCATTCATCGAAAGTTGTAAAATTTAAACATAATCTGCATACTACTATTTTTGTATCTTCCATTCTTACACATAAAGTTAGATATATAACTATAAAGGAAACTTAAGCATATTTAACTACTACAGTATAAAAATTCTTTAATTGTTTGTATATAGGATTAAGGAAATAACTACAACCTTCTACCATCAACAACAACGCTAAAAAACCTAACCTCAAAATTGAAATTATGCACAAATTACTGAACTACTGAAATTATGAAATTAGTACAACACAACATAAGAGTTTTCGATTCAAATACGAATCAAACCCTAAGCGTATTCGGTTCACCTCAGATCTACTTGCTCGATATGTTTTAAGACGGATAGCTTTTCTAACTGAACAAACAAATTTGTGACATTCAGATTATTTTAATTTGTAACGTAAAACTGTATTAGGCCTTATAAGCCTACTTTGATTTATAGTTTATGTTTTTGTGGTATGGGTATTTTATTTCAATGCTTCTAATGGCATTAATATTAATATCTGGACTGGTTACCAACTTTTTGACCCAGGGTGGCCACCCCAACGACATCCCCCCCCCCCCCCGCTAACCTTTTCTGTTTCAGAGACAGCCAGGATCAAGAAACGAAGACAACGACACACACACACATACACACCCCCCATACCCTCCTTACCCCTCCCCTCCCGCGCTAGCCTAAGGGCCACCTTAG